>NC_132863.1:18457500-18762500 GCF_048164855.1 Canis lupus baileyi
GACTCAATCCCAGGATGCCCTGTGCCAAAAGCAGACGCTCAACCACTGAGTCACCCAGGTGCTCTCTCTCTTTTTGAACTTAAAAAAATTGGCTAAATATAAAATTTTGGCTTATATTTTATGTTCCTTGAATGTCTTAATGATATTATTTCATTGTTTTCAGACAAAGTATTACATCAAAAATCTAATGGCAATCTGATCTTCTTTCCTTTATAAATGACTTGATCTTTTTGCCTGGTAGGCTTTTATCCCCCCTCAGTTTTGGCCATTTAGGTTGATTTTCCCATATCCATGATGTGGCCACTCAGTATGTAGTTTTGTGTCTTTTTAATTTTATACTACAACTACAGTTGTAGAATCTGTCTCTTCCATTGTGTTGGCTTTCTGCATCATGGCTTCCTATTGTACATATATTGGATCATTTTTCTTGTTTTTTATATCAATCACTTTCTCTTGAATCATGTTTATCTCTTTTTGCATTTACTTACTTTAAAGATTTTTCTCTTTTACAAATTCTCTCTTAAACCAGTATTTATGGTAAAATTTTACTTTTGAGTTCCTTCTAATTTTATCTTCAAACTTCTAAAATAATTTTTCATAAATTTAATTCATTCTATGTTCCTTTCTTTTCAAAAATTCCTTTTGTTATATCATCTGTTTTCTTAATTTTTCTAACTTTGATTCATACTTTTATCACTTCCTTGATTTCTGTTAGCTTGTTTTAAAATATGTGGTTACAGGGACACCTGGCTGCCTCAGGCAGAAGAGCATGGGACTCTTGATCTTGGGGCCATGTATTTGAGCCATATCAGGTGTAGAGATTACCTGAAGGTAAATAAGTACATAAACTTTTTAAAATTATAATTATAAAAAAGTGTGGTTCTAGTCTTTATCTTATCTTTCTTGGCTGCATTTATTTGTTGCAAAACTGTTATTTTGCTCTTTATTCTCTTCTTTATAGTAATTTTGCATAGGAATCAAACTAAACTCTTTCTGTGGCTCATTTTCAAAAGTGTTTAGGCCATTCATATTCTTAGGATGAAAAGATGGGCCAGGACAACTTTAATGAATTCACAACTCTCAAGCTCCCTCTTCTGTTGTTTTGGGAAGTGATCATAAACATGGTTTCACTTAGTGATGCCTTTGCCTCTCCCCACCCCACTTTTATCTAAACTTTCCCTTCCTTTTGTCCCTATTGTCTCCGTTCAATTTGGACTCTATTTCCAGTATTTTTTCTAAGCCCAGGTTTTCCCTGAAGAAACAGTTTGAAGAAAGTGTCTAATTCTAAGGATCAGGCTTGCAGAGAAGTAAAAATTGGGGCCAAGATGGTGGAAAACTCGGGCAAAGCAGGCATCAAGTTGGGAAGAGTCCCACAGTATACCTGGAAAGAGAGGGGGAAAGGTCCACATCTTAGGTCTGGAGACAGAAAGGGTGGGGAGGCCAGGCAGCTGAGTACAGGTGCCTCTGGTCCCCACTTTTTCCTCTCATCAGAACACATTTTCTCAATTCCCCTCCAGAGCCCCACTTTTTACCTATTTCAGACATACTGTTGCCCAAAGAAGAGATGATAAATAAGAGTTCCTCAAATGGAAATGGCCTTAAATGTAGTGATACATATTTCATTTATTTAAAAGTGTATTGAAATCATACTATGTGGCTAGTACTCCCCACATGATAGAGATCCAACCTTTCTCAAGAAAGTGGCCAGAAAGAGGTAAGATGCTATCTGCAGTTTTGGAAACACATTTTTTAAGAAAAACTAATAAAAACACATCTATTTGGTGAGAAACTAATATATGACAAACATGTATATACATTATCTCATTTAATCCTCCTTAACAATCCTGAAAACTAGATAACATTATTCATTTGGGAAGGGGGGGGTCATTATACCTGGCTCAAAGAGGTTATTTAACCAATCCAAGATCATAGTAAACTCGTCTGGTTCTAGAACCCATGCTTCTGCCATTGCATAAATTTGCCTCTCAACTCATCAATATTGGACAATATTGGATAATAACCATATGATCTTGACCTCACCAGCATCCCTAGTTAACCACTTGAACTAAATGGGCTAAAACCAGTAAATTACAAAATGCCTTAAAAACGGGTGGAGGAAAGGAGGGAGGTTGGGTACCCCTGAAAGTTGTTTTGCCAAAATCACATTAAATAACCAGCCTGCAAATATTGTTCCATTGCTTACTTCCTCTTCCATCTTGAATGGCTCAAAGCTTTCCACCCTCTGTTATGCAGGGCAAAGAGCAGCCACCATGGAGGGCCAAGTTCTAATGCTTATTCTTTGAGGCTTGAAAAGAACGCTTGAAAAGAATAAAATAAAGCAATATCCACATATGAAAAGCACACAGTTGAATGGAAGGATTCTGACTGATTTCTTACTATGAGATTTTTTTCAGAACGCTGCTGCTTTTGTCATCTTATTGGCACTTAGTGAAGAGCGACAGTGGAAATAACTTTCCCAAATAAAAAATATTGGAGATTGATGACATGGGGAGAAAATACCCCAGTTCCATGTAAACAGAGGAAGATTAACACCAGGTACAGGTACCAAACTGAAAAGCCCAACAAGCTGGTATTAAGAGACTAACAATGCTTTCAAAATAAGTCACCCCTGGGGCTGCTCTAAACTGTGTTCAGTTATGGTGAGAAATGGCTCCAAGAACCTAGGCATGGGGGTGACGGGGCTGGATAACCATGACAAAGGAGTTATTAAGAATATTAATTAATAATTTAAAATATTAGAGGCTTCTTTGGTGATGCAGTCTTGATACTCTGGCACTTGTTCAGAATGTTGAACCCCCCAAAGCCAAAGAAATTGCTATGAATTAACTTGACTGCTCATTCTAGGCTCTGATTATATATAATATGACTTAAATGGTTCTGTATTTGTTCTGAGAGTGCATTACTTAGCAGGATTGTATTTTCTGTTCCTTTTGTTCCTTTAAACATTTTTTCCAATGCCCTTTAAGTGTTTTACCTGCAAAATCCCACTCCTTTGGGGTAGGAGGACTTGGTAAAGAAGGTGTGTCCATGGACCAGCCATCTAAGATGAAGCAAAATGGTTTCAGGTTATTGGGATGCTTGGCTAAGAAATGCAGATCATGGTTAAAATCTTATGGTAACAGATTGGACCCCTCTGAGAGTGACACCCATACTACCTCCATGACTCTACTCACATCTTGTTCTGAAAATATTTAGTACATGACAGTTGTCCTCAACTAGCATATCTCATCATTACACCTGTTGTTAACTGTATTTTTTGAGATATAATTTATATACATAAAAGAGTAGACATCTTAAGCATACAGCTCAGTGACACTGAACCTCTAAGTTGTACCTGTATAACTACCATCCAGACCAAGACAGAATATTTCTATTACCTCCTTTTCTGCTCTTTCTAGGCAGTTGTTTCCCTTTTAAAAATCTAGCATTTTCTTTTTGTGATACAGCATTAGAAGTAAATATGTCCAACAACTCCACACCAAAAAACAAAACAAAACCCAAACCAAAAGAAACTAATTCAAATTTTAAAATGGGCAGACAACCTGAATAAACCTTTTTACGAAGAGGATGTATAAATGCCTAACAGGGGGCATCTGGGTGGCTCAGGGGTTGAGCGTCTGCCTTTGGCTCAGGTCGTGATCCCAGAGTCCTAGGACTGACTCCCACATTGGACTCCCTGCAGGAAACCTGCTTCTCCCTCTGCCTGTATCTCTACCTCTCTCTGTGTGTCTCTCATGAATAAATAAATAAAATCTTTTTAAAAAAATGACTAACAGTTATATGAAAAAATGATCCACACCACTAGTCCTCAGGGAAATGCAAATCAAAATCACAGTGAGATATCACCTCACACCAATTAGAATGTCTGTTACTGGGGACGCCTGGGTGGCTGAATGGTTGAGTGTCTGCCTTTAGATCAGGTCGTAATCCCGAGGTCCTGGGATCGAGTCTCACCTTGGGCTTCCTGCAGAAAGCCTGCTTCTCCCTTTGCCTATGTCTCTGTCTCTCATGAATAAATACATTTTTAAAATCTTTAAAAAAAAGAATGTTACCAAAAAGACAAGAAGTAAATGTCAGTGGGCATGTGGAGAAAAGGAAACCCTTGTGCCCTGTTGGTAGAAATTCTTGTACAAACTGATACAGCCACTATGTGGAAAACAGTGTAGAAGCTCCTCAAAAAATTAAAAATAGAACCATGTGACCCAGTAATACCATTTGTGGGGATATATCTGAAGAAAGTGAAATCACTGTCCTGAAGAGATGTATGCACCGGCATGTTCACTGCAACATTATTCACAGCAGCCATAATATGGAAGTAACCTAAGTGTCCATCAGAAGATGAATGGATATATAACATACCCACACAATGAAATATTATTCAGCTATTAATAAAATCATGAGATACTGTATATATAATGGAATATTGTTCAGCCATAAAAAAGAAGGAAATCTTGCAATTTAGGACAACATGGATGGACTCTGAGAGCAGTATGCTAAGTGAAAATAAATCAGCCAGAGAAAGTACTATATTATCTCCCTTTATGTAAAATCTAAAAAAAAAAAAAAAAGCTAGACTCCCAGAAACAGTAGAATGGGATGGGGGGGGGAATGGGGAGATGTTGGCCAATGGGTACAAATTTCCAGTTATAAGATGAATAAATTCTGAGTACCCAATATTCAGTGCTGACTATAGCTAGTACTGTATCATATGCTGGAAAGTTGCTGAAAGAGTAGATCTCAAGTGTTCTCATCATATCAGAAACTAATAACTATGTGAGGTGAAAGAGGTGTTAACTCACCTTATCATGGTAATCATTTCATAATGTATGCATGTATCAAATCTTCATACTGTATACCTTAGACTTACACAGTGTTATATGTCAATTGTATCAATAAAGCTGGAAAAGAAAGAAGCAGGTCCATAAAAATAATGACCATGGTAAAGCAGCCCCACCTCCCTTGAATGGAATTGTGGTTTTCAAACCAACAACAGAAAAGGGTTGCCATTTACAGGTGGTAGGATGTGCACCTAACTGCAAGTCAGAAGTCCGACTCTTTCTAGTAGAGACATCAGTAAAGAAATATTTGTATTTCTCCTAGCTCAGGTCCCTGGATGTGACATAAGCATTGGGGTCAGAGAGATCATTATTCTTTGAGAGAGGACTTGTACAGTTTTCGAATGTGAAGCCATTCTGAACACTTACAGATGTAAAGAAGGCCATCCCTTTTAACAGACGGGCGGTATTTCATGAGTTTGAGAAGAAGAGCATATGGAGTGCGTTCTTGCAGATGGAATTCCAGCCTTAGCACCTACTAGGTATGAATCATTAAACAGCTAATGAAATTACTCTGTGCCTCAGTTTCTTCATCTGTAAAATAGAGACAATTATAGTATGTTCCCCACATGAAGTTCTCAAGAGAGAAGAAGTTTATATGCAAAGATTTGAAACAATGTTAGATGCATGGTAAGGGTCTGATGATAAATGTTAGTCATTTATCATTTCCTCCTCCTCCTCCTCCTCCTCCTCCTCCTCCTCCCCCTAACCTCCTCCTCCTTCTCATCATCATATGTTCCTTCTTAATTTTTGAAAGATATGAGAAAAAGCTTTACTAGTCATATTGTTTGTTTATTCAAAATTTAAAATGCCCTTCATTTTCTGGTTATATAAATAACACCTGTTCATGGTTTTAAAAACTCAAAAAGTGGAGAAAAGAGTAAGGGACAATTTAGGAAAAGAAAAATTCTGAGACTCACTACCTGAAGATAACCGTCACTTATATTTTGATAACAATCTTTTCGTCTCTTTCCCTCTGGGTATACACACATACAAACTTTCAAAGGTGAGATTATATTACACAAGTTGTTTCATCCTGGAAACTTTTCTTTGTTTTTAGTCTCTCCCCCCACTTAGCTTCCATTCCCTGTTTTTTGCTCCTCCACAATTTTCTCTGTATGCACCTAATCATAAACATGTATGTGTTCACATAAATAAAGCCTTTTAAATATTTATTTTACAGAAACAGGATAATCATACATATGTATACATGTACGTATACATACATATACATATATAATATATGTATTAGATAGCTATCTCCTTGCATCTTTATTTTTCTTTATAACAACAAAAACCACTGGCTATTGAAAACATATGTGTCAGGCACTCCTCTAGGCACTTACATTGTTATATCAACTGATGTAGTTCTGATTCATATGTTTAAAAGCGACATAACACTCCCTGGAAAGAATGAATTTCCATGTATTAAATCAATCACCTATTAATGTGTATTTGTGATGTTTTAAATATTTTTCACTAAAAGTGTAGCAGATAATCATTAAAAATAACCTAAAAGTGGAATTTCTAGGGTGAAGAGCATACATTTTATTTTAACTATACTGATTTACCCCCTCCACTGAGGGGTGACAGAATGATCATGTCCCATTGTGTCAGGTGTTCCTGTGACCTTCTGCAGAAATGAATTCCAGAACCTCATCACATCATGCAAAAGTACTGAGAAAGGACACTCAGAAAAGGGGAGAAATGTGGCACCTTCCACTCCCAGCAACTCCCCAGGCAACCCTAGCCAGGGCCCTGCACAGGAGGATCTCACCCCCAGCTCTGCATCTCCCCCCCACACACACAACCCAAACTCGACTAGATCCCACTTTGCAGAGTTCAGAAATAAGGCTCAGGTGGAATAGAATTAGTTATACCTGATTCAGTGACGATGATGAAATCCTAAAAAAGAATCCTGTGAATGTAGATTTAAAGGCTATAGATTTTTTTCATAAATTTATTTTCTATTGGTGTTCAATTTGCCAACATATAGCATAACACCCCGTGCTCATCCCATCAAGTGCCCCCCTCAGTGCCCGTCACCCATTCACCCCCACCCCACCCCTGTCCACCTCCCCTTCCACCACCCCTAGTTCGTTTCCCAGAGTTAGGAGTCTCTCATGTTCTGTCTCCCTTTCTGATATTTCCCACTCATTTTTTTCTCCTTTCCCCTTTATTCCCTTTCACTATTTTTTATATTCCTCAAATGAATGAAAAAAAACTCGCACTCCAAGCCTCGCTGCATTCATAAAGTTAGCAGCCAAAGCTGGGAACAGCCCAAACGTCCATGGGCGGCTGGACAGACAAGCACAAGGTCGTGGATCCGGAGAGTGGGGAACTGCTCAGGAGTCCGCGTGTCCCGGCGTTGTTAGAGTCAACAACTGGACACCAAAAGCACAACATCGCTCCGTGGCAGGTAGGCAAACTGTGCCACGTCTCTGCAAATCATCTCGCAGACTCTCCGGCGCGCGAGCGGCGTCCTGCCCCGGCTGAGTCCGACGGAGACGAGTCCCCTCGCAGCAGAGAGGTTTGAACCTGCAACCTGAAGCCCCCGGGCGCAGGCTCGCATCCGTTCCCTGAGGAGCACGCCCCGAGCACGAGCACCGACTGCATGCGCGGGGCTGCGAGGACCGGACCGGGGAGGGCTCAGCCCTACGTAGAGAAGCCGGCAGAGGAAGGGCCCAGGCGCCCAGGGAGGGAGAGTCGGGCTGTCGGCGGTGGGTGAGCCGGTCCTCAGCAGTGGGCGCGGCGTGGGCACCGTCGGGCCGCAGGGAGTGTGGGTGCCCCTGGGGCTCTCCATCAGTGCCCCCCTCGGGGTGGCCTGCCCGCCTCGCTGTCCCCACTGGCTGCCCCAGCCCACGGTGAGGAGGAAACAAAACCTGTGAGCAATCCTTTAGAAATGTCTGTAGAAAACTGACAGAGTAATTTCACGTCTGTTGAAATTAATGATAAAAGCAGGGAGTCTGCTTTTTTTTTTTTTTTTTTTTTAAAGGCTATAGATTCTTGAACAATTCAGTGTTGTCCGGAGCTTCCAAGATGCATCTTCTAGACAGTGCATTCTATGGCCCCCAGGACTCCAGCAAACAAAAGCAGAGAATAATCATGGCCAGCCAGTCACTTTACCCAGTGTAGAAACAGATGTCTGATTCTAAAGGACTCCTAGCAGGCATGAGGGTAGAGAAGTACTCACCCTGCTCAGAGAATGGAGAACACACTGACAAGAGCAGAGGAGGAGCCCTCCACCAGTGGCTCCTACAAGAAGCTTTGAATGGCATCTCACATAAGATCACAGGTAAGAAGAATCTTTCACTCCAAGAGGGACTTCCCAACAGCCATGTTCTCCCCAAGAAGGCTGATTGAGTCTGACTGCCCCAGGCGGAAACCCCAACATCTCTCTCTTAATCCAAAAGATGAAGATGATGCTTCAACCATTCACCTCCAACATGTCCCAGCTGCTTGACAAGGTGGATCTGCTTTCTGTGGAGTTGAGCAAAACTAAAAAGCTAGTGAGTCCCAGGCACCCTCTTGCCCCCAAAGACCAATTGTGGCAATTGAATTCCAACACTGTAGACCAGAACTTGTTGGGTGGTGTTCCAATTGTTTACTGCTGTATTTAAAACAACAGCTTAGAAGTTTAAAACAGCAACTGTCATTTTGCTCGTGGATGTGTAATTTGGACAAGACTTGGAGGGTGCAACTCATCTCTGCTTAATGTAGCATCACCCAGAGCAACTCCATTGAGGCTGACTATCCACTTTCAAGATGTCTCAGTC
This sequence comes from Canis lupus baileyi, assembly GCF_048164855.1. Lineage (NCBI taxonomy): Eukaryota > Metazoa > Chordata > Mammalia > Carnivora > Canidae > Canis > Canis lupus. The sequence goes on from NC_132863.1 coordinate 18,466,133, forward strand.
ACTTGGCTGGCAAGTTGGCACTAGCTGTCAGAGTTGGCATCCTGGGATTTGGTTTTCTTTCCATGGGCTTCTCTTCAGGTCTTGAGCTTCCTTATGACATGAGATTTGGGTCCAAGAGTAAGTGTTCTGAGAAGTCTGGGCAGAAGCCAAAAGTTTTCCTATTACTTAGTCTCAGGAGCTCCAGAATATCCTCTCACCGCATTCTTTTGGACAAAACAATCACTAAGTCCAGCTCAGAATTAAGAGGAAGGGAATTAGCAGCCACCTTGCAATGGGAAGAATATCAAAGAATTTAGTTCCATCTCAAATCTACCACTGATGGTGACCTGCATTGGCTTATAGCTCTTCCTAGAGGAAGCTTCAAGCGCACCTAAGCTGTGTGTCATTGTGCCTCAGCAGTAGAATGCTATGCTTACTCCATTAGGACAGAACACTGGAGGATGACAGGAATGCAGACAGACTTTGAAAGCCATGTTCACCAATTCATAACCTGAGCTCTGTCTACCCTCATCCTCATACCCTTATAAATCCTTATAAACAATATGTTCACCAACCTACCTTTGGGAGCCCTAGTGCCTAAGAGGTAAGAGAAACACCCTAACCCAGGCTGAATACCTCATATCAGAACGTTGAAAGAAATTAGTGGACTCATGCAAAAAGTTCATAAAATCCTTCCAGAATTTTACAAATTTAACAACTTGATAGTTTGATTTTTTGCTAACTTAGAATATGGCTACAGTAGAAACAGTCTGGGAATTGTGAAGTTCCACTAGCTGAAGGACATAAACTTTCCTTCTGCCCACAGCAGCCACTGTCAATTTGCACAGGATCTGAAATTAGAATGTCTTGTGTGCTGTGTAAGGCACTGATTTTAATAAAATTATTTTGGGACATCATCCCTGGACTGTTTCTATGGATTCTGCAAACCAAGTTATTAACATTTAGACATGCATAGGCATTGAATGAAGTATTCTCTATCTCCTTCTCTCTCTCTCTCTCTTTCTCCCGCTCTCTCTCCCTCTCTCATACATACACATTCAAGTCACCATACACTTCTACTTGACTAAAAAACCCTAAAGTAGGGCAAAGGGGACTCATCCAAGTTCTTTGTGGCTGGATAGAAGAAAGAGTTGGAAGAGCCATGACATGGCTTTGGTTTCCCATTTGGGCCTTTCTGTAGACCAAATTCCTCCAACAGAGACACACACACAGGCCCCATGGGGGGCCATCCCCCAGGGATGGTGATGGCACTCTGTACCATGGAAACAGCTCTAACCTCTGAGACATGCTCAAAGAGAATAGATTCTAAGCGTAATAAGAATGGTCTTGGGGGCGCCTAGGTGGCTCAATTGGTTAAGTGACAGACTCATGATTTCAGCTCAGGTCATGATCTAATGGGTCATGCGACTGTGCCCCGTAGTGGGCTCCATGCTCAGTGGGGAGTCTCCTTGAGATTCTCTCTCTCCCTCTGCACCCCCCACTTGCACACATGCATGCGCATTCTCTCTCTCAAATAAGTAAGTAAATCTTTTTTTTTTTTTAAGGTCTTGATTTCCAGAAGATAGAACATGGACCTACAACTCAGAAACAAAATTCCTTATTAATTAAAAAAAAAAATGGGGGCCTCTGTGTCTTGGCTAAGCATCTGCCTTCTGCTCAGGTCATGATCCCAGGGTCCTGGGATCGAGTTCCACATCAGGCTCCCTGCTCAGTGCAGTCTGCTTCTCCCTCTACCTTTACCCCCTGCTCATGATCTCTCTCTCTCTCTCTTTCAAATAAAGAAATAAAATATTTTTTAAAAAATCATTATCTACCCTTGTTTAGAGAAATAAGTAATATCTAGGAATTAAAAAGTTCTCTTTGCCTCCCAGAGGATGCTATAAATTTTCGGAAACTGCCACCTGGCTGTTTCCCTTACTGTTGCTGTGGAGGCTTCTCCCTCCGAAATGCGAGAGTGCCTTCCAGTGCCAAGCGATACACCACTAACTCCAGGAGCTGCCTCCTGCCCTCTTGTCCACCCCATCAGGAGATGTCTCTAGATCCTCTTTCATATCTTCCCTGAGCCTTTCTAGCTCTATAAGTGGCCCCAAGCCACAGTAGAAGAGAATCCTTAACCACCATCGCAGAATTTCATGTGTTCTAGAAAATGTGTCACTAAACATCATTTTCCGCCTTCTAAACAGTTCAATTTGCTCTTTTGATGTTTTGTCTTGTTTTATAAATTGCCTTTGTGTAGCAAAGACAAGGGAAGGAACACAGATGTATTCCAAGGTTGAATAAAAGCACAATATGTCACCGTAAATGGCATAACCATTTCCTCTGCTTGTAGGTTTTAAAACATCATGTGAAGGTAATTACGTAGATACTAAGTCTTCAACACTGCTTTAGTCCATTTCGGCCAATTCTGGGAGACACAAGGAAAACTCAGGCCAGTTTTCCTTGTGTCTCTCATGGCACGTGCAGGTGACAAAGCAAGCCATGTCCGGATCTCCTTCTCCCGTCACCCCTAGACCCCTACCTAACCTGGGCCCAGGCGTGCTGGCTCCTCATGGCAGCCTGGCTGCCATACATCTGGCTCTTTGTTGAGGATGACAGCAGCCTAATTGCATATTTCTCTTCTCATCAAAGCAAAATTGTTGGCATTCCACGAAGCTGTTTGCCGAATAATGCACCATCTGGTCCTCTGTGATAAGGAAATAATTGATTATTTTGAAGAGTCTTAATTCATCCTGCCTGCTGTACCTTAAGAAGAGAGAGAGCAGGGGGCCTGAACTTGCAAAATAGCTGTGTTTTCACTAAAATAAAGAAAGCCACTACAGCTTCAGAAAGCCAACGTTCCCTTCTCATTAATTTGTTTTTTTAACAAAGAGTGATAAAGTGATTACTCTATGGTAGACACTGTTTTGGGGACTTCATAAATATCAGTTCATCTCTCCTCAAAACAACCCTCTACGTGAGGGAGGGCATGAGGAGTCTTGAGAATGTTCTGGTTCTTGATCTGGACTCTGGTTACCTGAGTGCAGTCAGTTTGGAAACATTCAGTGATGATCCACATACAGTTGATGTACTTCTGGATGTTATTCTTCAAAAGAAGTAAAACAAATATTCCAATGTGGCCGATGCTATTATCGTTCACCCCTTTTGCAGATGGGGAGACTGAGGTCTAAAGCTTGCCTCTGGTCATGTGGCTGCAAATAGTACCTCCCAGAACTGGAAGCAGACAGTCAGATGCTGGATTCCAGGTTCCTCCCAAGCCCCCCACTGCCCCCCGCTGCTCCCCACTGCAGGGTCCTGGAGCAGGGCTGTGGATGGAGGAGAGGAAGGAGTGAGAAGTACCTGTTCTGTCGCTGTTAGAACAGAGCTCTCCAGCGAAGCACCTCCTTTGGTCATGAGCCTGCTCATTGTTTATGGCTTGTTCTCCTAAGAAATACGTTTCAACCCAGGACCCCGGCTAGTCCAAGAGAAGCTGCCACCACAGTGAGCTCGAAGGATCCCGAGGACATGAGGACCATAGGCTGTGCCAAGAGCCCATTGACAGGGTGGAGGGGCCTGGGGGTGAAGGTGTGATACGCCACGAAACAGGTAATAAATTAGCCACAAGTGGCTACCAAGGAGAGCAGCAGGAGGTGTCAGGAGATCTCCCCCAACCCACACCAGAGCCTTCGACCTACCAGATCCTTCCCTCTCCTCCCCCCAAGCTGACACTTAGTAAGATGAGAAAAAAGACAATTTAAATAACCTCCAGAGGATTTAGGCAGACACCCACACTCTCAACTCTATCCCTTACCCAGCTCGGGAAAAGCCCCACAGGCCAGCCAAGGAGGGGAAAGGCCAATAAACAAAACATTCAGGTCACATCCAGAGATGATGAGTTCCATGTGGCTTCTTCCACCGCCTCTGGTGGCCTCTTCAGATACGGATCACACATTCCCAGCGTCTGTCAGCATTTCAGCCTCGCTAGCAATGAGCAATGACATGGAGACCCTGCTCTGTGCCAGGAATTTGACTCAGGTTAGAAAAAAGGAAAAAAGGGGGGGGGGGGGGAGAACAAAAGGAAGACGAAAAGCCAGATTTCGCCTTAGTGGCATGCTCAGGAGCTGAAGCCCAAGTTGACGGTGGTCACTGGGCTGCTCTGAGCTCCAGCAAGGAGGCGTTAGGATGCCATCTGAGCAGAAACGTGCCCTTTAGAGCAAGAGGACTCCGAAGCCACAGTAGCCCGGACCATGTAAGGTGCCTGACCTGTTCTGCAGGTCCTGAGATAAAGATTCAAGTGCAAACAGTTCTTTAAGGGGATGGTCCCAGAAGGGAGGAAGCAAGGAAGAGTGGGGAGAAGGAGGGGGGAAGGGAGCCAGCCCCGGAGTGTGACAGTGGCCTTGTGGGCACATGGGGCTCAATGCCGCGAGGGCCTCCGGGAGACAGAGACACACATACCCCACTGGAGTTGTCTGTCATCTTCCTCATTGCCACCACTTGTGAGGAGCCCTGCCCATGTGCCAAGCGCTCCAGGAGGTGGACAGCCCTGGGGCTTGCAGGAGGGAGCCTGGGGAGCAAAGGAGCCAGGAGCAATGATGGGCTGTAGGCAGCCTGGTAGCCTCAGGTGCATCTCTATACCCCACAGGCCACCTTTACACCCTTTACACCCAGGCCACCTTGGCATCATGGACCAGTCACCTGAGCCTTGCTTAATGATCCACGGGTGATATATGGACTTCTACTTTCCATTCTGGTGGGTCTAGCCGTCCACGCGGACACAAGGCCCTTCAGGCAGACCCAGCAGGAGCTCAGTGGAGCTCTGAACTCTGCGTTGGGGCACCGGGGCAGGTACAGTTCTGCATTCCTGACTTCCAGAATCTTCTTTGAAGCACAGAGCTGGAGGAGACCAGACTCTATAAAGTGATTCAGATCTAGGGATCTATTCTCAAGGAATAAATTCAGTTGGCAAAAGTAAGAAGTCAGCATTCCCTTCAGCGTGCTGACTCAAGGTAATCCTTGAGTAATAAGGCATACGCTTCCTGTTTGTCGTATGTCCTTTCCCGAAGCATTGACTCCTCCCAATTACTTACCGAAACTTTCGTCAGCTTGGAGTTCATCCTTACTTCATCTACAGGTTGTTTTCCAGCTCATCATACCTTCGCCATAAAGCAAGAGAAAGGGCTGGTGGCCAAAGCAACTGGCAGCCAGGCTTAAGCCAGGCAGCTGCTATCAAGACTTGCCGCAAAAAAAAAAAAAAAAAAATTCTGGTTAAACAGAAAATTCACAGAACAGAAATGCCCCCCAGCACTAATATTAAGGTTGTCTCTCAGCTGGGGAGGAGAAATAAAGCACAGTACACCCACAGAATGGAGTACCAATGCCCTCCAGCAGGGACAAACCTCAGATGCCCATGCTACATGGCAGGAGCCACACTCAACAAGTTATATACTGTGCGGTTCTAGTTATATTGCATTCTTTTTTTTTTAAGATTTTATTTCTTTATTCATGAGAGGCACACAGAGAGGCAGAGACATAGGCAGAGGGAGAAGCAGGCATCCATGGGGAGCCTGAGGCAGCATTCGATGCCAGGACCCTGAGGTCACGCTCTGAGCCAAAGCCAGACGCCCAGCCACTGAGCCACCCAGGTGTCCTATTTTTCCCTTTTTTTAAAAGACTTTTATTTTTAAGTGATCTCTACACTCAATGTGGGGCTCGAACCCACGACCTCAAAATCAAGAGTGGTGCACACTCCTCCAACTGAGCCAGCCAGGCACCCTACATATTTTTGATTTTTAAGTGGGTACTAGAAAATTTAGACGCATATGTGTGACTCCCATTGTATTTCCAATGGACAATGTCACTCTAGAGCTGTGGGAAGATAAAGTAGTTTAACATCAAATGTCAGACACTTAAAATTTTTTAAAGGGTAAGTTTCATGTAAAGTATCTTTTTACAATAAAAAGAGGAACTTACTTTTAAAAATCTATTAATAATTCATTCTTTTATTAATTATATGCCTTCAGAAAACAAAACTTGTCACCCAGAGGAAGCTTCACAGGGTTTTGGAAAAGATACCAGAGGGGTTGGTTCTGCTTCTTACCAGCTGTATGTCCTCCAACAAGGTTTTTAACCACTCTGTGCTCAATACCCTCCTCTGTGAAATGGAGATGCCCCTCACAGAGCTGTAAGTGAGGACCAACTTATAGGTCAAGTGCTGCCATAATGGCAAATGTTAATTATTATTTCAATTATCTTGGATCTCTTTGAAAAAAAGCTCCTAATCATATTTTTATTATTTCCATCTCGAATTTTGTTCCCATGTGAAATCTTCAGCCCAATGTTTGTTTGAATTAATAAGCACTCTCAAGAATTCTTTCTATTCTCTTGAATCCTTCCACAAAGCCTCGCAACAATGGAAGAATTTACCATAATTGGTAATTGGCTCTAATTTAGTATGTCTGCATGAATGCAAATTCTGGATGGTAATTTGTGTCGATTTGAGTTTCTCAAGTGCCTCAGCACTGACTGAGATTTAGTACTTCACCAGAGGACCAGAAAACATCTGGAATAACCCATCAATGAACTCAGATAGTATACAGTTCAGGGTTACTGAGGGCTGTTTACACAAAGAATTGCAATTGGTAACAGGAAACCAACTCTCCCTCCACCTTTCTCCAAAAAAGGCACTACGAAAATAAAACTGGTTTTTGAGCATGGTGGAAATGCTACGTTTAAAAGCCATGGAAAGGTGAATAGTATTATAATATTAATATAATACTGGGACAGCCTGGGTTGCTGACACCCATCCTTCAGATTGATCCCCATCCCTGCTGGGAATGGGTCTTTAAAATAACAGAACAACAAAGTTATACACCCTTCTGTGAAAGCTCAGGGATCTGGAATCAGAAACCACCTGGCCATTTCTGCCTTCTTGACACCTGGGTACACCCTGGTGGAGTCAAGACCCTGAGAGGAGAGCAGAGGGGTAGGAAAGAGTAGAGGAGGGAGACCAGGGGCAGAAGGTAGTGTGAGCACCAGCTGAGGCTCACAAATCCGTGGGATCAAAGGGAAACCCAATGGGAAGAAGAAAACAATGTCTCCTGCCATCCTCAGTGGTCTGCATGCTTATGACTAATGACCAATGAGCTTGTTTTATTTCTGGTAATGAGCTCTATCAATGCACCAGGCATTCTAGGCAAAACAATGGGATAATAACATAAACAGCCACCATTTATTGCATGTTTTCTCTGCCCAGACACTACATTCCTACATTATCTCAGAGATAATGAGATAATGAGATAATATATTAGCTATCTATTGCTGCACAACAAATCACCCCTACATTTAGCAGCTTCACACAGTAAATATTTACTATCTCACACAGTTTCTGTGGGTCAGAAATCTGAGAATGATGCATGGCTGGTGGCTCTGGCTCAGTCTCTTACAAGGCCACCATCCTCTGAAGGCTTGACGAGGGTTGGCGTGTCCTCACTCATATGCCTGGCAACATAGTGCTGGCTGTTGGAACCGAGGTGTTTCTCATGGACTGCTTGAGTGTGGGGCTGTTGGAGTGTCCTCACAGCATGACAGCTGGCTTCCCCCAGAGCAAGAGATCCAAGAAAGAGCAAACAGCCATACGTTTTATAATCTTGCCTCAGAAGTCATATCCTGTCATTTCCACAATCCCCTACCGGTTACCCAGGTCAACCGTATTCTGTGTGGGAAGAGCATATACAGAGGCATGAATACCAGGATCACTGGGGAACACCTTGGAGTCTGGTGACCTCAGGAAGGTCTGATTATCCCCATTTCAGAGATCCCCACAGCAGAGCAAACCGAGGCACAGAAAGGTTAAGTCAGTTTTCTGAAAGACACAGAGCTGATGTGTGGCAGAGCTGGGAGTTGAACCCTGGTATCCTTGAGTCCAATACTATGCAAAGGCAAAGTTGAAGCCTGAACTATGATTAGGTAAAAAGGTGGTTGGGGTCCCAGCTGCACATTAGGGCACAAAGCACTTAAGGGTTTTATGTCTTATGGCCTGGCCATTCAACATCCACTTAGGACATTGATTCCATGGCAGATTATCTTCTCAATTCCAGATATCCAATCTGCACATTTTGGAACTCAAAATGCTGGTAGAATGAGAACAGCCTGCATCATCAAATTCCAGCCAGCCATCTGCAGTGAGTAATAATAATGTGTACTTCATGTAGGGCAAGAGTCTCATTGATCTGTAGCCACCAAATTACTAGGGTCAATTATGAATGCTGTATTTTGGAAGATTAACTATGCCCAATATTCTCTTTCTATATATCAATAGCTTATCAAGTTTCTTCAAAATCCAAGAATCTTCCTGATTCTTTGATGATAGGCAATTAAACTCCTCTAATATGCAAAGCTATTCATTACCAAGAGAATTATTTGAGAAAATTAAAGCTGAATGGTGATAGCCAGAGAAGTCCATTTTATTGTTTTTTTTAAAGTTTGTTTGTTTGTTTGTTTGTTTGTTTATGAGAAAGAGATAACGAGACAGAACACTAGCAGGAGTGGGGGAGAAGGAGAAGCAGGCTCCCCCTGAGCAGGGAGCCTGATATGGGGCTCCATCCCAGGACCCTAGGATCATGACCCCAGCCAAAAGCAGCCGCTTTTTGACCCACTGATCCACCCAGGTGCCCCAAGATGCCCATTTTATTCATCAAAATTCAAAACCTTATAAAATGCTCCTTGATTTTGGTGCAAAGACTTCATGCAATGGTTTGTATGCCTCCTGTTGCATCTGTCAGCCTGTTCCAGTCTCCATTCTGAGCAAAAGAAAAATGAATTTTTCTGCTGTTCTGTTTATCTGGTTGAGCATTTTCTCACACATATAAGACAAGGATAATTAGCATTCATAAGAGCGATCCCAAGGCATACAGAATCCTGAACTGCCTTCTAATTTGACAAAGAAAAATTATGTGACAATATCAAGTATGCTTAGTAACAGTTTAATTGATCCAAATGCACTGTTTCGACCTAGGCAATATAACAAGAAATTTGCCACATATGGGGAGAATTACGATTATGTTAATGAACAGAAAAACTCAAGCGACTTACTCTTTCATCCCCAAACCACTTCCTCAAAGAACGATTTAAATGCTAAATTTATAAAGCTTTCCATTGTTGGGGGGGGGGGGTTGTTGTTTTTTATTATATGCTTCCTAACAGTTGGCCTTCCCATCTGTGATTCTTTTAGTTTAAAGAAAAAAAAAGGCAGATTTATAAGGACAACTACCCACCAGTGTGATGAGTCAGCAAGTGAGAACAGCTGAGTCATCAACCAGTGTGATAAACACTGAATATTACAATAAACTGTGTGGTGAGTGAGGAAGGTGACCTTGTCCATTGGTCAAAAACATCTGTGATACACCCATTATGTGCCAGGCTCTTCTGGATGCCCAGAAGCCTAGGGAGCTGGCTGGGGCCTCTTCTACCATCACTCCTGCCTTCTAGAACACTATTAGGCCAATGGTCTTCAACCTTTTTTATTGTAAACTCATAAAAGTTTCAAAAGCTCTGTCTCTCCCTCACCCAAACATTCGTAGGTTTACATATCTAAATATTCTCATCATAACTTTAAAATGGTAGAAAAACAAGGTAATTTCTGACATACTGAAAAAATGTATATTTAAATTAAAATGTTACCTCCCTGTGTAACCAATAACCAGCTGTTCCTTAATCCACCCAGGGCTGTTCCTTAATCCATCTAGGGTTCACTGGTATCTTTGTTTCCCTCACCCCAGCATATTTTTGGATTAAAAAACACTACTAACCATCCTTAAAAGAGTTCACCTCTGTCTACTGAAGTACTTTAAAAGAAATAACTAAACCTGGGTGGCTCAGTTGGTTAAGTGTCTGCCTTCAGCTCAGGTCATGATCTCAGGGTCCTGGGATCAAGCCCCATGTTGGGCTCCTTGCTCCACAGGGAGTCTGCTTCTCCTTCTCCCTTTGCCACTCCCCCTGTTCATGCTCTCTCTCTCTCTCTCTCTCTCTCTCGAATAATTAAAATTTCTTTAAAAAAAGAAATAACTAAACACATGAATAAATATTTGCTGATTCTTTATCTCCAGCTAAACTTTGTGCTTTTATCTGACACATTGATCTTAACTCGCATTCAGTAAAAAAACCTGGGAATGTATTATATATGTAGAAAGTGTATTCACATCAATGCTAGCCCATAACTACATGGGTGAAACCCCCAACACAACACCTGGCATTGGTCTTCTTGGGCACTCTCCTTGGGAAATGCCTGTTCAATTCTTAGTCCAATTTTCTGTTTGAGTGTCCAACTTCTTCTTATCAATTTGTAGAAGTTCTTTATGTATTCTGGATATGAGTCCTTTGACAGACACAAATTACATAAATTAATACCTCTTCCCACTCTGTGGCTTGCCTTTTTGCTCTTTGAATAATCTTTTGGTGAACAGGTATCCTGGATTTTGATGTAGTCCAATTTTTCAGTATATAACCTGCTAAGAAAGCTTTTCAAGGTGTGCCTGGCTGGTTGAGTTGGTTGAGCACCCAATGCTTGCTTTCAGCTCAGATCGTGATCTTACAGTCATGAGATCAAGCTCAGTGAAGAGTCTGCTTGAGAGTCTTTCCCTCTCCTTCTGCCCCTCCCCCTGCTCACATGCATGTGCTCTCTGCCAAATAAATAAGCAAAATCTTTAAAAAAAAGCTTTTCTAATAAAGATATAAAGATATTCTCCTTATGTTTCCTTCTAAAATCTGCATTGTTTATCCTTTCTCGTTTAGACCAACAGGCCACCTAAAACTGATTTTTGCATAAGTTGAAATGTGATTTCCTGACACCAGAGTATGGTGGCTGTACATGAATGCCTATGGCTATGAACGATTGCTAGCAATAGCACTGGGCTGGGCACAGCATTCTGCTCCTCCCTTAATTCATCCGATGTACCCTAGGTACTCAAGAGCTAGGACAAGTCATAGCAGAATTCTGTAAGTTTCTATTTGCCAGTTTCTTAGAGGAAATATTGAGTGTTATGTGGACATAAGAGTTAGAAAAGGAAAACCTCTTCTTAGCAGAACTCCCTATCTCTCCAACCTATTGTCCCCATTCTGTTAAATACCCCTTTGAGGGATCCCTGGGTGGCTCAGTGGTTGAGCGTCTGCCTTTGGCTCCTGGGATTGAGTTTCGCATCAGGTTCCCCACAGGGAGCCTGCTTCTCCCTCTGCCTGTGTTTCTGCCTCTCTTTGTGTGTCTCTCATGAATAAATAAATAGAATCTTAAAAAAAAATAAATACCACTTTGAAATTAATAAGAGCCTTCCCCACGGGAAGGCGATCTGTGACCACTAGTGACCAGGGCAGCAAAGATGGCCACACTGCCACCCTAAATTCCTTACCTACCACTTGCCCAACCTCACAGGTGATCTTTTCATCTGACAGTGCACCCAGCACACACTGCCCTGAAGTGGGCTGGAGGGGTGCACCCCATGGCTCCTCTTCCTCATCGCTGCCCTGAAGTGGGCTGGAGGGGTGCACCCCATGGCTCCTCTTAAGAGAAACTTCAGACTTATACATTGGACAAAATTAGGGAGCTGATGAGGGAGTAACAGGAGCTCTGGTTTGTGAATCAAGAGACTTCATTTCTAGTCCCAGAATGCTGGGCAAATCACTCAACCTCTCTGAGCTTTGGCTTTCTTAACTGTGACAGGAGGGATTGGGATGGGCAGTCTTAATGACCACTCCAACACTAGGATCCTGTGAGATTCAAAACAATATTCAAGTCAAGCATGATGCAAACTGTTTCTGCAGTTGAAATTAGGCTTTTGGGGACACAACCAAGGGTAGTGTGTTTTGATGACTGTTTCTTAAACCAGCAGTAAACTTCCTATATGCAATTAAAATAATAACATCTGAGAGTCACAAAGGAACTCTGAGTTCAGCTTTTCTTTTTTGGTAATGAAGAAACACAGACCCAGAGCAGTGATGAGCTAATTTGGGATTACATCTAAGTCCTTGGTCTCTCTGTCTGATGCTCTTAGTACTAACCCATCTGGCTCTTTTTTTTTTTTTTTTTTAAGATTTGATTTGTTTATTTGACAGAGAGAGAGCACACAAGCAGGAGGAGCATAGCTCCTGCTGAGCAGGTAGTCTGACATTGGGCTCGATCCCAGGACACTGGGATCATGACCTGAGCTGAAGGCAGATGCTTAACCTACCGAGCCATCCAGGTGCCCACCCCTCACCCCCACTATCTGGCTTTTTCAAGATGTATTTTCTAAATTGGATGATGAAAATGTCACATTTAAAGTTCTCTAGCTGTGCTTTGGTATTTAACAAAAGGGAAGGATGATGTGAACTCTGATGTTTTTTACTTATTTTTTTCCTTTTGTGCCCACAAAAGGAACATTCCATTATTCCTGGAATGCTGGAGAGCATTTGCTTTGTGGTCCTCTGTAGCACTTCCTAGAGGGAGCAAAGGAAACTTGGGGACCCCTTCCCCAGCCCAGACTTGGAGCCCACCAAAGGGTTGGAAACCACTTCCCCAAGGCAGAGTGGAAAGATTCACTTTGTCACATTTTACTGATAAAAGCTTTGATGGGATGGCAAGAGCTATGCTAGAGAATTCTCCTTCACCACTGTATCCCAAGAGAATGTGGGACCATGTGCAGAAATTGGCCACAAAGGCCTCTGAATTTGCCAGAGTGAAAAGGAGGGGTATCATCACAGGGGACATTGGCTTCTACCTGAAAAAAGAGAACAAATTTTGTCAATTCCCTGAGTAGAGCCACTGCATTGGTTTCCTATTGCTTCTGTAACAAATTATCATAAACTAAATGTCTTAAAACACCACAAACACTCTTTTACAGTGCTGGAGGTCAATAGTCTGAAATGAGTCTTCTAAGGCTAAAATCAAGGTGTTGGTAGGGCTGTGTTTCTTCTAGAAGCTTCAGGGAAGGATCCATTTCCTTGTCCTCTCCCACTCCTGGAGGCCTGCTATGGCCCTTGACTTGTGGCTTTTTCCACGCCTTCAGAGTGAGTCACCCCAACCTCTGTTTCCATCACCCCATCTCCTTTCTCTGACTTTGCCCACCTCCCTTTACAAGGACCCTTGGGATTACATTGGGCCCACCCAGATTATCCAGGCTAATTTCCCCACCTCAAGACATTTAACTTAATCACATCAGCAAAGTCCTTTTGCCATGTAAAGTACCATAGTCAAGGGTTCCAGGGATTAGGATGTGGAATTTTTGGGGACAGGGAGTCTTATTCGGCCTTCCGAATAAGACCATACAGGCTTTGTATTTGGAAAGGAGGAAATACGCTACAGAAGGTCATTAGAATTACTCCCATGCTTTGGAAAGTTACTCACTTCTCTCTTGGCTTCCATTTACCATCTATACAGTGAGGTTGTGGTAGAAGCTGCTTCTAGTTCCAACACCCTGTGATTCTCGACCCATGCTGTCTGGTACAGTAGCCACCAGCCTCATGTGGCTACAGAGCACTTGAAATGCAGCCAGTGCCACCTACTGAAATGATAATATTTTGGATCTATTGCATTAAATAAGGGATATTATTAAAAGTAACTTCATTGTTTCTTTTTAATTTTTTAATATGGCTACCAGAAAATTTTAAACCATGTGCATAGCTCACCTTTTACTTCCATTGAACAGCACCTTGAAGACCACATGGCCCAACCTTTGTGATAGGAATCTGGACAGTGATAACCTGAGAAATGAGCATCTAGCCCAAGGATGGCACATGCATGGCATGACCGACACAAGTCCACTTCCTGCTCCTGTGACAACACTCACCAACCTTACTCTTTCCACTGTATCAGGATAGGCCTCAGGATCCTCCTCAACACAGTGCTGTAGGCAGTCACTAGCAATTGATCAGAGCTGATGCTTGTATCATTGGAGACTCATGTTGTTGCAACTAACAGAAAACCCAACCAAAGGAAAAATGTTGGCTCATGTTATAAGAATTTAGAGTGGATCTGACTTTAAGCACACATAGTTTCTCTCTCTCTCAGTTCACCCTTCTTCCAAATCAGCTTTATTCTCAAGTTTCATGTGGGATCCACTGGTTACTCCAGGCCCTCCTCATCATGACACCAAATTCCTTAGGAGAGAGAGTCTGTTTCCCCCCAAGGCTCAAATTAAAGCTGTGCATTGGACCCAGTTGGCTCTGCTTGCCTGATTTGGGTTACATGCTCTTCTTAAACTAGTCACTGCGGCCAGGGGAATGGAATTTGCCCATTATGTTAACCTCTGGATTTGCAAGTGAAGTGAACTTCCCAGAAAACATGTGGTCTGAGAGTGAAAGAAGGGAACCCCAAATAAAAGTTAGCAGGAGCTGTTATCACAGAAGAGCGTAATGGATGTCCATGCTGAAATCCCACTGCTGCTTCCAAACTCCGAGTCCTATTATTCATAAGATGGAATATAATGCTGCCTGATAACTCTGGTTATTAGAAAAGTCTTCCTTATCTTTTTTTTTTTAAGTCTTCCGTATCTTAACGAAGATGCGGTATATATACAGAATAGAATATTACTCAGCCATAAAAAGAAATGAAATCTTGCCATTTACAACAACATGAATGGAGCCAGAGAGTATAATGCTAAGCAAAATAAGTTGGAGAAAGCAAATACCCTATGGTTTCACTTATATGTGGAATTCAAGAAACAAAACAAATGAACAAAGGGGGCGGGGAAAGAGAAAAACCAAGAAACAGACTCTTAACTCCATAGAACAAACAAGTGGTTATCAGAGGGGAGGTAGGTAGGGGGATGGGGGAAATAGGAGATAAGAATTAAAGAGTACATGTATCATGATGAACACTGAGCAACGTATAAAATGGTTGAATCACTATATTGTATACTTGAAACTAACATAACATTATATGTTAACTATACTGGAATTTTAAAATTTAATAAAATAATAAAAAAAGAAAAGTCTTCCTTATCTTGAGTCAAAAAAAACTACATCTCTATACCAATGGCACATTCATTCCTGTCTACACATAGAGCAATGTGGAATACATTTGCATCCCTTGGATATTCACTCATTAGTACATTCCACAAGTATCTGTTGATTGTCTGCTACTCAAAGCTTAGGGATCCAGCAGTGGACAACAGTGAATAGTTGTCAAAGAAGTTATATTCAAGGGGCAAGAGACAGAAAATAAACAAGCAAAGGCATAAGTAAGCAATAAAGGACAACTGTGGGCCATATGTCCCATTTGGACATTCCAATATTGTGTGATCTTGGTATAAGGGCTTTCCCATTGCCAGCCTCCCTCTGCCTCTTGAGTCTCCAGTGGAGAAGGAGTTCAGCATGTAACTTTGGGTCAGCCAGTCAGATGCCTTCTCCTTCCAGGACTTGGGTAGGAGTAGATATTTGGAGATCCTACAGCCTTTGTACCAGACCTTTCCTGTGTCCTAAACAGAGGTGCATCCCCTACCACCACCCTTAGCTCCTGCCCAGGCCTCAACCCTAAGCCCTGCCCTTTCCATTAATATCAATTTGGTTTCTGTTGGTTGAAACCAAGTTCCCTGACTAATACAATGAAAATTATTTCCTACCCAAATCACCTCTTCTTCAGATTATGATATGTCAGCATCTTCAGCCTTTCCTTGAATCAGTTGATTTCCCGATCATTCTCCATCTGGACCTGACTACTGTAATGGGATATAACTCATAAATAGTCCCCATACTTTTCCCTCCTTCAGTGGGTATGAAGGAGGGCTTAAACACAGAATTCTATGTATATTTTGACTTTCCTCTTATTTGTTCCAGAACATTTTATAAAATAGTTCTTTTGCACTGTGCAAGCTATGTCTATTTTGATACTTTAAAACAATTGAATATTTTAATCAAATTATATGCAGAGGGGTTTTTTTTTTAATGCCCTATGGAAGCTCATGGAAGTGAGGACAAAGCCTTTTTGAAGACAGCAACAATTTTAAAATTTCCCTTATATTTTTCTGAAAGAAAATTACTATGTAAATCATTGTGTTTTGGCTCTACTTGTCTCCTAAAATATGTTTAATATGGTTTGAAGAAGTGTGGGTATAAAAAAAATTATTGGCTCACAGTCCTGGGAGTCAAGCAGTTCAGGTCTTTGAGGGACAAAAACTCAGAGGTCTCCTTGGCAGTGACATTGTGTCTCTTGAATCCAGGCTTTGCTCATGAGGCTCCATCTGCCTGGGACATTGTCCCCAAGCCCAGCCTGTTCCCTAGTCTTTCTCAACTAAAGCCAACTCATCCTGCCATTCCTGGCAACACGCTGCATTTCTCCCAATGTTGATTTTTATAACATCTGTCCTTCAACACCATGAGGGTAGGGACAGCATCGTTCGCTGCCAAATGAATCTCCAACATTTAGCTAAGTGCCCGACACATAGCTCTCAAAACCTCACGCACTGAATTGAATTAGCAGAGAAAAGCAGAAAGAGGAAGAAAATTCACAGGATACAAAAGAAATCTAGTCTGAATACGCTCCAGGAAAAACAGTCAAGGAGTCAGGATCGCAATGCCCCAGTCTTCCATTGTGAGCACATCCCAGTTCTGAGAGTGGCTTGCGTCTTCAGGCTCTTGGGGCCCCCACATCGTGTCCCCCACCTTTCCTCGCCAGGACCAGCTCCCTGCTGGGCTTTCAGCAAGTCCCTGGGAAGAGCTCCGATGGACTAGTTCACAGATTGAGTCCAGCCAAGCTCTTTCACTAACCAGGTATGTGGGCTTGGGGAGGCCACCTGGCCTCTTTGGGTTTCATTTTATTTACATGTCAAAAAGGTGAATTGCACAAAAGAATCTTGAATGTTCCTTCCATCTCAAAAGCCCAGAATCTAATTTGAATAGAGTTGTGGCAGGATTTTTCCATTAAACCTGAATCTGGGAAATGGAAATAAAACCAAGCCTTGCCATTCTCAAAAGGAATATTGTCCTTTCTTCAACTACCTTGTAAATTATAATGGCAGAGGGGTTGTACCATGCCCTTTTGAGTCTGAATAAACACTGATTATGTTGGTATGTTTCTCTGTTTCTCCCCCTTTTCTGATTAGTTATCTAAAATGCAGGTTAGGCCATGCATATGTAATAAGTATTTGTGCTTTTTGGAATGAAGCTGTAATGATTTGCAAATGTCTTCATTATGAGCTTATAACATCTCCTAGATGTTCATCTTACTCAATAAAATTACTTCCTCAAAAAGCTCTTTCCACATGTTTACTAAGTGGGCTTATGGAGAACAAATAATCACACAGAATCTTCTCTTCCACGGAATTCCAAAGGTGATTTAAGAGGGTCCTTAGGAGAGAAAAAAATAAAGACAGTAAAATTACTATATCAGGAAAACAATCTAGTGAAATTGTTTGTGGATCAAAAAAGATAAATTGTATTGCAAAACTTTACTCAGAAACATCAGCAAGATGTATTTTAGAACCCTTTATAAGCTTTTAATCATTTTCAAGTGTCAATGCAATCATGTTGGTCACTAATGTTCCTGATCCCATGCATTGAAAACAAGAAATCAGACCCAAACCCCAAATTATAGTCCATAAAAAATATGCTGTAGGAAAAATCACATCAGGACTCAAGCATTTTACAACACCCACCAGTATTTCAAAAAAAACTTTACAGAAGTATAATAACATAGATACAAAAAAAATACACAAATGGTAAGTGTATAGCTTGATACATTTTTTACAAAATGAACACATCAGTGTCAAGAGCACCCAGAGCAAGAAATAGAACATTACTAGCTCCCTTAAAAGCCCTCCTTGTGCCTCTTTCCAGACACTTCCCCTTCCAAGGTGACTTCTAAATGAGGTAGCAGAGAAAGGCACCTGAAAAAGTACATCTAAACTGAGAATGGCAAGATGAGAAGGATTGAGAGAGGAAAGAGCAGGGGGTGGGGTGGGGGGTGGGGAGACAGTGTCCCAGGCAGGTGGAGCACCATGTGCAAAGCCTAACTTCTCACAACATACATTACTATTGCCTGGGTTTTAATATAAATGGAATCATACAATATGCATTCTTTTATATAGCTTCTTTCATTCACCATTTTGTCTGTAGCTGTAAATCATTCCCTCTCGTTATTATTCGCCAGTGTAGCATACCTCAATTTGTTTATTCATTCCCCTTTTGTTGGCATTCGGGTCTTTTTAAGTTTGGGATTCTCACAAAGAGGACTGTCCCACCAGTCTTTTTATCAAAGGATTAGATAGGACATCCACGGGTCATTTACCCAGTAATTCTGAAAGTAAGAGAAAGTGGGATAAAACCAATGAACTAGAACAATGGTGTTCAAGCACTGTTACCCACCAGCATCTCCTGGAGGGATTCTTAAAGCACAGATGGGCTGGATCCCACCCCCCAGAAGGTCTGATTCTGTAGGTCTGTGTTGGGGCCTGAGAATTTGTATTTCTAACACATTATTGGGGGCTGCTGATGCTGCTGGTGCAGAGGCTACTTTGAGAACCACTGAACTAGAGATACTCATGAAGCTCTGTCTCTGTGGGACCAGCTATTATGGAAAACACTGGATGAAGGGCTCAGCAGTCTGCAGTGATCCCTAATGCCAAGACTCATTTTTAAAATGTCTCCAACTTTATTCAGCTGTCCCGCAGTAAGTTGTATCACCTTTAATGGGGAAAGATCTTTTTGGTTGCAAGAAACAGAGACCCACTCAGTTTCCCTCAGGTGATTTCATTTTTATAAGGAGAAACTGGGTAAAAGGAAGCCCAGGATATGATACCAGAAGCTGCTCAGCCAGGTTATATATAGCTGTGCTTGACAAAGTTATTGAGCAAATGAAGTACTGGGAATCTTGTAAAAATGCAGATCCTAGTCAGGAGGTCAAGGGCAGGGCCCAAGGCATTCTTAACAAGCTCCCAGAAGATGATGATGATGCCAGTTCACAGAGTAACAAGACTGTGCAGTGGTGCATCCGTCACCCCTGTTCCAGACACTGTAGCATGGCTCATTATTCATGGGCAGCTCTGAGGACCCCATAGCAACTCAAGAAGTCTTCCAAAGTCGGATTCAGCACTTCGGTTTCTGCTTTTCTCTGTAGCTTCTCCCCTACTCCTCCCAGCACCTACCTTCCTGCCCTCTGCCCCCCACTTACTGTCATCTGCTTTCTCATGGCTTCTTCTGCTTGAGCTTGTGCTCATTGCCTTCTGTCCACTTCCATGCTTCTCGATGATCTGCTCATACTGTTTCTGTATCTCATATTCAAATTCCCAAGAAAGAAGATCTGATTGAGTCAGAGCATAGTCTTTCCTGCAGAGGATGCTCATGGCAGACAAAGTTCTTGCATTTCAAAAGCCAAATCATAACTACCTGTCATTTAGAGGTGCCAATCATTGGCCTCATTCAGCAGGAGCCTCAGAAACATGGGCATAGGGTACAAAGCATGATGACCTTCTCAGTTGGTTCAACCTTAGTCAGTGCACAGGGAGCAATACCCAGGCCACAGCTAACACCACCGAAATGCCACCAGTCTAGGCTGGGGACCCAGGCATTAGGATTGTCTATGAGCTCCCCAGTGCTCTGAATAACAGGCAGTGTTGAGAGTCACTATTTTATGTTCCTAAGGTTGCTGTAACAATGTACCACAAACTGGCTTAAAACAATAGACATTTATTCTCTCACAGTTCTGGAGGCTAGAAGTATGAAATCAAGATGCTGACAAGGTCATGATCCTGCTGAAGCATCTAGCAGAGGATCCTTCCTTGCCTCTTCCAGCTTCTGATGGCCCCAGGCATTCCTTGGCTCTGGGCCTTGTTTCCATCTTCACACGGCTGTCTACTCCGTGTGTGAGTCTATATCTGAATTTCCCTCTTCTTTTAAGAATACCAGTTATATTGGATGGGGCCTAATGGCCTTATCTTAACTTGATTACATCTGTAAGGAATCTATTTCCAAGTAAGGTTAAATCACAGAAATCAGGGGTTAGGACTTCAACATATTTGTGGGAGGCAGGGGGCGGGGAGATACAATCAACCTATAACACTGACCTTTATTTAAGAACCTTCCAGAAGGAGGTTATAGTTTAGGTAGGCATGCTAAGAATGTTCTGAAGGGGTGCTATAGGTGACTGTCACCTTGCATGACCCATCCTTCCCACATCTCCTCCCACCCACTCAAAAATAAAGTCACCTTGGAAATTGGTAGCCTCAATTTGCCCACTCAACTTTGGGAAAGCCACTCACTTTGTCTGCCATGACCTCAACATTCAAGAAAACAAAACCCATACCCTTGGGGTCTACATTTGGAAGGTGGTTATCCCCACCCTCCCTAATTTATTCTCAGACCCTATTTACAAAATTGCAAAGAGAGGGTATTTTGCTATCATGTAATTAGCATCATATACTTTGTAACAGAATCACAACTCTTTAAAAATACCAAAGTAGATCAAGCCAAGACAAAATTTTTATGACCAGAAAAATCTGGGGTATTTTTATGGCCAGAAAAATCTGGCAGGTCTTTTGGGCTTATTCCATAAATGATGGGGTTTTATAATTTTGTAGGAATTATGAGCTCTCTCACCCATTAATATAAAGATACAAATGTGGAGAGATTCTTCATCTGACACTGACTTTTTTTTTTTTGCATATTTAAGCCATTTACAAATTATCTGAAAACTATAAAGATGTTCCAATCTTCCCTGAGGACTACATGAACAATACTTCAAAAGTAAATAGAATTACTACCTCCCACTCTTAAGAGTCATCAGTTATATAACCAGTGGTCCAGAGCTGATTCCAAAAGCCAAAACAGTGATTTCGGTTTAGAGTTGGCCAGGCCACAGGATGATCCAGTGGCCACAGAAATCACATTTTCAGGACAAAAGCAAGTTTTGGTTGTGGCACTGGCCAAACAACCCACTCAAAATGTTTAATGGTCACTAAGCGACCTGGTCATGTGTACACTGCTGGTGCCTTTCAGGAGAGTTTGGAACTCAGTGGTTATGGGACCACATGATGCATCCAGCAAGACCTGGGCGCCTGTCTCAGCTTAGCGGCTCCTCGGCTGTGTGTACTCGGGACACGTCACCCACCACTCTCAGCCTTGGTGTCCTAGCTGGAACGTGAGAATCACACCGCCTCCCTCAGGGTGCTGTTTGGAATATGAACTGAAACAACAAATTAAAGAGCTTAGCACAGTGGCTGTCACACAACAGAGATTCAATTAATATTATCTATCAGTGGCTCATTATTTCTGAGATAGCAGTTACCACTTGCTCACATCATTTATGTCTGCATATGTGCAGTGTGTCATCCAAGAAGAATGTCCCAGGTTCCCCATCCTTTCCTCCGAAGCCAGAGTTCTCTTTTCCATCTCCGTGGTGACCTTCCAACACTTTTCCTGTATCAAAATCAGCCAGCCAACATGGCACAAATTACCTGTGTCCTGCACCCAAATAGGACCTTGAGAAATACCAAGGAACAGAAGACACTTGGCATTCAGGGGGTTTATTATTTTGTATGATTGGAGAACCAGGTATATCCAGTTGGAGATCAAAAGATGTTTCATGGAAGAGGAGTTATTCAAGTTGGATTTTGGAGGAAAGGAGGAGTGGGCTTGGTGGCAAGTGCATTCCAGACAGAGGGAACAGTATAAGAAAAAGCCCAGATCCCAGAAAGCAGAAACAATGTCAACCCAAAGGAAGTAGAGGGAAGATAACAGAAATCAGGGGGAAAAAATGGTGCAAAAGTACTCCTTTTTTTTTTTTAATTTAATTTAATTTTTTTATTTTATTTTTTTTATTTATTTTATTTTTTTTTAGCAAAAGTACTCCTGAAGAGAAAGCGGCTGAGAATTTCTCCGCATTGAATAAAGACACGAGTCAATAGATTAAAATATTCTAACAGGCACCCAATAAAATCAGTCTAGCTTTTGTTGTCTTCTTTTGCTTTCAATTCGTACACACACGCTTCAAAACAAAGGGATACCTTAGTGGTGGGTCTTGGCTCAGGGCTCAGGTGTCAGTGAAGGACGAAGAATGAGCCAGCTGTGAGAATTAATGTGTACTCCTCTTAATCACTGATGCTTTGAAGGCACTTGCAGCCCCAGGCTCCTCCCAGGACTCATTGAAAATAAAAATAAAAATGGGGAAAGATAAAACCCAAATGCAACCAGAGTGGAAAGCAGGTTAGCTACAAAGGACCAAGAATCAGATCGACTCAGCTTTGTCGTTAGCGACCTGGCTGCAGAAGTCACGTGAGTAATAAATATCTTTAGAGGCTGAAGGAAAATAACTGAAACAAACCAAAATGTACAAATGGCTCTATCCTTGAGCATTTGGTCGATTGCCAATTCTTGATGATTTCTTTGTCTTGTCAAGGAAAGAAATCAATAGCATACTATTATTTGTATCTTAAAACCACATCCAAGTGTTACAATAGAACATGAAGAATACTCTGGAACTGAATTCAGCCAGAGAGTGGATATGAATCCAGTCACGTCTCCCTCCCAGGTGGAAACTCTCGACTCTCCAGCCTTTGAGTGTGGCGTTCTTGTTGACTTTGCATCGGACAAAGTGCTGAGTGTGGTCTTCTGATAGAATTCTCCATAATTGGTGTCTCTGAGCCATCCATGTGTGCGGATCCATTTGAAAGAGCAGCCAGATATTGGCTGCCATTCCCGGGGTGTATTGTGAGTTAGGAATCTCTGATTTTAGAAAGACTAAGAAAAGAAACTGATGGAACATAATGGCACAACTTTTCTCTTCTTGGGCTTTGATAAGAGCACAGAAAATGCCATCTCATTGATATGAAACAATTATTTTCATTTCTTTAAAAAAATCCATATTTTGTATGGATCAGTTGTATTATTTTAAGATTGCATTGAATCAGTTCTTAGTTTATCTATAATCAGTGATAGGCGATCCCTTAGAAGAATGGCATCCAGTAAAAGATTCACAAACGACAAAAATGAAAAATAACTGACTTCAGAAATAAAGTCTAAATTCCTAATGTACCTGGAGATGAGACTGGCTGTGGTCTGTCCGTTGGCCACCTCTTGTGGGTTCTCTGCTTCCTGACCTACTCTCCAGCCTATGGTTTCCAGAATGTACCATGCTGCCTTCCTTTCTCCACATCAAAGGTCACCAGGCTGGGAATCCCTGGGTGGCTCAGCGGTTAAGCGCCTGCCTTCAGCCCGGGGCGTGATCCTGGAATCCCGGGATGAGTCCCACATGGGGCTCTGTGCATGGAGCCTGCTTCTCCCTCTGCCTGTGTCTCTGCCTCTCTCTCTCTCTCTCTCTGTGCATCTTTCATGAATAAATAAATAAAATCTTAAAAAACAAAAAAACAAAAAAACCCAAAGGTCACCAGCCTGGACTGTCTTCTCCTCTCCTACCAATTTATTTCCCTCCCCTCGGCTACCACCTCGTTATATCCAAAACCATTTCAGAGTCACCTCCCTTACCTAGTTTGGCTAATGGGTAATACCTGATGATTTTCTTGTCTTGTCAGAGAAAGAAATTAATACCATACTACTACTTGTATTTTAAAACCACGTCCAAACGTTAACAATAAAATTTGAAGAATATTCTAGAACTAAATTCAGATCTCGGTTCTGTCAGTGTAGGGCTGCTGGAGTTCAGACCAGGAGCCCTAGACCCTGCTGGGTGTTCAGACCAGGAGCCCCAGACCCTGCTGGGTGGGGCAGTGGGCACAAGTGGGCGGCACAGCCCAGGTTTGGAAATTCACCATGAGACCCTAGAATGTGCTGGGGAGGTATAATAGACCATCCGGGGTTCAGAAGCACAGGAGGTCTGCCCTTAGAAGGAACTATAGGAGAGAGGAAGTTTTTAATTCTAAATTTCAGGTCTTGCTCAGAAATAATTTTTAAAAGTAATGCATGTCTGGCCAACATGGGGTACATGCACCTGGAATCCACCAGAAGTGGAACCAACCAATTTCACGGAACAGTATTTGCTTCCTGTTTCTCAGCTAAAATTAAGATGAGTGGTCTGGGAAGGAGAGGGATTGACAAGCAATAGGGACAGTTTCTGTGCTCCCTGTGACTTTATGGGGGAAGGCACCTGGCACCGAAGTGGAGTGACACCAAGACATTTCCAGAAAGGGCAGTCGAAGGAAGAGCAGGGCACCTTCCACGGCAAACTGGTTTCAAAAGCCAAAGTGAATTCTCAGACCTGGTTGTCTGCACATAACAGGGAAGTCCTGACTTTAAGAAGGTGCCCCTGGGGAAGGATGGGGCAGGTTTCCCAGGCTCTTCCTACGCCAGCCTCCCAAGATGCTTGTGTCCAAAAACTCTCTGTCATGTACTATGAGAAAACCTCTGTGGGGTTGTTTCTGATTTTGTTGTTTTTGAGTGGTTGTTTGTTTGTTTGTTTGTTTGTTTTACGTAAAACAAGCTCAGAAAATCCAGACCATGATAGAGGATGACAGTTTGTCATTCCAGTTTTAGGACGAATATCCAAATCATTTTCTCCGACCTTTTATCTTGAAACTTCAAACTTATGAGAATTTAAAAGAAGAGAACAACCATCATCCATATACCATTTGCCCAGAATCACTGATTGTTATCTCGTCATATTTGCTTATTTTTTACTGAAACTGATTGAAAGTTGCAGACATTGTGATAGTTAGCCCTGAGCTATTTAGCTCTATGTCTCCTAAGAGTATGTATTCTACACAGCCACAACACCATTAGTACGCCTTAGAAAGTTAATACCAATTTAATAATATTAAATACACAATCCATATTCAAGTTTTCCCAGATCTTCCCAAAAGCATCCTTACAGCTCCTTTTTCAACCTAGGATCCATTCTAGGATCACACTGCGCATTTGATTTTTCACATCTGTTTAATCTTTTTTTCCCCCTAGAATAGCTCTCCTGCCACTTTTTTTTTTTAAGATTTTATTTATTTATTCATGAGAGACACAGAGCGAGAGAGGCAGAGACACAGGCAGAGGGAGAAGCAGGCTCCCTGCAGGGAGCCCGATGCAGGACTTGATCCTGTGTCTTCAAGATCACACTCTGGGCCGAAGGCAGGTGCTAAACCGCTGAGCCACCCAGGCATCTCTCCTGCCATGTTTTGCCCTCCATGAAGTCATTTATGAACTGTCCAAATCAATTATTTCGCACAATGCACCTTGATTGTACTTTTTTTTTTTAAAAGAATTTATTTATTTATTCATGAGAGACACACAGAAAGAGAGAGAGAGAGAGAGAGAAGCAGAGACACAGGCAGAGGGAGAAGCAGGCTCCATGCAAGGGAGCCCAATGCAGAACTTTATCCCAGGTCCCTGGGATCACACATTGAGCCAAAGGCAGATGATAAACCAGATGTCCCTTGATTGTACTTTTGTGACTTTTTTCTGCACGAGATTCAGCTTCCTCATTTTGGCCAGGAATACCACGGATATGCGGTGGTGTCCATCCTAGCACATCACATCACAAGTCAGTCACATGATGTCATCTTGTTCCATGGTTGGGCATGTTAACCCCTTGGCTAAAGAGATGCCCTCTAGATAACTCCATCATAAAGCTTCATTTCCTCCTTTATAAATAACAAGTCATCTGAGGGCTGGTCTTTCAAGGCTGAGTGAAGTCTGGAAGGAGAAGAGCAATCACTGGAGGTAGAGTGAAAACTGTGATCCATTGACAACTCTGTGAAAGAAGAAAATGAATGCAGGAATGTTGGGGAAGAAAGTGAGTGCTCCCCTTCTGCACGACTCCTCCCCCTTCTCTCTCCCTCCTTCCCTCCTCTCCAAGGATCCTTGGAGATGCTGGCAAGAGCTATAATGGAGTACTCCAGGTCTAGGAGATGAGGGTTGGAGCCATTCGACTTTCGAATTAAAGAAAATAGTAAGCTAGAATTCTGGCAGAAGTGGTGGCACTGCGGTGGCAGTTTGTTTGCAGGAAGGAACCCAACTTGTCCATGAACCTCTTGTATCCGAGCCCTTTGGTAGTGCCCTCTCACAGGGGCTCTGAACTTCACCATGTAACTTGCTTTCACCAATGGGACAACAGCAAACCATGTAAGCAGAGAATGAAAAGGTGCTTGCTCACACACTGGGACCTGCCCTCTTGCTGCTCTTGGGACCTTGAGACTACTCTGTGAGTGAGGCCAGGCTAAGGCTGCTGGAGGGTGAGGAGCTATGGGGCCCAGTCACCCAGTCACCCCAGTCTTCGGCTGGAAAACCAGCAGATGTGTGAATGAAGCCATCCGAGACCAAGTAGCCACATCCAGCTCACCAACTGACCTCAGAGACATGAACAGGCCCAGATGAGGTCAGCCAAGCCTGGCCCATAACAGCAGAACTGCCCAGCTGACCCATAGACTCATGAGAAGTAATGAATATTCTTGTTTTAAGCCACTACATTTTGGGACAGTTTGTTACGTGGCAAAAGCTAAGTGATACACTTGGGAACAACTCTAACAACTCTAACTCACCAACTGGTTCAGGATATAAACTCTTGCCTGTTTTTTAAAAAATCAGATCCCTTTTCACAGATTACAACCTCTTTCGGGATGCCTGGCTGGCTCAGTGGTTAAGCATCTGCCTTTGGCTCAGGTCGTGGTCCCGGGGCCCTGGGATTGAGTCCCATATCGGGCTCCCTGCATGGAGCCTGCTTCTCCCTCTGCCTGTGTCTCTGCCTCTCTCTCTATGTCTCTCATGAATAAATAAAATCTTTAAAAAAAAAGATTACAACCTTTTTCAAGACAGAATTAACACGGATTCACTGATCAGATTATCCAAAGAAAAATCTAATATGGTTTCAGCGAAGTCTAAATCCAATTGAATTCAAAATCCATATGTTGTGAATTTCCACGTACATACTGATTTTAGTACAAATAGACATATATGTGCAGCTGAAGAATACACTGGAACATTCTAAACGTTCTTTAGTCAGGACTTAACATAAACACGCTATTCAGTAGAAACTCCAAGCCTCAGTGGAGGCCAATGAATCCAACCTCAAGGAGTAAATCTGTTGAAAAAAATGTTTAAAGTAGTAAGAAAATCCCATAGATTGCTCAGGCTTTGCTATATATTAGAACCATCTGGAGAAGCTTTTAAAAATCCCAATACCCAGGCCATACTCCAGACCAACTAAGTGAGAATCCCTGGCAATAGGCCCTTACCTTTATTTTTTTACAGCTCCTCTGGTGATTCCAGTGTACAGCCAAGCCTGTGAACACACTTACTCACTGAATATGCCTGCTTGTGAGCGTATCAACAGATGTAAGTCATTCGCAGTCTGGGTAACTGAGAAGCAAGAAGACTGCACACGATCCACTCGCCAATACACATTCCACGATATCCTCTACAAAGGCATCAGACAACGTGTTCATTCATCTCCCATTTCTACTTCTGCCAATTTAATATTCAGGGAGAGTAACGTGAAATGAGCGAGCTGATGACCAAACTTCACAATTATCCAATAAAGCTTAATTAAATCTCTTCATTCCCAGAGTGTCTCCTGAACTCTGGGCAGTTACCAGAACACCCCAGAAGGTGTCCAGCTGTCTGATTAGAGGATTAAACAATATAATAGTTTTCCCAACAGCCTGCTCCACACTTGAGGATTCCCTATTCTACTCCCGCCTTCCTGGTAGGAAACAGTTTTAAATCTATTTTGAAAATGATTCTTGGCTTGCTATTCTGAGTTGCTTGGCCCCTACCTCCTAGCAATTTTATGGCTCAACCACGGGAGTCCTAAATCGTGTGCACGAAAAGTCATTGCATCTACCCTGTGACTCTCCCGTTGAGTCTTTTGTGGCTCAGGGGTTTTGTCCACATTTTACAAGCTGGCTCCTCCAAATCCTCTGCAGCTTTTTCAGCCAGTGGTCTCTAAAATGAGCCAAACTGTTGGACTCCCTAGACTTTTAAAACCTTTCAAGGCACCATCGAACAGTTAATTGCCTAAGTCACGTCACACCTAGAGCATAAAACATACTGTATAATTCACTATTTTCTGAACAAGAAGAGAACACACTAGAATGATGGGGTTAGAAAACTTTCAGAGACTTCACAGACTCTGGACAGGGTTAATTCAACCAATTACGCCTGTTTGCTAATGTGAGCATCGGCATCCTCTGCCATGGTTGACCCACCCAGCCCAAAGTTGATATTGAAATACCTTGATTCGAATCAAGTCAGGGTTATTCTGTGGCATAAAATAGGCAATAGAATCTGAAGCAAAAACCTAGGAAGAGTCCCAAGTTTCGAAAAATATTCTAAGGTCAATTATAAATATGTTAATCCCTGTCGACAAGAGGAGAAAATGCCTTGCCATTTCACAAAGACTAACAGAATGACATTTTGAAATGTGTGCCAGGCTCTATCGGGTCTAAAGGGATGGTGAGGAGCTGGGAATGAGCCACCAGAGGCAGGGGGTGGGGGTCAAAGGAAATTTAGCAATTCTGTGTCCCCAGAAGGACAGGGAAGTGAAGCCTGAGTGAGGGACGGCCCATCAGGAGAACCTGCTGTGCAGAGACAGAGGGGAACCAGCGCACCCCCGACACAGCCCTGGAGTTTCATCAAACAGGAGAGAGCAGAGAATAGGGAGGAGAAACGGACACAAAAGAGACCAGCAGCTTTCCCGAAATACAGATGGGGTTTTATGTCTAATATGGGAACACGATTGACAATTACAAACAGATTTCAGAAAACCATGAGCCAGTTTATAGGAGTGGGTTCAAACAGAGTTCAAAAAAGGAAAAATCTGATTGCTTTCTCTGGGCCAAGACTCCGGGTTCCATAGAGGCCAAGAGACGCACTCCAGACCCCATTCATCCTGCTTCCCTCTCTGACAGATGCAATCCCCTTGCAACCCAGGTGCTTTCAAGTTTCTGGAATGAAGATCTCCTGAAGGCGAACTCCTATTCCTTCCTTTAATAGACCATTTGTTTTTCAGTGATAAGTCTCACCACTGTTTTTCAGTGGTAAGTGAAATTATCTTATATTTCATTCAGTTATTTGATGAGCCTACGTGATCTCTATTTTTCTTTCTTAGCTACACATATTAGCACATTTAACAACTTCGATTTAATCATGTCCTCCATACTTTCAAAAGTTAGTTTCTTCACACAATATGCCAGCACAAAGTACCTCCAGCTGCACTGTAATACAATCTGCCTGAAAGAGGTAGGATAAATGCTAGAAGCTATTTTTGTTCCCAGGGTGGGGGGCAGAAGGGGAGAGTGCTGTCGCCCCACTCACATGCTAGGGGGAGACCATGTGATTATGCCAACCTTCATCCCAGTCACAGCTGATTGGACCAGAAGTGGACAAGGGTTCCCATGCACTGTTATCTGGGTTGTGCACTGCATAAGGAAAGGGATGAGTGGGTGCAAGTGAAGCCTGAGTGTATGTGCAGCCTCAGGGCTATAACCACATGGAAAAATGATGCCTTTTCCAAATAACACAAATGTACCCTGTGAGCTAGTGGCCACCTGGGCAGGTGCCTGGCCCAAACTGAGTCAGGTAAATTCTCTCTCTCTCTCCTAGGCAGATAGGATTCCTGGGTTTCAAAATTGAGAAGTCAGATGGAGTTGGGTCTGGGACAAGGAGAGAAGAGAACAGACCACAGAGAAAAGAGGATGCAGAAACCCAGGCAGAGCTCCCAGAACTTGGAGACACAAGCCAGTGGGGTGACCCTCCAGGTGTGATTCTGGCCCCTAAGAGCTCTGACTGGGGTTCCCTTCCTCAAATCTGCAGTCCAGGTAATTGAGAAGCAAGAATACAACACATGATCACTCTCCCCTCCAGATTCCATTCCCTGGCATGGATTGGTTCAAGTGCATTTCTGGTGGTTGCAACCAGTGATGCTTGACTAAGGCAAAGGCCTAGTGAAAACCTACCCCCTGGGTGCTTGAGATGGAGCATCTGAGTCCTGTGCCAGTCAGAATAACTTTCCCTAATATTTCTACTGATGGGGCCCCCTGATGTAAGGAAGGTTCACCCGTGTTGTTATCTCTCTCCTCAGGAAACATTTTCACTGGTTAATCATTTGCCCCGCTGGCTCTTAACCAAATTTGGCCTTTAGAAAACATTTGTGCAAAACTATCTAATTGGCTTCGTTCATTCCCCGGTTAGCTTTTCAAAACTATTGAAACTATCAAAAAGAATATTGTCATGTTGTCGTTTATGTGGTACCAAATATCAAGACGACTTTGGGTCTGTTTTTGTATGTGTATTCTTCGTTAGACAAAGTAACCCGGGTCTTCTGTGCATTGATTTTTCTTTAAAAAGCAGAGAAAAAATTTATCCATAATTTTACCACCTAGAAATAATCACGCTAACATGTCACAGTTTCTTTTTCTGAGATTTTTTTTCACATGTACAATTTGGATTGTAACCAGCATTCTGTCACAAAGCATTGCCTTCTTGGAGGGCTGGCTTGGCTTGGTGTGCCATTTTCATTAATAATAGTATTATGCTGAGTGAAATAAGTCAATCGGAGAAGGACAAACATTATATGGTCTCATTCATTTGGGGAATATAAATAATAGTGAAAGGGAATAGAAGGGAAGGGAGAAGAAATGGGTAGGAAATATCAGAAAAGGAGACAGAACATAAAGACCCCTAACTCTGGGAAACGAACTAGGGGTGGTGGAAAGGGAGGAGGGCGGGGGGTGGGGATGAATGGGTGACGGGCACTGAGGGGGGCACTTGACGGGATGAGCACTGGGTGTTATTCTGTATGTTGGCAAATTGAACACCAATAAAAAATAAACTTATTATAAAAATAATAATAATAGTTTTTAGAGTGAACCTGAAAGAGTTTAGGGGGAAAAAAAATCATAACCAGGGACGCCTGGGTGGCTCAGTGGTTGAGTGTCTGCCTTCGACTCAGGTCCTGATTCCACCTAGAACTTTCTACCTTCAGAAACATAGCAACAATTGTGAATTTGAGGCATAAAGTAGAAGCCAAACTCTAGCTCTGGGAAACTCAAAGCCACCAGCTAGGCCTCAGAAAGGTCACAGCATGGTGAGCGGACTTTAGAAGGTATGCAGAAAGAAGTTAAGGGGGAAGATGGGTGACTTCAGAATTCCCTGCAATTCAATATCCAGTGACTCAAGATTGAATTAGCCAGCCTTAAATAACAGCAAAGTTGCAGTCTGAACTCTAGCTCTGCAGAGTACAAAGTGAAGGACTTCTATGGGATTGGACACACCCAGGGGAAAGCAAGAAATATCAAGGAGGGCCATTGCTGTTGAAAAAAAGGTGAGAGTGGCAATGGGACTAGGAGAGAGCATGGGCACCTCTGGTTCTTCAGACACAGAGTCAATGGTGGGCTCACTCCTTCTCCTCTTACCTTTCAGCGTAAGTGTAAACATGAATGATTACAGTATAACATTTTAGCAAGCTCCTGCCTGCCTTTTTCCTCTCTTACCCCAAACTCATGTCTGGTTGGGGGGGGTCTCTCAACTGGGAGACTGGGTCTCAGCAATACAGACTGTGTGTCCGTGTAGGACCTCTTTTAGCTTCTATGCCTATTTTTGCTGTGGGGAGTCCTGAGGCCCATGCACCCTCATCCTCACCTTTCCTTATAGAGAACCCCTTGGTGGACAAGGACAGCTTTGAGTGGAGGAGAGCCTGCAGGTACCCCAAGACGGGGAGTGAAGCAGGTGCGCACTTCCAACTAGTGCAGCCGCCACCCCCATCTCCCATCTACCATTTCCTCTAAGTCAGGGTTGCCGGCACCAATGTTCCATGCCCCTGGATGCCTTTGCTTAAAGACATCTTTGAGACGACTGGGTGGCTCAGTGGTTGAGCGTCTGCTTTTGGCTCAGGGTGTGATCCCTGGGTCCTGGGATCAAGTCTCGCATTGGGCTCCCCACAGGGAGCCTGCTTCTCCTTCTACCTATGTCTCTGCTTCTCTCTCTGTGTGTCTCTCATGAATAAATAAATAAAAATCTTAAAAATAGTAATAAAAATAAACACATCTTTTAGGTCTTCCACGGAGTATGTCTGTGATGGGAGTGGTAAAATTTGGGAGCTACAGTTTTCTTTATTGTCAGCTTATGCCAAAGTGATACCAACGCAGAAAATGTGCCACCAGCTGGACTGTGTGGATTCCTGAGCCCAGGAGCCACCCCAACACCTCATGGCTCTCATTCCTATGGAAGCATCTCTGAACTTAAATGTCAGTTGCTTTCTATTTAAAAAGAGACACCTGTGCATGATTCAAGCCACTGTTGGGGGTATATAGTGTCTCAAAATTGACTTCCCGTTCCCTGAACAAGTTGTGCCTTTGTGTAAGCTGGTACCTGTCACCTTCCCCAGCTTTGCCCCAGCTCAGCTGCTCTCCAAGCTGCATGGAAAGGCTCACACTGACTAGCAAAATGTGTTACGGAGAGCTGGTACTCAAAAAGAGTGTTGATTTATTACTGCTCTTAACTTTGTCTCTGGCCCTTGTGTGTTAAGTGCCATTGCCAACTGGTAGAGGTTCCAAACGTCCACACTGAATTAAATATAGGGGAAAAGCTCAAAACTGATTTTTAAATGGAAAAAGTATTCATACAACCTTGGGTGATACAAGAGATTACAAGCAAGAAAGCAAAATGTCATTCTGCTGGGAAGATGCTCTGCTGTTTTGCAACAGAATTCATTAAGGTCCACTTCTTAGAGTCAATGATTTCCATCAAAGTATTCTCAGTTTCCATGCTATTGGTTTGTTTTTTTTATTTTTTTTATTTTTTTTATTTTTAATTTTTATTTATTTATGATAGTCACAGAGAGAGAGAGAGAGAGGCAGAGACACAGGCAGAGGGAGAAGCAGGCTCCATGCACCGGGAGCCCGACGTGGGATTCGATCCCGGGTCTCCAGGATCGCGCCCTGGGCCAAAGGCAGGCGCCAAACCGCTGCGCCACCCAGGGATCCCTGTTTTTGTTTTTTAATGGGAATCCTGGTAAAGAATAAATACTTGAAAATAAAACAGGAATATCTTACTGATAGCTGGGATAAGAATCTACCAGCATGGGACCCCGTCACTATATTTTGAGAAAAGTCTTGACACACCCTCCAATTTGAGAATTGCCATCATGGTCAGTCCAGTCTGGGTTGGAACCCTCATAGTCCCTGGGGTCAAGCTTGGGTCTTGGCTCATTCTTTCTTCTGCTCTGTCCAGTTCTAGCTTCAATGCCTTGTTCCCCCAGAGGCAGGCAGAGTTGACCAGAGCAAGAGGATGTGCAATGAATCCTGACCTCCGCCTATCTGCCTTATACTAGGGAAACCACAATTCTCCTGTTGGCATGACAGAAAGGTCTGGAACTGGGAGCCTGGTTTGAATCTCAATTTTGCCACCCACTAGCTATGTGACCTCTGGAACTTGACCTCTCTGAGCCTATGGAGGATGCAAAAAAACAACAGGACCCACCAAGAATTGCAGTACAACCATGCAGAGTAATGCCCATGTGGTAAATGTTCAGAGTGTTCACACAAACACACGAGCACGCACCCACACGCATCCTCATTAGTTCTGTGCATGCCTTCCAACTGACAGCAATGACATCTCTTTGTTGGAGGATGCTCTGATCCCAAGATTCTGCTCTATCCACGGGCCAGGTAGGACTGAACAGATTGGGGAATTAACACCCCTCCAGCCAGAACAGTTCCCAGTAGGTGACTGCGAGCTCCCTCACCCCCTCTGCTGGTAGAGCTCTGGGGTGCTTCTTCCATGCTTCCTCCCAGAGTTCCCCTAGGGGAATTAAGTCCCCTCTGGTTTGGAATGCCCTAGTGGCTCAGTGGTTGAGTGTCCGCCTTCTGCTCAGGGCATTATCCTGGGGTCAGGAGTCCTGGGATCAAGTCCCACATTGGGCTCCCTGCATGGAGCCTGCTTCTCTCTCTGCCTGGGTCTCTGTCTCTCTCTCTCTTTATCTCTCATGAATAAATAAACAAAAATCTTAAATTAAAAAAAAGTTCCACTGGTTCCCAATGGTGACTTGCATGGTTTTACACCATTTTGTTGGCTGCCGTCCCTTCCCTGTCCACATTTCTACTCCCCTAACATCATTTCTTGGGATCACCTCCTCAGTAAATTCAATGCCCTCAAATCATTATCTCAGGATCTGCTTTTAGGGGAACCCAAACTCAGACAGCTTACTTTCACCTTGAGGGCATGAACCAAGTGACATTCCTTTTACTATTCAAGTAAAATGGCTCAGAAACCTAGGTCACCCACAGTGATAATGGCTCCCCACCCCTCCCCTGACTCCTCCCATCATGAGCCCCAGCATCCCCAGAGTTAGTGTGGTTTGCATTTGAATGTATACAATAAAGTCCAGACAACAGGGATTGAGTCTAAGGGGCTGGATTGTGGAGAGGGGACCGAGGAGGCACTTAACTTTTGACTCTCTACATTATGTGAATTTGGATGCACAGGTTTGCACAGGTGACATACCTGAGGAAGGAGTTAGTGTCCTTCCCTGAGCTCAGGGAGAGACAGCATGTGAGCAGCTGGGCCTTTACCTGCAGGGAGAAGCCCAGGAGGGACAAAAAATCAACACCCAGGTATCTCCTTAGAAAACTAAACCCTTTCCAAATCCAACCAAACATGGCTCCTGGCTTAAAAGCCTTTGATCTTTCTTATAATCTACATTGTAGTCTTCTTTTTCATCTGTCGTTCCAAAAACAATGGCATTCCCACCAAGAGGATAGCATTAACTAAACTTTCCTTTATTGAATTCATTGATAATCTGCTTCTCGCAAGGACTTTGTTCACCCAACCCACCCTGTCTCTACCACTGCCTCTTTCTGAGGGCTCTGAAAATTTTTGGAAACAGTTTTAAGAGCAATCACAAATTTCTAACCAAAAATCTAGCTTTGATGCAAGCTACCATGTTCTTGCGTCCTCTTCCATAGGTAGGGAGTGTGCTGGCGGACACAGAACCTGATGCCTCCTCTAACTCCTATCATCTTCCTGGCACTGCCCCGAAGCAGATGGAATCCAGAGAGAGAAAAATACTCTACCTAGGGCACGTGAAGTCACCCAGCATTTCTTAGAGAGCCACTCCTTCCAGAATGCTGTGAAAACCGGGTAGATTGAATGAAAGATAGAAGCCAGTGCCAACGCACCTTGAACGATTAATTATATCCCGCCTTTTCCAACCATAACTTGTAGAGCTTAATTACATTTACTTTCAAAGTCATTTATTTTTATTTATTTTTATTTTTTTTACTTTCAAAGTCATTTAAAAAAAAAAAAAAAAACAAAGTCATTTAAAAGTTTACCTAAAAATGTGTCTGCAGTTGATAACAAGGGCAGCTTCTTCATTTGATTATTAATTACTCCATGAGAGACTCGCAGAAACACAGAATAACTGCAGGTGACTTTCTCAGAAACAATGCCCCTCCCTAGCTATCATACTTGGGATGACTGAGAGGACACCCTGAATTCAGAACTGAGGTCATGTGTGAGAGACCAGCATTGCTGAGAAGCCCTGCTTTTGATGATTGCCTTCTTAAGACTTCTACAGATATTTGCTTATTGATTCAAGTACAGCCCCTGGCACTCACTTCCACCAAAGACCGCTTACCTGGGAAATGCAAAATGGCAAGACTCCTAGGGACTTCATTGTGAACATTATGTACTCAAATGACAACTGCTTTTACGCTTCCAGCAATACCATAATAATAAATAAATTTAGGAATTTATTATCCAATTTATTATTGTTGGCACATAGACAAAATGATATGACATACAAAATTATTTACTGAAGCACTGGTAACTTTATATGATAGCATTATGTACAGCACTGTATTAGCCCCAAATTGGGAAATAACCCAATTCATAATTTAACATAGTTTGAAATTTTTAAACCAATGTGTCCAACAACAGGGAACTTAAAAAAGAAACAACCTGTAGTGTATCCACACAATAGACTATTCTTCAGTGGTCAAAGAATGAAATAGCACTCCATATTTTGATATGGAAACTTCTTTGAAGGGAATAAGTGAGAATATATCATTGAATTTGCCAAAAGAAACACTAGTATATAGAAAAGAAAAGGTGCCAGGGGAAAAAACAGGGGGCAAGGGTGAGAGGGATGCTTCTCAATGTGTAATTTTTGATATGTTTTGATTTTGAATCATGTGAATGTTTATTGATCAAAAAAATTTTAATGATTTCATGGTATCTTATAAAAGACATCTTTAATCACATTTTAATCAAGTGTGGGAAGTTCAGATTATTTCCAGTTCCTCGTTATACTAAATAATGCTGTTATCAACATCTTTGTAGTGAAACCTTTAACTGCTCCATTCATTATTTCCAAAGGAAAAGCCCATTAAAACATAATTTCTACATCAAAGGATGTAAAATTTCTGACTTTTTATATGCATTAACACATCAAGCTCTAGAAAATCCATACCATTTTCTAAAAAAAATAGGCTTTATTCTTTAGAGCAGCTTTAGGTTCACAGCAAACTTTAGCTGAAGGTACAGAGATTTCTCATATACTCCCTGCTCCCACACATACATAGCCTCTCCCATTACGAACATCCCACACCAGAGTGGTACATTTATTGTAATCGATGAACCTACACTGACACATTATTGTCACCCAAAGTCCATAATTCACATTAGGGTTCACTCCTGCTGTTGTACAGGTTTGAACAAACATATTGACATGTGTCTACCATCATAGCATCCATCATATAGAGTAGTTTCACTGCCCTGAAAATCCTGCGTGCGCCAACTGTTTATCCCTTCTTCTCGCCTAATCTCAGGCAACCACTGATCTCTTTACTGTCATCATAGTTTTGCCTTTTCCAGGATGTCATATAGTTGGAATCATACAGCAGATAGGCTTTCAGATTGGCTTCTTTCACTTAGTATCACGCATTTAAGATTCTTCTGTGTCTTTTCATAACTTGATAGATAGCTCATTTCTTTTTAGTAGCGAATAATATTCTATCATCTGGATGTACTCCAGTTTATTAACCCATTCAACTACTAAAGGACATCTTGATGGCTTCCAAATTTTGGTGATTATGAATAAAACTGCATAAATGCCCATGTGCAGATTTTTGAGTAGGCAAATTTTAAACTGCTTTGGGTAAATACCAAGCAATGTGATTGCTATATCTAATGGTAAGAATATGTTTAATTTTGTAAAAACCCACCAAACCTCCAAAGTGGCTATTCCATTTTGCATTCCTACCACAAATGAATAAGAGTTCCTGATGCTCCACAACCTCACCAGCATTTGGCATTGTCAGTGTTCTGAACATTGGTCATTCTAAAAAGTATATAGTGGTATCTCATTGATTTTTTTTAAAGATTTTATTTATTCATGAGAGACACGGGGGCGGGGTTAGAGACACAGGCAGAGGGAGAAGCAGGCTCTAGGCAGGTAGCCTGACATGGGACTCGATTCCAAGTCTCCAGGATCACACCGTGGGCTGAAGGCAGCACTAAACCGCTAAGCCACCCGGGCTGCCCTCATTGATGTTTTAATTTGCATTTCTCACATGACATATGATGTGGAACATCTTTTCATATGCTTATTTGCCATCTGTATATCTTGTTGTGAAATGTCAGTGAAGGTCTTTGGCCAAAACAAAATTTTAAGATGTTTTATTTATTTGACAGAGAGAGAGCCTGCACAAGCAAGGAGAGCAGCAGGCAGAGGAAGAGGGAGAAGCAGGCCCATCACTGAGCAGGAAGCCCTGCTTCCAACACAATGAGGGGGCTCCATCGTGGGATCCTGGGATCATGACCTGAGCCGAAGGCAAATGCTTAACCGCTTAATGGACTGAGCCACCCAGGCACCCCTGGCCAAATTTTTAATTGGTTTGTTTTCTTATTGATGAGCTTTAAGAGTTCTTTGTGTATTTTGGGTAAAAGTCCTTTAACAGATGCGTCTTCTGCAAATACTTTCTCCCAGTCTGTGGTTTTGCCTTTTAATTTCTCTTGACAGTATCTCTTGCAGAGTGGACATTTTTAATCTTAATGAAGTCCTGCTTCTTAATTCTTTCTTTTATGAATCCTGCCTTTGTTGTTGTATCTAAAAAGCCATCGCCAAATCCAAGGTCATCTCCGATGTTATCTTCTAGGCATTTCATAGTTTTGCATTTTATAGTTGAGGCTGTAATCCCCTTTGGTTTAATTTTTGTGACAGCTATGAAGTCTTGTGTCTAGATTGATTTTTTTACATGTGATGCCTAATTATTCCAGCACCATTTGTTGAAAAGATGGTCTTTTCTCCATTGCACTATCTTTTCTCCTTTGTCAGAAATCAAAAGACTATATTTATGTGGATCTATTTCCACAGGGCTCTCTGTTCCCTTCCATTGATTTGTCTATTCTTTCACCCCCACCACCCTGCCTTGATTACTGTAGCTTTCTAGTAAGCCTTGATACCAGGTAATGTCAGTCCTTCAACTTTGATTTCTCCTTCAATATTGTGGTAGCTATTCTGAATCTTTGAATAAACTTTGGAATCTGTTTGTTGATATCTACAAAATAACTCGCTGCATTGTGATCAGGGTTTTATCGACTCCGTGGATCAAGTGGAGGAAAACTGACATCTTGACAATATTGAGTCTTCCTGTTCGAGAACATGAAGTATCTCTCCATTTATTCAGTTCTTCTTTGATTTCTGTCATTAAGGTTCTGTAGTTTTCCTCTTATAGATCTTGTACATATTTTGTTAGATTTCTACCTAAGTATTTTATTTTGGGGGTTACTGATGTAAATAGTATTGTATTTTTAATTTCAAGTTCCACTTGTTCCTTCCTGGTATCTAGGAAAGCATTTGACTTTTTAAATTCTTTTTCTTTTTCTTTTCAGAGAGAGAGGGGGAGATTGGGGTGGGGTGGCAGAGGGAGAGGGAGAGAATCTTAAGCAGGCTTCTAGCCTAACCCCCTTAGGGTGAGGGCCGGATCTCACAACCCTGAAATCATGACCTGAGGGAAAATCAAGAGTCCAATGTTTAACCACCTGCGCCACCCAGACGCCCCAAAGCATTTGACTTCTATATATTAACCTTGTATCCTGAAACTTTGCTATCATCATTTATTAGTCCCAGGAAGTTTTTTTGTCAATTCCTCTGGATTTTCTAAAGACATCATGCCATCTGCAACACAGATCACTTTATTTCTTCCTTCCCAATCTATATAAGGAATCTGCCCAATCTGTGTAAGAAAACTAAGGACCAGAGAGGTAATAGAAATTGCCTAAAATCAGAGCCTGGTGCAAGCAAGGTGGAGTGCTCCAGAAACAGGGCTCCAGGCAGGCAGGCAGAGGCCCAGCTAGAATGGTCTTTGAAAGGCCAAGGAATCTGGCAGTGCTGGCTATCGAAGGGTTTTGGTGAGGACTTCCGGGTAGGAGATTTCAGCAGGGCAGTCTATCTGGGATCCCCAGCTTCCACCTCGGGGGGCCTCCTCCTCCTCCACCACCCCCCACCCTAAAGGGCCCCCTCTGCACCCCCTAGGTCTCCCCGGCACCAGCCCTCGGGCACAACGGAATGTACCCCAGTCTGCTCCCGAAAGAGTAGCCTCGTGCGGGAGGGGACGCTAGCCCGGGGCCCCTACCAAAGGCCCCCGCGACCCGCCCCAGCGGAGCACGGAGGGCCCTGCCGGCTCCTTGGCATCCGCAGCACCTAGCCCCAGCACCTAGCCTCGCCTGCACGCTCGGGTGCGAGGACGCAGAAGCCGCTGCGCGCCGCCAACCCGGAGGACTGGGCTACGCGCCACCGCAGCCAGAACTCGGCGCCCGGGCACACGAGGTGCAGCAGCGGAGCGCCCACCCCGTGCCACCGCGCCGGGCGGGGCGGGGCGGGGCGGGGGCGGGGGCCGGCTGGGGACCCCGGGGCGGAGCCGAGCGCGGGCCGGGGCGGGGCGCACCGGGCCGGGTCCGAGGCGCCGAGCGGAGCTGCGGGGGCGGAGCGCCAACTCCAGCGGGAAGACGGAGACCGCGACGCGCTGGCGAAGCGCGCTGGAGCGAGGAAGAAAGGACACCCCGTCCGCAGCGCCACGGCACGCGCCAGTCGGGGTCCCCCGGGACGGGAGCGAGCGGCCAGGGCAGCTGAGCGCGGGAGGAGGCGGCCCGGCAGGTGGGTGCGAGCTCGGCTCAGTCCGGGTGTCGCTGGGTGCGGAGGGGGGCGTCGCCCGGGATGGAGGCGCCGACGCCCACTTTTCTCGGGCGGGGGGTGGGATTCCGGTGGCGCTGCCGCCCGCAGCTTTCCGGGGACGCGGGCCGGCTCCAAGTGCGGGAGTTCGCGCCGGCGAGGGCGCACCCAGCCCCGGCCCGCCAGGACAGGGCGCGCGGGCGCGGGGGCGCGGGGCCGGCGGGGAGCCCCACGCTGCAGGGCAGGGCCTGGGCGGGGGGCGTCGCGTTGAAAGGTGCGCTGGAAGGGAAGCGGCTCGGAGGGCTCCCGCGCACCGCGTCCTGCCCCTACCCCCAGCGCTCCTGGCGTCCGGAGGCCCCGCACGCGTGGCTTGGGGAGCTTGGCGCTCGGACTCGATTCCCGCCCTTGCTGGGCGGCGCCTCCGGGACCGCGCGGCCGCGCGGGGGTGAGGACGGGAGGCCCGGGGACGGGAGAGGCTCCTGGAGCCGGTTGGTCGGGGGCGGGGAGCGCGTCCCGCGAAACGTGGGGCCGGGCCGGCGCCCCCCGGCTCACGCGCTCTCCTCCGGGTCTGGGCGCTGGAGAGCCTCGGAGCGCGGAGGTCGAGGGGGCGCGACTCCCGCTTCCCTGCCTCCCGCCGGGCGCTGGCTGCGGGATCGGGGCCCCGTGGACCCGGACGGAGCACGGTCCCGCTGCGGACGCCGCTGGGAGCCCGTCGTCGGAGGGGTCCTTACCTCGGGTGCGCCGCAGGTTGCAGTGGCCCGGCCCCCCCACTGCTGTCCCTTCTGCGACGATTCCTGTCCCTGGCTCTTGCCCTGCTCTGACAGGCCTGGGCCAAACCCACTGTCCAGTTTGGTCCCAGCCTTGCAGCCAGCATCCCGCACTTGGGGTCCTTTTCAGTTGTGTTAAGCGGGGAGAGGGAGAGGCGGGTCACAGCTGGATGGCAGGGGTCCTCATTCTGCAGGCTTGGGCATGAGGGGGGCGGTGCTGAGGCCCTCCGACGCCCTGAACCCAATGGTGCTCCGCCTCCTGAGGGCTCAGTACTTCGGAGACGTTATTGCCCCTTGTCATGGGCATCTGGAGGTATTGAGAGCATAAAGGACTCCGCCAAGAGGGACAGTCCAGCCCTCAGGCCCTCCTGGGTCCTCACCGACCCACCTTCCCCCCACTCGCGCCCTCCTTGGGGGTGCTTTCCCTTAAAGTGGAGCAACCACCACTTTCAGACAGGATATAGTGCCTCCCGGTCAGGGTGGGGTCTGGTGGGGAACCAGGTAGGAGTCTGGTGAAGGGGACAGAGCGCTGATCAGAAGAGTGGGGGCAGGGAGGAGAAGCAGACCAAGCATTTCTTTTTAGATCTGGTTCCCAAAGCACAGAGGAGCAGCAAGAGAATTCCCTCCCCCTCCCCCCACAGTCCCCTCCACCTGCAGAATCCTGGGGTGGAGCCTCATTCATTCATCCTACCCACTCCATCCAGCCCCCTGTACGGGCCAGGCTAGACAGCAGGAATTTGGTTTACAGGAAGATCGGGACTCAGACAGTATAAATCACTGGCCCAAGATGACTCAGCCAGTTCATGTGAAAATGGATTTGGTGATTTGCACGTCCAAGGTTTGGCCAAGACATAGGGAGCAGTGCTTTGGAGGAAAGACCGACCCTGCCATGTCTCAGTCCTCGGGTGTCATTGTCCTTGACCAACAGATGGCTCAACTTTGTGACTCCCGTGGAAGCCTGGGCCGGCTGCAGGGAGCAGGCTTATAAAACTTTTAGAAGACACTGTGGGAATTGATGGTGGGAAAAGGGAGCGTGACCGGCAGTCACACTGGTCCTGGCCTCTGGGTAAAGGGCAAAGTTGCAGGTTCTTCTTGGATATCTTTGGAGAGTCCAATTCTTCCTATGCCCAGTACCTTCTGACAGCCAGTGAAAGATTTCCCAGTTTCCAAATCTCATGTCTCCTCCGCCTGTACCCCGGGTAGTTCAGTCCAAGGGTAGTCACTGGGTCTGGTTGGCCTGTACACCTGGAGAATACTACCAGGTGTTCTCCTGCATGCTGCCCACTGGTTGTGTCTCCTTCCAGAGCCCCAGGATGGCGTGTTGACTCTCCTCAGGGATGTGGGCAGGGTGCTAGGCTCAGTGAGTTGTGACCGCAGGAGGTCTGGACCCCCCTGGCTCAGAGTGCTCCGATCCACACACCTCTCCACCTGCAGTCTTCACCATGGCAGCCCAGGATGGAAACACCAGTTTTGCACCCAACGTCAATCCAGCTCAAGATCACACCTCCTCCCTCCCCTTCAACTTCAGCTATGGTGATTACGACCTCCCTCTGGACGAGGAGGAGGACATGACCAAGACCCGGACCTTCTTCGCTGCCAAGATCGTCATCGGTGTGGCACTGGCAGGCATCATGCTGGTCTGCGGCATTGGCAACTTTGTCTTCATCGCTGCCCTCGCCCGCTACAAGAAGCTGCGCAACCTCACCAACCTGCTCATCGCAAACCTGGCCATCTCTGACTTCCTGGTGGCCATCATCTGCTGCCCCTTCGAGATGGACTACTACGTGGTGCGCCAGCTCTCCTGGGAGCACGGCCATGTGCTCTGTGCCTCTGTCAACTACCTGCGCACCGTCTCCCTCTACGTCTCCACCAATGCCCTGCTGGCCATCGCTATCGACAGGTGAGGATGTTGGTGGGAGGGGGGCGGGGTAAAGATGGGCGCTGGGCCAGGCTGCCCCTTCCCTCACTTCAGCTCTGACAGGTGGGTGTTGCTGCAGATCTGAATGCCTGCTCACCTATCTGGGGCAAGAGGAGACACAGATCTCTGCTTGTGGCTCATGGTCCCCCCCAAACATGGTCAAGACTGAGGCTCCTGAGCACCCCCAGCTCTGGGCCGTGCCTGCAGATGCCACATCTGCCACAGATAGGCATGCCACGTGACTGTGAGTAGCCTCAGGTACAAAAGCAAAAGCAGCAAGTGTAGGCAACTTACTACTTAGAAGCCATGGGAGACTTCACCACGGGCCCTTCCAGTCGGGATAACACGTGCCAAGTTTTTCCTGCAACCATTCCCAAATCAAGCCCTAGAACATTTCCATCACCTAGAGAACTCCCTTGTCCCCCTGACCAGTCAGTCCTCTGCTTTCACTCAGCATAGTTTAGTTTTGCTTGTTCTTAAACTTCACAAAAACGGGATCCTAGAGGATTGTACTCTTTTTTTCTGGTGGTTTTGTTATAGAGCTGATTTTAAAATAAGGTAACAGCTATTTGTAGAAAAGAGGGAAGGACATCCTTCCCTTTGTTTTCTTGCATACATCCACGTGCTCATTTGCATACATTTGCATGAGATGTTCTGCAGGCCCTTGCTCTATTATATATTTATAAAATTTATAAAATTTCTAGTAGCAGCTTATGACAAATCTTACACACGTTTTACTTATGTAAATAGCTGTAGGTCAGTGTCAGACCACCACTGGCTATGTTCCAGGGGGGCGATGTGTAAAACATCCTCTTGTCCATGGAGTGTCAAAACTCATTTTGATGATGTGTTTTTTCGAACATCTTTTTTCTTTTTGGTTTCCTTTCAACTCTTCAGTTTTTTCCTTGTTCTTGGTGCTATTTAGATTTGTCATTCTTTTTAATCAACCAGTTGATTATTTTCCATAATGAAATACACATAGAGGTAGTGGAGCCATCTTCTTTTTGTAACATAATTCCTGCAGGAAAAACAATTTTGTTATTACTGCTCTGAGGCTCTGCAGCCCTAAAACCAGTGTTTATAAAATGTAACTGTCAACCAACTATACCAAATTCCCCAGAGCAAGTGATAAAAGGCAGATCCCTAGGCCCCACACAGCCCAAAGGAACGAAAATCCCTTGTGCTAGGCCCCAGGAATCTGCATTTTTATCCAATTCCCTGAGTGATTCTGATGCTCACTCAGGTGAGAGTTATCACTGTTCTCATCCTCTTTCTCCCATTGAAACCTTTATCTTTATAATGTTAGGGGGTTTAGGCAACATAGGAGTTTCTTAGGAAGCAACCATCCAGTTAAACATAAAGAGTAGTTCCAGATACACCATTCCACCCATCACCCAGGCTGGAACAATTACCATCATTCTTTCTTTTTTTTTTTTTTTAAGTTAAGTTTTTATTTGAATTTCATTTAATTAATATACAGTATAATATTATT
The DNA here is from genome assembly GCF_048164855.1 of Canis lupus baileyi. Classification (NCBI taxonomy): domain Eukaryota; kingdom Metazoa; phylum Chordata; class Mammalia; order Carnivora; family Canidae; genus Canis; species Canis lupus. The sequence continues at coordinate 18,510,355 of NC_132863.1, forward strand.
TTCAGGTGTACAGTATAGTGATTCAATAATTCCATACGACACCTGGGGCTCATCACAAGTACACTCCTTCATCCCCATCATCTGTTTCTCCCATCCCCCACCCTCTCCCCTTGGGTAACCACCAGTTTGTTCTACATTGTTAAGAGTCTGTTTCTTGGTTTGATTCTCTCTTTCTTTTCTCCCCCTCTGCTCATTTGTTTGTTTCTTAAGTTCCACATATGAGTGAAATCTTATGGTATTTGTCTTTCTCTGACTTCTTTCCCTTAGCATTATACTCTCCAGCTCCATCCACGTCATTGCAAACGGCAAGATTTCATTCTTTCTTATGACTGAATAATAGTCATTATGAGTGTGTGTACGCACACACACAGTATACACTAATATATATGTGTATATATATGTATGCTAATACATATTTATATTATATATACATACCACATCTCCTGTATCCATTCATCAGTCAGGAATACTTGGGCTGTTTCCCTCATATGGTTATTATAAATAATGCTGCAATAAACACAAGGGTGCTTTGAATTAGTGTTCACCCTTTGAATTAGTGTTTTTGTATTCTTTGGATAAATACCCAGTAGTGGGATTGCTGGATCATAGGGTAGTTCTATTTTTAATTTTTCTTTAAAAAAAAAAAAGATTTTATTTATTTGAGAGAGAGAGCTAGAGAGAGACAGCACAAGCAGGGGGAGGAGCACAGAGGGAGAAGCAACTCCCTGCTGAGCAGGGATCCCAACTCGGGGTTCCATTCCAGGACCCTGATCACGACCTGAGCCAAAGGCAGATGCTTGGGATCCCTGGGTGGCACAGCAGTTTGGCACCTGCCTTTGGCCCAGGGCACGATCCTGGAGACCCGGGATCAAATCCCATGTCGGGCTCCCGGTGCATGGAGCCTGCTTCTCCCTCTGCCTGTGTCTCTGCCTCTCTCTCTCTCTTTCTCTCTCTCTATCATAAATAAATAAAAATTAAATTAAAACAAAACAAAACAAAACAAAGGCAGATGCTTAAGCGACTGAGCCACCCAGGCATCCCTATTGACTTTTCAAGGAGCCTCCATACTATTTTTCACAGTGGCTGCACCAGTTTGCATTTTTACCAACAGCGCATAAAGGTTCCTCCACATCCTCACCAACACCTGTCATTTTTTGTGTTTTTGATTTTAGTCATTCTGACAGGTGTGATGTGGTATCTCATTGTAGTTTTGATTTGCATTTCCCTGATGAGCGAGGTTGAGCATCTTTTCATGTGTCTGTTGGCCATCTGGGTGTCTTCTTTGGAGAAATGTCTGTTCATATCATCTGTCCATTTTTTAATTGGATTATTTGGTTTTTGGGTGTTGAGTTTAACAAGTGCTTTATATGTTTTGGATACTAACCCTGTATTAAATATGTCATTTGAAGATATCTTCTTCCATTCCAGAGGCTGCCTTTTAGTTTTGTTGTTTCCTTTGCTGTGCAGAAGCTTTTTATTTTGACATAGTCCCAAGAGTTTATTTTTGCTCTTGTTTCCCTTGCCTCAGGAGACATATCTAGAAGAATGTTGCTGTGGCCGATTTCGGAGAAATTACTGCCTGTGCTTTCTTCTAGGACTTTTATGGTTTCAGGTGTCACATTTAGGTCTTTAATCCATTTTAAATTTTTTTGTGTGTATGGTGTAAGAAATTAGTCTGGTTTCGTTCTTTTGCATATAGCTGTCCACTGGAGCATGGGAAGCAGAGCCTGAGGTGCAAAGGTGAGGGCTATCCTGGAAATGCTGTGCAGGTAGCCAAGAGGACTTTGGAAGCAGAACTAATTCAGGATTCTCTCTCTCTTTCTCTCTCTCTCTCTCTCTCCCTCCTCCACCCCAATATAGTCCCAGCATGAAAAGTTTCTCAATAACCAATGCCAGAGAGAATTTCTACATTCCTACTTATTCTATCATCAACTCTTATATTCTAATATTTTATCATCCAGTAACATCTTCCTCACTTTAAAAGATGTTCCAAAATGCAGAGTTGCTATCAAATAAGTCCGAAAGGAAAGAACGCTGGCCTAGGAGTTACTGAGAACATCTGGGTTCCAAGCTGTGCACTTGGATAAATCCCTTATGCTTCTGGGACTTAGTTTCTTCATCTGTGAAATGGAAATAATAATAACTCAACAGAGTTATTATTATTGTCTGGTTCAGAGAGGGTAAACATACATACATAAAGCATGTTGGAAGCTATAGCACTTTGTTAAAACTGATTATTTTCCATGACTTGTCTGTTGGGAAAAGGGACATCCACAAGGTCTCTGTTACCCTCCCTGTGCTTGGATGCGCATTTCCTGAGATCCACACTCTCCTAGGGTCCCTATGAGTTGAAATAACATCTCTTCTAGGTCCTCCACACATGAACCTCACTCTTCTTCTGACTGTGGCATCCAGAAATACTCATAGATATCCCTTCTTATATTTCTACATCATAGGACAGACATGTCTTACCAAAGAGTAAAGTGAAGTGCGCAGGGAGGCCTGTGTCTCTCCCACCCCTGCTATGTCAGTCTTTGTAGGTTTATCTAATTGAGTATGAAGCAGTCCCTATGCTCACAGATGAAAGCCTCACTATCTAATTCTAACAAAAGTGAGAGTTTGACCATCCATGCTTCTTATCATTTGCCTTATTTTTCACTTGATTTAGAACCTGAGTGCTACTTATTAGGCTCTTGTATTATAAAGCCTAAAATTACCTGGGCTACTTTACACCTTCAAGCCCCATAGGGCCCCAAGGTCCCTACCCATGAAGTCCCCTGTTCTTGCCACATATACCCCTTCATCCAGCAGGAAAGGCTCCTGACCTGTTATTCCTGTCTCAGCTGGACCAGCTGCACCCCCAGTCCTCAACCTGATGGGTTTCCCCTCCCTGCCAGCTGGCAGAATTATTCAAACAAGCCAATCACATCCTCCCATGGGAGTCAAGGGTCACTTCAGACCTCTTGTCACTATAGCGCCTGCTGCCCACAGCCCCCGCTGGTTCGTTTTATTCCTGAGTACAACTCCCCTGTGGCCCTGCATAGTGGGCAGTGTCCCTCTTCCTTGGCTGGGAGTATATGAGACTAGTTAACTGCTATTGACCTCATCTGCCTGGCATCAGGTGTTGTGTGGTCATTCATCTCCTATTTAGGTCAGGAGAATCCTGCCTTCATCAACAGGGTGAATAGGAGGTGGTCAGAATCTCAATATCTTCATGAAGCATTCCCAGACTACATCACTAACATAATGACCATGTCTTTCTTCAAGTTGGCTCTTAACCTATCATTTGGTTATTCTAGTTTTTGTGTGGAAGAAAAGGTCTCTGAGGTCAAGGCCTGTGCCTTCCCTTACTTGTTTCCATATACATCGGTTGGGCATGCAGCAGGACCAGCAACCTGTTGTGCGTTTACCAGGTTGTAGCAGATGCAATTGATGCCCCTGTCTTATCCTTTTGCTATTGTGACTTCGGTGCACACCTGTCCACTCCCACTAGCCAACACCTGCATTTCTTTGTCTGATGGCCTCCTCTGTCTCCCTCACCAAAGACTTAAAATTGTTGGTATACAAATATCCCAGTTCCCTCTCACTCCTGGGTGAACTGCGTCTGCTCCAGGGGCTTAGCAGGAATAAGCATCAGCTGCCTACAGTGAAGGCTTGCTCAGTAACGCAGCCTATTTTGACTGCCTTCCCATGCCCACCCCACAAAGGGTGCCAACCTCTTTCCCAGGCAGTATTGCTCACTGGAAAGAGCAGGATAAAGCCTCATGCTGTGTGCTGCTTTATGATGTCAAGGCAATGTCACACACCTCATCTGAGTTTGAGACAGCACAGGGAGGTGGGTGTAAAAGTTTTGTATCAGGAGCCTGGACTCTGGTCCCTGCACCGAGTTTGGTCAGATCATTTACTTCTCTCATTAGACAGATTCCTTAGATTCCATGCCAAGCCCACCTGAACTCTCCTTCCTTCTCTGTAATACAGGATGACACCTGAAGGGAGGAGAGAGACAGCCCTAATTCACTGCCCTGAGAAGGTCCCCACCTCTCTCAGAGCTTCAGAGCCCTCCTTTCACCTCTAACCCATGATTATTTGGAATAAAGAGTTTTGAAAGTATTAGATTCTTGGGCAGAATGCCAAGACAAAGCCAAGGTGGTATCAATAGGACGAACAATAATAGTGCTGCCTATATTCATTGAACATCTGCTACATCCGAAGCATTTTACAAACATACTCATGTTTAATATTCACAGCAGCCCCACAAGGTAGGTGTCACTTTATCCCATGTTGCGTTTGAAGAAACAAATCTCAGAAAGGCTGAGTGATTCACTCCAGACCCCAAAGCCAGTCAGGAGGAAAGCTGGGATCTAGTCCACCTGTTTGACCAAAGCCTGTGCTGTTTCCAGTAAACCGCTGCGCTACTCCAAATGTCAAATGATGTTGCTAAAATAGGACGAAGCTTGTCAAAGCCGGATAATTACACAGGGACTCGTTGTGCCATTCTGTCTGCTTTTGCGGTGTGTTTGCGCTTAGTTCCAGACGAATGTTTGCAAGCACACGTCATTATTACTGACGGCTTGCCTCCCCACACCAGGTATCTCGCCATCGTTCACCCCTTGAAGCCACGGATGAATTATCAAACGGCCTCCTTCCTGATCGCTTTGGTCTGGTTGGTGTCCATCCTCATCGCCATCCCGTCGGCCTACTTCACAACGGAGACGGTCCTGTTTATCGTCAAGAGCCAGGAGAAGATCTTCTGCGGCCAGGTCTGGCCGGTGGACCAGCAGCTCTACTACAAGTCCTACTTCCTGTTGATCTTCGGCGTGGAGTTCGTGGGCCCCGTGGTGACCATGACCCTGTGCTACGCCAGGGTCTCCCGCGAGCTCTGGTTCAAGGCCGTGCCAGGCTTCCAGACAGAGCAGATCCGGAAGCGGCTGCGCTGCCGCAGAAAGACGGTGCTGGTGCTCATGTGCATCCTCACGGCCTACGTGCTGTGCTGGGCGCCTTTCTACGGCTTCACCATCGTGCGCGACTTCTTCCCCGCCGTGTTCGTCAAGGAGAAGCACTACCTCACAGCCTTCTACGTGGTCGAGTGCATCGCCATGAGCAACAGCATGATCAACACCGTGTGCTTTGTAACGGTCAAGAACAACACCATGAAATACTTCAAGAGGATGATGCTGCTCCACTGGCGTCCCTCCCACCACGGGAGCAAGTCGAGCGCCGACCTGGACCTCAAGACCAGCGGCATGCCGGCCACGGAAGAGGTGGACTGTATCAGGCTGAAGTGACCTGCTCGTGTTCCTCAGCCCAAAACCCAAAAGCGACCACTCTGAGCACCATCCACCCGTAACCAAGTTCACACTTGGCTGCCTAAAGGAAGGACAGCCGTGTTCCCCTCCTCGCTGCCCTCAAGGAACTGGATGCTTCTCAGTCCCGAAAGATGGTGGGACTCAAGGCAGGTAACAGAAACTGACTTTGGCCTAGCTTCCTGTGTGCTGGCCACACCAGTGAGATTGGCTGAGTCAACAGGAGCTGACATTTACCCATTTCCTACTGTGGGAGAAAATTAAATAACAAGAAAAATGGCAGTAGCTATTGGAATCGCCAAGCGATGGCCAGTCAAGGGCCTCTGATGGTTATCTGCACTCACTCTCCATCTCCCTGCTCTCACTCTGTATCTTATCAATGCAGGAAGGTCAAGAGGTGAGAGAATAAGCCAGTTAGGTGTGACAGAAACATAAGGCGGAAACATAAACATCAGAGTGTGGGGTTTACTGCCTCATGGGAAGAGGACTCATGCCATCACATTGAACTTTCCCACTCGGCTCCCCCCACCTCCGAAGGATAGTTTCTAGGATTCTGGCTACGAGAAAAAATATTTTCTCATAACCAGGGCATTGGTTATGTACAATGTTGTAATTTCAAAGGAAAGGACCAAGATATCTCTTTTCCACTGATGCTTTGAGAACTCATTTTTTTGGGTGAAGACATGTGGTTCTGAAATGAGGAATACATCCAGTCCCTGACACCTGAGCGTAAAGGATTTTGGGGCTGTAATGTCAGGGAGGCTGGGGACAGAGGAAGGGGTGGAGCTTGCCACTGGTAATAAACGTAATCTATATGGCTGAGGTCTTTTTTTTTTTTCTTTTTTTTTTTTTTTTTATGGCTGAGGTCTAAGTGACTTAGCAATCTAAGGTCTGGATCACTTTCTACAACAAATCCTCTTTTTTGAGAACAAACAAAATGAGCTCTACTTGGAAAGGAGAGGCCTGGGTTCAAGCCTGAATTCTAAGATCCATGTGACCTGCATGCTTACTCTGTCTGCTTCATTGAAATCAGGGTGATGAAAACAGCTGTGCTATCTACCTTCCAGGACTATTGGAAGAGCCCATGGAGGCCATAGTTTGAAAGTGCTTTTTAACTCTACCAGTGGTGAGAATGTATACATGCTATTGAACAGTTTGGATAAGAGAAACCCCATCCACTGTGACTAAATGTGAAGAAACACTCCCACTTTTTCGTTCCTTGTCTTTGGACCAGAGACCCCTACCTGAATCCTTCACAGTGCAGCCTGTCCCCTGGGGCAGAAAAAGGAACCCCTGTCCTGGGTTATAATGAGGAAGATTTAACCTCAGAATTTCAGACCACCCGCCCCTGCTGCCACCATCGTCTTCAAAAGTTTTGACAATCTTCCCTGCATGTCGTGAAGCAGCACAGCCCAGGGCTGCACAGTGTTAGTATTATTATACATCTGTGGTGATTATATATCTATGTTCTTGATCCTTCCTGGTTCATTTTAAAGCAGAGACTACAAATGGTACCTGGTTTGGGATTGACCCGTCCCCATTGGGATAACTCCTACTTTTCTCTAGAGAAAGGGTTATTGGGTTGTTTGCTTGCGTGTTTTTTTTTTTTTAATTAATTGTTGGTTTGTTTACCCAACAGTGAAGCTTCAACCAACATTTCCTTCCATCACAACCCAGCACACTCCCCTTCAACCCAATCATTTGTACCTCAGGAGATGCGCACTGACTTTAATATTAGCGTAAGCCAAATGGTTTGCAAGTTCTAAGTTTACAAAAATTACACAATGCATTTTAAAGCCAAGCAACCAAGTATTTGGGGTTATCTGCATTTTTATACATACAACTGTGCTTTTATTTATTTCCCCCATCTTGACTCTTCTCCTAATTAAAAGATTCTTTAAGAGTAGACTGTGCTACAGTTGTGTCTGACAAAAGAATTCAGCCCCTTTTTCCTTTTTATCCTAAAATGTACCATCCTCCTTTCATTTAAATTTAACTGAAACAGCTTTTGTAAATATCAGTGCGTATTTGTGATTTTTCCAGTGAATAAGTGTTATGTTGTTATCTAATTAAATAATTAACATATGGAATCTTAACCACAGTGTTCAAGTGTTTTCCCCACTAATCTTTTATATATGTTAGTATATTTAGATATAAACAGTATGTCTAGATATAAACCTAAACAGTTCAACCCTGGAACAGAGAAGCAACGTGTTGAAGGCATATTTAGAATAGCTCATGCCAGCATCCGGCCTCCCGTTGGTTACATCCCTCAAGCTTTACAGCCCAGGTGTGGATTCATGCATGCAAAACTACTCAGTGCCTCTATTACCCTTTGTTTTAAAATTGTCTTGTTTGTGTAATGAATACTACTGTCTGCATGGAGACTGTCCATTCACCTAATTGGTGTTAAAGTAATAAATAATAAATTAATTGCACTTATGTTTCCTCTCTTCTTCTCAAGATGAATTGATAATAAGTTTAAGATACTTTAATGAGCTTGGCTATATAAACATTTATACATACTATTATATATGGCAAATTTTATCTCATTTGGCAATCCAGGTCCATTTCTTTGGCCAGAATAAGAGAAAAGATGACTTTGGGATGAAGCTATTAGAGGTTTTTCTTTCAGCATCCAATATCCGAATAAGTTGATTCTCAAACTAAAGAAATCAAAAAATGGCTTTAAGCTCTCAGGCATAAACACCAATTCCAGACTTAGGAGGGAGAATGTGACATATGGGAGGTGATTGGAAAACTTTAAAAAAGAGTTTCATTTATAGGGGAAAATGATGGCTTTGAAATGTATTGCTTCAATTTAACCATTATTTTCCCTTGGGCTCAAGAAGACACACACACACACACACACACACACACACACACACTCCAAAGCAGAAAATGGCCTTTTGAGGGCTTATGATTCAACTTACTCCTTGCTTAGGTGAGGAGATCTAAATTCCAAATGAGAAATTACTTGCTTCAGGACACAAAGCTAACTTCTGTTGGAGGCAAAACATTACCCCAAGGTCTAACTCTGGTCCAGTGAACTGTACTTAGTCACTGTGTTCCAGAGCCCAAAGGAGATGAGCATCTCTAAGAATGCTTAAAGGGCCATTTAAACTGGTTTCTGACCCGAAAGAATCATGAGTTGCACAAAAGATACCTCCCTTCCCCCTAGCAAGCAAAGAGTGCACCCCATCCATGTGACTTCATAATCCAGACTCCATGATTCCAGAGAAACCAAAGAGAATTATGGCAGGGCCCCGCTGATGCTCCTGTGTTTCTTTTCCCCATGAGAGACATGCCCTCCCTGGGGGAGATCAGAACACATTGATTTGAACGTACATGGAACTATCTAAGAATGATACTAGAGCATGTGGGAAAGCAGATCATGATGAAAGATGACCCTAACCCAAGGAAAAGCAGGTAGTGGGAGGAAGAGTGTGTTCATATTCAAAGACAAAGTCTGGGGCCACCCAAGGCAGAGTGTGCAATTTTCACCCAAGTCACTACCAGCTGGCCTCGAGCAGTGGTCATTCTTCACATTTCCCAAGGAGCAAATGGCTTCCAGTCACCAGATCAACTTCCCTCTGCAGGTACGCCAACCAAGGACATATTACCTCCTGGAGTTCCTTGCACCACCTAACCTTGTACAGTTATTCAAAGAGCTCCAAATATGGGACGATTTTTCTAAGAGATAAGCTAGTATGAAAAAAAGGTACTTGGCACTTTCTTTGGATGTAACAAACTGGTGGCAGGCGAGGGATTCATTGGAACTTAGAATAAGTAATTGCTGGGCAGGGAAATAGGCAGAGGTTTGTCTTCAAGAAGCAGGAAGGTCAGCCCTTGAAACAGAAGGCCATGTAGACACAAGGTCCTTGCTTTTTTTTTTTTTTTACTGACTCTTACACTAAATTTCCACAGATGAGTCACAGGCTGATATGAAAGAGGTCATTTCCAGAATCTTGTTTAATCTTGTTTAATCATGTTAATCCCAGCTCTGGATCCAACACAATCCTTTGGCTGACCTCTGCTTTAGGGATGGTCCACTGTGTGCAAAAAAAGTGGCTTCCACCCATTTAGCCAGTGTCTGTGCTGCCTACTAGGGAGGAGCAGATATGATGGAGATGCAAACCTGAATCCTAAAATGACTTTTGAAATAACATGTGCTTAATCCTGTGTCGAAGTGGAAACACTGTAAACACAAAAATGGGAGGAATCCAGAAGACAGTTTCCTTCTGGCCAAGGGAATCAGGGAAGGCTTGGGGTGGTGGGGTAGTTAGGCAGAGCCCTGGACCTTGGTAAATGGTGGGGAGAGGGCATCCAAGGCAAAGGGGCCAGAATGAATCAAGATGTAGAAGGGAGGAGAAATGAGATGGGATGGTGAATTGTTTGGTTGGCACAAAGAATTCAGAATGTTTAAAGGGAGAGAAAACTCAGGCAGCAGGCTGAAGAGCAGGATGAAGAAAGAGGCCAGAGGAGGGGGATGGCCTGAAAGAGCCTGAGATGCACAATTATACAGCATCAGGTTCAAACATTAATTCTTCTTTAACCATGTGCATTTGGAAGATACCTTACCCCTTATCCAGGCTTTAGTTTCTTAGGTGTTAAATGGGAGTAATAATAATACCTACATCATAGGATTATATGTGGACTAAATATATATCTTAGAAAAATGCCTAGTACATCATAAGCAGGCAATAGATACTATTATTTTTAGGATGATTAATTGTAGGAACAGAATTTCTTCTAGATGAGTCCAGAACATTGTGTCATATAAAATGGATATCATATTTTCGAGGTTATCAAACCAGAGAATTTTTTTCTGTGATCTCAATCTCTAGTCATCTTGGACTCCCAACCATACCAGGCCAGTTCAAATCACTGGATTTTTTTCCATAATGTGAGGATGCCCTTCCACCATTAAGCCTCAGCCAGGAAGTTTAATGATCTCCAGGAAAGAGATTATGATGTAGGGGAAGTCCTTTCCATAGAGGAAGAAAAAAACAAACACTACTCCTTCTAGTCCCTACAAGATCAGGAAAGAAAGAAAAAATGTTAGTTGAACACCAAAGATATTTGTCCTTGCTTTCTGATTTTACGGGCTAAATCTAGGTGGTGGATGTGGGGACGCAATAGAAACATGTAAGTTATGGGGAAGCTTTGGATCAAAAAACAGGGAGGCACCAGTGGAATGCTTCCCCAAGCTCACTCTTCCTTAAGCTCCTCTAAGAAGAGTCCTGCATATGACCCAGAGATATTGTGAACCAGCAGTGGAAAGGGCCACCATCTTGGTTGCCAGGTTCTGTGAGACACTCTTGATTGTGGAAGCATGCTTAAGCCTGTAAGTCATCTCACTTCATCATGTAAAGATGTTTAAATCCCCCCACCTGTGCATTTCCTGGAAGTCCTTGATGTAGGAGTGAGATCAGTGGGCAAAGTGAAATGTGAGTTGTTATCAGAACTCCCTTGAGGACAGCTGTTGGGAGCACAAGGCACCTAACCTCATCCAGGAGTAGTTCAAAAAATAAATTCTTTCAAGGTACCTGGGTGACTCGGTTGTGAAGTAGCTGACTTCAGCTCAGGTCATGATCTCTGGGTCCTAGGATCAAGCCCCATGTTCGACTCCCTGCTCAATGGAGAAATCTGCTTATCCCTCTCCCTCTGCCCTTCACCCTGCTCATTCTCTCTAAATAAATAAATAAATAAATAAATAAATAAATAAATAAATATCTTTTTAAAAAATTTTCTCTCTCCTTAGAGAAAGAAAGAGAAGTAGGGAGGGAGAAATCAAGAGAGAGAACATATAGTCACATGCTTTTCCACCTCATTTAATAGCAGCTCACTGGAAAATGTGAAAGTGAAGAGGTATGCCTATAAAATACACAGATGGGGAGAAGATCTGGAAGGAAAAGCTCATCCTCTGTGGGACCTGGAATGTCAAAGGCCTTGAATGGCCTTCTGGAGGCCCCAGGACATTCTTATAGATGGAGTTCCTCAGCACCAGAGAAAGTACTGCCAAGGGAAGAGGGGTAGATCCTGGGTGAGGCAAATCCTTTGGGTAGACATGGAGTTTCTAAAAAAGTGAGTGGGAGTCCCATGATAAGAATGAAAGAGGGGGTACCTTGGTGGCTCGGTTGGTTATGTGTGGACTCTTGATTTTGGCTCAGGTCATGATTCACGGTCATGAGATGGAGCCCCACGTTAGGCTCTGTGCTGGGCTGGGCATGGAGCCTGCTTAAGATTCACTCTCCCCCTCTCCTTCTGCCCCCTCCCTAGCTTATGTGCATATGTGAGCACACACACTCTCAAAATTTTTTATTTTTTTTAAGATTTTATTTATTTATTCATGAGAGACACATACACAGAGAGAGGCAGAGACATAGAGGGAGAAGCAGGCTCCCCATGGGGAGCCCAATATGGGACTTGATCCCAGGACCCGGGATCACGACCTGAGCCAAAAGCAGACACTCAACCACTGAGCCACCCAGGCGCCCAAAAAATTTTAAAAATAAAATAAAACCTTAAAAAAAAGGAAGAAAGAGAAGTTCCCTTTTAAAGTAAGAACAAGATTTTAAAATGTCTGCTTTCATCCCTTCTGTTCAACCTGTAGAAGACAGCATAATAAGAAAAAATATATAAGAATTATAAAGTACCATTGTCTTTTTTTGCAGATAATATAATTGTCAACACAGAAAAACCAAAAGAATCTAGTAGAAACTAATCGAATTAATAAAAGAGTAGAACAAGGTAGTTGGCTATAAGATCTGGAAACAAAAATCAGTAGTAAACTTGACAAGCTTATTCCAAAATTCAATCTAAGTCACCTTTTTGAAGAAGGGGCTTTTCTACCAGACACCAATATTTATTGTGAACCTATAGTCAATAAGTAGGCCAAGGAAATAGAATATAAAACCCCAGATACAGATGTGTATATATATATATATATATATATATATATATATATATATATATATATGCAAAAAAATCAAATTTTCTCCAAAATGTGCAAGTCAAGCTCAAGAATTAAATTTGTTATAGAGAAAGAAAGTGAGATTTTTTACACACTTGACTTTTTTTTTTTTTTTTTTTTTTTTACTAAAACTTTACACTTCCAGCCTCCTCTCATACTCTATTGTGGAGGTGAGAGGATAAGGGGACAGGACAGGAAAGGGAAATGTAGTCTGCCCCCGCCTCAGCCCTGTCTGAATGCCTGGACAGAGGCATCTGGGTCATGGCAGGGAGTATGGTGTTTAAGCATTCCTGAGTCACCAGTGGCAAAGTGAGAAGGGGTGGAGATGGAGCCATGATGCCCTGGCTACCGCCAGGTAGATACCTTAGACTTGAGAGAAACTCCCCTGACACAAGGCCAGCAGGCCGAGAGGCTCGTCCACAGATGACGCTATGCAAGCCCAGTCAATATCATATATTACCAACAGAATTAATTCCTCTATTATGGGTAACACACCAGCAACTCACTTCCTAAACATTCTGTGATTTCCCTTCATGTGCCAGAGACAGTTTTCAAGTGTCTTTGCCCATTTTTAGAATTTTTTCCTTCCCCCTACCATCACTAAAGAGTAAGGCAAAACTACATAATCATGAGCTATGATTGTGTCACCTTACATTTATCAACATGTGAAACAGAGGGTGTGGGCTTCTGCGTCATGTGTCCTTTCCCACCTGCCCCTGATTTCATCCCTACTCAGACTCCTCAAAGAGCATGAAAATGACCCTCAACCTCCCTGCCTTCATCCTACTCAAATTTCTCTGGTGGAACTGGCTCTATCTCATGACCCTCAGACCGTTGGCTGGTTCTGGTCTCATGCCCAGGTCTGGGCTCCCCACCCCACTGGGATGAGTCCTGTTAAATGCCCAGGGATTTCCCAGAGTGAACTGTGTCCCCAGTGTATCTCTACTGCCCAAGACCCCTGCCTCTTCCCATCACCAGAGAATGTCTCCCTGCTTTCAGCACCAGCACAGACCAGTAACAATAACCTGTAATTTAGAACCGTGTGAGCCAGCTCTGCTATTGTGCTCGATTCCTGGGTCCTGCTCCGTATGTCCCAAGTTTATTCCACCTCCTTCTCCCCCCTCATTTGCACCGCTGCTGCCTCAGAAAATTGATCCCACAAAGACTGGGACCCCTGGTGCCTTTAACTCTCTCTCCATGCACCAGTCAGATGGTTTAAATATGAAGATTTTAATGGAGGGACTGCTTACAGAAGTGTGGGTGTGGCTAAGGGAACCAACAAGAGGTGATTGGGCTCCCAGACAGCAGCAGCAGAGGCAGCTTTACCGCCCTTGGGACAGGAGAGCAAGGGAAGGAAATGGTGACACAGGAGCCCGAAGAGAGCTGCAGGCTGGGGAGAGGACAGTTCCTGGAGGGACGGAGCCAGTGTCAAAGCAGGGGGCAGGAATGTTATACTCTGACCTCTCTCTCCTGCTGCCCACCAGTCTCCGATGACTCCCATAGGTCAAACCCAACAGGAATCCAGCTGGCATGTGAGCCCCCAAAATGCCACTCCTGGGGTCAGTCTCCAAGCTCAGAGCAGAACAGAGAGGGCAGAAAATGAGTCTGGGGTGGGCAAACAGCACATGCATCATACCCCTCATGGTAGGTCCTTCATTTCTTCTGCATCCCTGAGAGCTTCAGCTCTATCACCTGGACTCTATCCTGGCCTCGAGAGAGGGAAGTTTCTTAAGTCCTTCACGAGGTATCCACCTGGCAGTTGCCAAGGCAGTACGGCTCCCACCAGGCTACTCCAGCCACCCAGCTAGGAGTGAGATCATGACTCTGACTTTCTCCCACTCCTAGAGGTGGACATCTCTGGCACTTCCCTGATGCCAGGCGTTACTGCGGACTTACAGAGAGGACAGCGAGGGTGCGGCTCCACCAGGGAGCTCCCAGTGGAAATGCAGGCAGGTGGGACAGAAGCAAAAGAGAGGAAGACCACAGAACTGCAAAGCTCAAGCCAGGTCCCTTTGGTCCAATCGCTTGGGACACTCAAGGGAGACGGTGCCCAACAAGCAGCAGAATGGCTGAGGCAGCCCTGATAGGGAGGGCTGCGGACCACGTAGTGACGCCCTTTCTGAGTTCACATCCTTCATTCTGTCCAGACCATGCACAGATTCCCAGCACCCATTCAGACACAGTTGTCCTGCTCTGACTTTAGTGCACATTTTCCTACCTGCATCTCATACCCCTAGCTCCTGCCTCTTTTTTCTTTCTAGGTTTATTTATGTCATCCCATCACTTTGTGTTGTCACCTAGTCCCAGTTCCACATTCTTTGCCAACTTTTAGCGACTTTAGAAAATATGGTTGCCATAACAACGCTTGCAAAAATCACGGGCTGGCTGCATTATTTAGCAGTTGGCATGTCCCACCTCCAAACGACATCCTGGCAAGACAGAGGGTGTGGGCTTCTATTTTATGTTAATATTGAGACTCAAGGGGAAGAACCAACACGTTCACCACTGGCTGGAAGACACACACACTAGCTCATTTAACTCTTCAACTACCCTGTTTGGTACAAACCAAACGAGTCCCATTTTATAGATGAGAAAACTAAAGCCCAGAGAGGTTGAGCAACTTGCCCCAGGTCATGAGTGTCCTGAGTGTCAGAAGGGGGACAGAAACCCCGATCTGTCCAACTGTAAAACACATGCTCTTCACCAGTAACTTAAGTCTCCTCTATAAATCATTTCAAGGACCCTGAAGTGAAGACAAAAACATGAGTGACATTGTGATGCACACCTCCAGAAGCCCCTGCTCCTAGCAACCTGCCCCTGCCCTCCCAAGAGCTTTTCTAGATGAGAATTCTGCTCTGGCCCATGGTTGGTTAAATAGAGCTAATGCTTCCTTGGTTCTCTTCTTCTGTGAGAACCTGGGGTGTTATTAGAATATCCTGGGGTTCAATCACTGGTTGCCTGCCCCCCACACTGTAATCAGATCAGAATCTGACACAGAGACTGAAGTTCAGGTATAAGTAGTCAGTTACAAAATAAGTTCCTTAATGAATCAGATCATTAATTAAGGAGAACCCAGCAAGAAAGTGGGGGAAGCAGGATATGGAAGAGGAAGAAGCCAAGGAAGAGAGCATTTCTGGTGGGATCCCAGGCTCAACCTAATCCCATGGGGAGGTCTGGAGCATATATTACCCCGGAGTTTGTCTACTATGGGGAGCTGAGCTCTGTATTTCTACACTTGTCCTTGGCTAGGAAGGGAGGATTTTGGGGGGAAGGTCATGGAACTCTCAGTCTCCTCTAGCTCTTGTCACTGCCCAAAATGATCTTTCAAAAGGCACAGGTGCCGGCATTCACAGCAAAGCCCAGGGCAGCTGGGGATGCAAATGGAGAGCTGGGTGGGGGCGGGGGGGGGACCTCAGGGGCTCTGGGTGGTTCAACAACAGTGCTCACCATACACACCAGCTCCTCTCCTAAAACCAAGAGCCAATACTGTTCTACTCCAGGGCGACAGTCAGCCCCACCTTCCCGCTGCCATCACTGTCATCCAGGCAGTTCTGAGGATGCATTGGTTGGGTTTCCGGCCCTAGTACGAGTTTTGTCCAACTCCAGTGAATCAGTTCCCTATGTCGCTGAGTGTGCATGATCCAAGGGTGAGGGATAAAAGCAGCATTTTGATGAAAGGCACTTTTCTCTCCTCTCATTGCTGCTAGTTCTCTGGCTTCCCCACAGATTCTGTATACATCTGCCCCTCATCTCTACCTTATGTTTCAGAGCAAGATTGAATGAATGAATAGCCAGGGCTGTCAGAAGCAGCCTCCCAAATGGGGAGACCTGAGTCCTGGGTAGCTCCAGGGGGAACTGGGGTCCTGTGGTTGGGCCTTTTCAAGCTCAGCTCAACAGTCTGCCATTGTATCTCCATTCCCTTTGATTCTAAGAGCAGAAAAAAAGAAACTTTTGTTTTCTCCAGGGAGTGAGGAGGGATGGAGGTGAGGTTATTCTGAGAGAGTAAATTGAGACAGAAATGGGGCAGGACCTCTAACTGCTCCACACCCACTCACTATCTCTGTCAGTACAAGAGTCATTTCCACACTACAAAATTGCAAAAGCATGGCTGTTAGCACTTAACAAGCGATTTCCTGCATTATCTAGAGCAGTTTGGGATCTCGCATTCATCCTTCATCTCACACACACACACACACACACACACACAGCCCTGGCTGGGTACAGAGTGGACAAATGACCACATGCTCCTATCCTGGTTGTACTGGGAAGCTTGCGTGTAATGCCTGAGTGGTCCATAAAACCCTCAGCCTCCTCACTTCATAACAGGGAAATCAGATCTAGAAAGGCAAACTGTCCTATGCAAAGTCCCAGAACCTGTTGGGGGCAGACCATGACCTAAAACCCAGGTCTGGTCCACGGTCTAAGGTGGAGGGCTAATTGTAGAGAGTCACATGAGGGCTAATTGTGGAGAGTCAACAGCGGTGTACAGCTGGGCCCAGCCAGCTGGGGTGAGAGAAGATTTGTAGGGGAAGAGGCTCTTAAAAAGTGAGAAACGAGTCTCATCATCTTTCCCAGGGAAGAGAGAACTCTTCCCAGGTAGGGCTGCCAGATTCACAAATTAAAATACAGAGTGTCCAGGTAAATTTGAATTTCAGATAAGAAATGAATTTTTGGGAATAAGCGTGTTCAAATATTGTAACTCCATCTGGCAATCCTATTCCCAAGGTTTGGATGGAGGGCAGGAACACTATAACTGCCACAGAGCCTTCATCCTTTCCCTGAGGCTGTCAGTGTTCTGACTATAGCGAAATGAATCTGTCCTGTTTTCTAGCTTTAGTTATGGTCTGAAGTCAACAGAGCACCAGGAAGCAACTGGAAATATCAGAGTATTAACTGGGGAAGTAAAAAAAAAGACAGATTCCAAAACTTTTAAACCACGCTACCTCTTTGCTTTTCTGAATTTCTCAGAAAATGAGAAATAGACATGTCATGCTACTGTAAAGGATGCTACTCTAAGAAAGATGCTGTGCAGATGACCCTGAAATTAAGCAGATGCTCCTTCACATATTTCATGAATGAATGAATGAATGAATGAATGAATGAAACCAGGCCTGAGCTATCTTTCAGGGCTCAATGGAATCCCCTCCTTCTCTAAGAACAAGGTGTTCCTGGATGTCAGGCGTCTGGCTCACTCATCCAGGACCCCTAGGGCCTATCCTAATGCTAGACACAAAGCATGAAGCCAATTAAAAGTTGAATGAATGAAAGAATGGCAGATCTGACCACAAGGACCTCAGGAGTTCAAGAAATTAGCAGCTTTCTAGGATTTGAAGTGCACAATGAGAGGAATCCATTATCACCAATCCTGAATTCACCCTTTCATTCAATACTAAATATGCTGAGCTTATTGAGGTCTAAGCAGGAAATAACTTCATTTATCCATTTGCCTTCAAAATTGCTCAACCCCTTCCCCTAGAAAACATCTCAGCCTAATTGACCCCTTTCAACAATAAGAACAGTCTCAGTTTGATACTGACTCACCGCTAAGCTATTGAAAGCCAAGTCTGGTCCAGTCCAAGTCAAAACTCCAGTCTCGTATACAATTCTAAGCATCAATTCTCCTTGTAGCTCATCCCTAAACTGTGGCTCAAGACCCTGTAACAAGGAAGAGTGCTGTCAGCTGTCCTTGCCTTCCTCCACTTCTTCCCTCCAATGGAACAAAGCAGGAGAAGGAGAGATTAGAGAAAATAGGGAAGCATCAATGCACTTAGCTAGTGCTGTTTGTGGGTGTGCCTTGATTGTAAAAGTCTTCTGTATGTGGAAGGCTCTCAACCTTGCTCCTGGTGGGGCACACTGGGGGAGTCCTTTGGAAGTACTTTTGCAAGAGCCTCCACATGATATATTTCAAGTAGATAGTTTTCTCATAATGACTAGAGGTAGGGGGTACCTGGGTGGCTCAGTGGTTGAGCCACTGCCTTTGGCTCAGGTTGTGATCTTGGGGTCCTGGAATCGAGTCCCACAGCAGGATCCCCATGGGGAGCCTGCTTCTCCCTCTGCCTATGGTCTCTGACTCTCTCTGTGTGTCTCTCCTGAATAAATAAATAAAATCTTAAAAAAGAAATAACCAGAGGTAGGATGGGGTTGATGGCCAAGGAATGTATTCTAATATTTCCAGTAAGTCTGGCATAGGTATGTCTAGTGCCTCTCTTGGTAATGTAGGTAAATACATCTTGCATCACTCAGCCTAGTACCTCTCATTGGGAAGTGAGGGTAACTTTCACCTACTATTCTCCCTTTCAGGGATTCACCAAAACTTCATATGAGGAAAAGCCCTTTCAACTTCCTGTGGAAGTCTATTTACTCATTCACTCCTCCATCTCTTTCTTAATCCAACACATTGTCAGAGTCCAGTTTTGAGTATGGCAGATTCCTGACAGAAGGAATCTAGATGGAAGATTTCACTGAGAGAAAGCATCTGATTCCAAAATCACACCAAACCACCAGTAATAATGGGCTTTAAAATAAAAAAATGAAACAAAGCAGTGTAATCAAAGGCCACAATAATATATATGTGAAGTCTGACTCCATGGACATAACAACCATCCTTCTCTCTGCACTAACACACTCAGTCCAGGTTCCATCTGGAATCCCACGTTTCCTTGAAGAAAGAAGTGTGTTGACAAACTGGAGTCGGTTGCCAGATGTGGCTGCATGGGATAGTGAGGAACCTGACAGCCATACCCTAGGAAGAAGGGGTAGGTGAGTTCACCCAAGAAAAGAGGAGCCCAAAGGGAGAAATGAACAGTATCTGCCTTTGATATTTGAATAGTAACCAGGCATGAAGGGAGCAATCTCAAAGAGTCAAACTACAATGACAGAAGCTTCCCAGAATGCAGATTGAGTTGTGTGTATTAAATCACTTTCTAGGGATGCCTGCATGGCTCAGTGGTTGAGCACCTGCCTTCAGCTCAGGTCATGATCCCGGGGTCCTGGGATTGAGTCCCACATCAGGCTCTCCTTGAGAAACCTGCTTCTCTCTCTGCCTATGTCTCTGCCTTTCTCCGTGTATCTCTCATGAATAAATAAATAAATAAAATTTTTAAATAAATAAATTGCTTTCTAAGTCACCAGATTATTTGCACAGTGTGCCAGTGGAGGTGTAGACTAAGATCTGCTGGACCATCTGCCAGAAAGTGTCTCTACTGCAATGGTCTTCAGGCCGCATTTGTAGAACATGTCAAAATACAGGTTCCTGGGCCTACCTCCAGGCTGGAAATCAGGACCTCTGGAGCAAAGCCCAGGGGACTGTGTGTTTCCATTTGCTCCACAGAGGATTTTGAAGGGCCAGTCAGGACTCATAACAAGTCCTCTGCAGGGTGGGGAGCCACCTATGGCCATTGCTGATTCCCAGCTGAGATAATTTGAAGAAATATTTGGTAAGAAGTAGATTGGGGTGTTCTGACTTAATATAAAGACTATGGTGCCTGGCTGGCTCAGTCAATAGAGCATGTGACTCTTGATCTCAGGGTCATGAGTTCAAGCCCCATGTTGGGCTTTAAATCATAAAAATTAAAATTAAATGCAAATAACTAGGAATTGAACACACAAATTATCTCCTGATCCTCCCCAAATCCTACCAGAAAAATAACATAAATGCTTATAAAAGCATAAACCACAAAAATAAAGACAGGATAGGAAATGACAGGCATCACGTTTTGGAAGGTGGGCAGCAGTAGGAGATGTGGTAACTGAGTTAGTAGATATGAGAATTGAAAATCAACAGTGGGAAAATTCAAGAAGCAACCCACTTTGCTCAGAAAAACCCGCCAAAGTTTCCAATGTTATCAAGGGCAGGGTTAAGGGCAATGCTGAAAACAGAATGAGGTTGAGAGTCTAAGGGCAAAGCAAATAGACACCTAGATTCTCCTCCTTGGTGCCATCCAAAGACTAAAGGATTCCATCCCCTCCATTCCCCCCAGAGAGAACAAAGTGGAAACACCAGGCACATCAGAGGGCAGCAAGTACCATATTGAAAAAGGGAACACCAGCAAAAATGTGTCTACCTATCGACTTTAAGCCCCAACTGTCTTCCTCCACTTATCCCCTGCATTCCAGCAACTGGTGTCACATCCCCGAAGTGGGATGAGAAGTTTTCTCCTCTGGAAATTGGCTCAACCCAAAGAGGGTCACCTAAAGAGGAAAGGCCTAAAGATACTGACATGGAATTTCCCTAACAAAATGGCCCAGCCACATCACTCTATAGTGAGACACAAAGTCAACAAGTGTTACCCATGAGCACAGACTTCTCCCATCATTCTTAGAGACATACACTTCAAGGTGAGCAGATAACCAAATATCTGAGGAAAGCCATGGACAGAGACAGAAATAATAGTTAGAAGAAAGTGACTAAGAGGGGACATGTATGTATACATATACATAATATATATAAATATATTACATATTAAAATATATTATTTATATAAACATGCAATGTAAGTTAAATATATAATATTCTACATGTATAAATATAAAATGTCAATGGCAATTCCATCCTTCCTATACATGTGCACTAGGAGACAGAATATTCAAAGTAAAATTATTTCCAATTTTATAAAGTGGGGAGGCCAGATACAATTTGAATGTCCATTGACAGGAGAATGGATCCAAGAATTGTGGTTATATTCATAAAATGGAATACCATAGATCAAGGATTTAAATTTTTTGTTATATGTGTAGTTTGGAATATCCAGCAGGAAAATGATTGGAGCTCAGTTATATATATCACTGGGCAGATCTCAAAATAATAAAAAAAAGAAATCTCAAAATCAATATTGACTAAAAGAAATGAGTCACAAAGGGACACACATTTCACCTATAAATCTCCCCGGCGAGTTCCTCTGCCTGGAAGAAATATAATTTTCCAGGTCTGACCCTTCACTTCGTGTTTCTGTCTGATATGGCTTTGGGAAATCTCTCACCACCGATTTCCGGGGCTTAGCCATTTGGCCACAAAAAAGAAGAAGCTAGAGAGGGAAGCTCTTCAAGCCAGCTTGTTAAAGGAGCACCTAGAAACTTCTCACGACAGGGTTCAACTCTGTTCCCAAACACAAAACCAGGGGTTTAATCCAGAATTCCACTCTTAGGGTGTTTATTTATACCAAGTCTTTCACGATGTTTTTTCCACCCTGTCATGACCTTTAGATACCAAAAGGCAGGGATGCCTGGGTGGCTCAGTGGTTGTCTGCCTTCGGCTCAGGTCATGATCCCAGTGTCCTGGGATCAAGTCCCACATCTTGCTCCCTGCAGGGAGCCTGCTTCTCTCTCTGCTTATGTCTCTGCCTCTCTCTCTCTCTGTCTCTCATAAATACATAAATAAAATCTTAAAAAAAAAAAGGCAGCCATTCCTTCTGTAGGCATATGGCAGGACAGTAATTAATTCCCCTGCCCCTTTCTCTCTGTGTACCTGTGGTCTGTGCCTGGCCCAGGCAGGAGGACATCCCACCCTCGCTGCCCTGGACAGTGCTGTGACACCACATCAGCACTACATCATCCCCACCCCTACCACTCCCAGGAACCCAGATGCACACAGTTGGAGGAACATGGGGTGATGGTAGGGGTGAGGGAGGGAATCCTGAATTGACCAAGTTGAAATCTGAAATGATCAAAACTTTTCAAGTGGGATGCCTGGGTGGCTCAGTAATTGAGTATCTGCCTTCAGCTCGGGGTGTGATCTCTGGTCCAGGGATTGAGTCCCACACTGGGCTCCCTGAGAGGAGCCTGCTTCTCCCTCTGCCTATGTCTCTGCCTCTCTCTGTGTGTCTTCATGAATAAATAAAATCTTTAAAATTTTTTTCAAGTAACTTTATTTACCTGAAAAATGACTAGATTAAATTTTACGTATTCAGGTGGGAAGTGAGGCTGTGTTGGCTTGGCCTCTTCTAGAAGCAGACCGCAAGGTGGCTTATTTAGGGGTGGTGTCAGAAGATCCCCTAGGAGAGTGGGGAAGGAGACAGCAAAGAGAGAGTGGCTCACAAAGAATGTGTCAATGAGCAGATGCCCATCATCAGTGAGAATGAGGAAAGTGGGCCAGTCGATGGTTGAGTCTTCCCTCAGGCCAGCTCCTTGGATCTACCAGCCGATGCTGTCCAACAGGAGTAGCCAGAGAATATCCCCAGGGGAGAAGGTGTAGGAAGCTGTAGGGTTAGCTGGCACTAGAACAATGAATGTGAGGTGGCATGTGGGAGTGGGCATCAACAGTGTCTGCTACAGAGGCCCCAAATGACTGAGTTCATCGTTAGAAAACAAAGGAAATTTCAATTTTGCACTCCTGAGTTCTGTGGCCTCGAAATATAGTTTCAGGTTCACAGCAAAATCAACAGAAAGGACAGAGTTCCCATATACCTCGAGCCCCCGCGCATGCCCAGTCTCCCCCATTGTCAACCCAGAATTGTCCTCTTGTTACAGCTGATGAACCCACCTGGACACATCACTGCCACCCAAAGGGCATAGTTTATATCAGCATTCACTCTTGATGTTGTATATTCTGTGAGTTTAGACAAACGTATAAGACACATATCCACCACCACAGGATGGTTTCGCTGCCCTAAAAAGCTTCTGTGCTCTGTTTACTCATCTCTCCCTCCCCCCAGGCCCCTGGCAACTGCTGATCCTTTTACAATCCCCATACGTCTGCCTTTTCCAAGGGTGTCATGTAGTTGGAATCACTACAAGATGCAGTCTTTTCAGATTGGCTTCTTTCACTCAGTAATATGCATTTAGTAAATTTTTTTAATAAATAAAAATTTTTTAAAAATGTCTTTTTCCTGGCCTGTCTTTCCCCATGTCTTTTCCTGGCCTGAGAGTTCATTTCAGTAAGATTCCATTGTCTGGGTGGACCACAGTTTATCCTCTCACCTACTACAGGAACACCCTGGGTACTTCTGAATTTGGACAATGAGTGAATGAATAAAGCTGCTGCGAACATCCATGTGCAGATTTTTGTGTGGATGTATGTTTGCAGCTCCTTTGGGTAAATGCCAAGGAGCATGATTGCCGGCTTGTATGGTAAGAATATGTTTAGTTTTGTGGGAAGATGCCATACCGTCTTCCCAAGTGTCTGTACCATTTTACATTTCCACCAGCAAAGAAATTAGAGTTTCTGTCACCCCACAACTTTGCCAGCATTTCCTCTTGTCGGTGTTCTGGATTTGGGCCATTCTAATAGTTGTGCAGTTGCATTTTAGTTATTTCATACTAATTTTCAATTTAATCGTTAATGTAATTTAAATTTTTAAAAATATTTCCGGGCATTAAATGTCTCCTCCTTAAGTGAAGGAGAAAGCTGGCCTCTGTCCTCCACATAAGAATTAAATGTAAGGGGGCACCTGGATGGCTCAGTGGTTGAGCATCTGCTCAGGTTGTGATCCGGGGTCCTAGGATCAAGTGCCACATCAGGCTACCCAAAGGGCGCCTGCTTCTCTCTCTGCCTATGTCTCTGCCTCTTTCTCTGTCTGTCTCTTACCAATAAATAAATAAAAATCTTCAACAAAATAATTAAATGTAAGAAGGGCACCCTAAGCCTGAGGGGCTATAGGAGAGGGCAGGAGGCATGCCCTCCCCACAGAACAGCTGGTTCCACCTTTTGGCTTCACCCTCCCTCTGCCTTCCCTCCTCCAACTGCCACTCAGAGGCTAACATTTATAGAACAGTTACCATACACCAGATCCAACAGATGTTAAGTATCACGATTATATTATTATCCCAGAACATTGCAAAACATTTGAAAACAACTCTAAATAGAAACTCAATGTATTTTAAGTGGCTCCATAAGGAGACAGTGAAAACAGATGCTCATCGGGAGAAAGTGCCCGGTAGACAATTTAGCAACATGATTCCATTCCAGAGTCCTCTGCTGTTTGTGGGTGACATCAAGTTATTGAAACTGCATTTGATCCACCAGCAAGTGAGCAGTGTTAATGCAGGCATTCGTGTGCTCCCAAGGACGCCTCCCTGGTTTGTGATCTGAAAAGCCTGGAGAGTTCACTGGCAGGTCAAGGGGCTAAATCACCAGCTCCTCAACCGCTGCTGGATGTGTATATGCACAGTAAAAGAAACGGCAGCAAGTTTGCATAAATTTTCAACTTGGTGGGCACCTGGTGGCTCAGAGGTTGAGCATCTGCCTTCGGCTCTGGTCGTGATCCCGGGGTCCTGGGATGGAGTCCCCGCATTAGGCTCCCCGAGGGGAGCTTGCTTCTCCCTTTGCCTATGTCTCTGCCTCTCCCTGTGTGTCCCTCATGAATAAATTAATCAATCAATCAATTAATTAATTAATTAATATATTTTTCAACTTTGTAACCCTCTCAATTTTAAAAATTATAAGTGTGGGAAGAATATATACAAGAATGTGCATACACAAACAGACACATATACATACATACAGGGTTCATTGACAATTACTTTATTAAAACAAGATCACCTTATATATATGCTTTTCTACATCTAATTTTTCTCATTCATCAGGACCTTGGGGAGATACCTCCAAACCACCTGCATAACTCTGATAGACTCCTTTTAATGATGGCACAATATTCCCCAGCACAACCACACCATAGTCAAGCATGCCTCCATTTGTGGGCATTTACTTTATTCCCAGTTTCTTTGGGCACAACAAACAATATTGTGATAAGCACCTTGTTTTATACAGACTGGTGGTTTTAGTTCATGGGATAGAATTCTAGGAGAGTATTACTGGGCAAAAGTACATGTATTTCAGTAAAGCACACAGTTTCTTGAGTGCCTGACTCAAGAAATTTTTAAAGTAGAAATATTTTTTAATTGTAATAGATGTTGCCACGTTGCTGTTTTTAATTCACATGTCCACAGCAGTGAGGGAAAGTGCCTTTTGCCCTCACATCCCTCCCTGTTTTATCCAGTCTGTTGGGTACAAAGTGACACTTATTACATTAAACTGTATTTCACTGGTTGCTGGTGAGTTTCAGCATCTTGTCCCATGTAAGTTGACCACTTGAATTTGCTGTTCTGTGAATCATCTCTTATGATCCATTGCCCGTCTTTTTTCCCTTTGGGTGCTTTGATCTTATCCTTGTGGATTTAATAAAGCGTTTTTGAATATTAACCGTTTTAATTATGTCATGCGCATTATTGATATTTTTTAATCTATCATTTATCTACTAACATTTTCAATGGTTGTTTTTTTTTTCCATAGAAGCCTATTAACAATTAAGGGGAGGGGCAGTATATAAACACACAAGAAGGAAGAGGGAAGGGACAAGTGAAAAGGGGAAAAAAAAAAGACTGCATTTGAAATAAACCCTGTGCATTTATATAAAATTATGTATAAGTTTAAAGAAATTAAATACAGAGATAAAAATATTTTTAAAAGACATAGTGATACTGCTTTTCTTTATTTTTTTAAATATTTTATTTATTTACTCATGAGAGACACACAGAGAGAGGCAGAGACATAGGCAGCGGGAGAAGCAGGCTCCATGCAGGGAGCTTTATGCAATTGCAAGAAATTATACAGGTTCAAAATACCCTTTATCCTGTTTACCCCAATAATAACATTTTGCAAAACTATAGTAAAATATCACCAGGGGACACCTTCTATGTGCTAGACATGGTGTCAGGTGATGCAAAGAGGGGGAATAAGACACTTTCAGTGTTGACAAATTTGTGGAAGAGACAGTAAGAGAACAAAGCAGTGGGGCACCTGGGTGGCACAGTCAGTTAGGCATCTAACTCTTCAATTTGGCTCTGGTCATGATCTCAGGATCATGAAATCAAGCCTCACATCAGGCTCCACGCTTAGCACAGAGCCTGCTTGGGATTCTCTCTGCCTCTCCCTCTGCCCCTCTTGCTCCTACTCATATGCTCGCTCTCTCTCTCTCTCTCTCCTCAAATAAATAAATCTTTTAGAAAGGAGGGGGGCACCTGGGTGGCTCAGTGGTTGAGCATCTGCCTTTGGCTCAAGTCATGATCCTGGGGTCCTGGGATCAAGTCCCACATCAGGCTCCCCATGGGGAGCCTGCTTGTTCCTCTGCCTATGTCTCTGCCTCTCTCTCTCTCTGTGTCTCTCATGAATAAATAAAATCTTCAATAAATTAATTAATTAATTAATTAAAAGAGAGAGAGAAAACAAAGCAGTGATCATCCAGAGTGATGGGTAAGCGTGTTACCAGACAGAGACCCTGTTCCAAACTAAGGTCACCTGTTCAAAGCTTGAAAATCAACACTTTGAGAGACAAGTGACGGTGGGAAAGGAAATATTGCTTTATTCATGAAGCCAGCACCCTGGGAAGGTGGTGGACTAATGTCTCAAAGACCAACTTTCCTGTCCATGGGGAGCCAGAGGGCTTTAAAGGGGAAGGCATGAGGAAGGAGGGGGGCTGCATGCAGGAGGAGGTGTTTGGGCAGTTAGTCCGATGTTGACATGACCCTGCACAGACTTGGTGGCATCCGGGGCAGCCTTGTTCGAATGTGGTCAGGCCTTACCTTCTGGGAAAGTCTGGGCCTTTGCTCCTCAAGGCCGGTGGTCTGCAAATCTCAGAGTAAGTTAGTCCTACTACAGATCAAAGGACTTAGGTCAGCAACAGGGAGTGTGTAGCTTGAAGTTAGCTAACCCCTAACATGGGTTGGAGTGCTATTACAAGTAGAAGTGAAAGCATAGAACACCAAGTCTTTTTTTTAATTATTTATTTATTTATTCATGAGAGAGAGAGGCAGAGACACAGGCAGAGGAAGGAGCAGGCTCCATGCAGGGAGCCCTAAGTGGGACTCGATCCCGGGTCTTCAGGATCACCCCCTGGGCTGAAAGCGGCACTAAACCACTGAACCATCCGAGCTGCCCGAACACCAAGCCTTTTGTAGGATCATGGAGCCAAGTGCCAACCAATCCATCCCTTCCTCCTCTTGCAATGGCCCCCAGTGACACATCTTCAGTTTCCAGGGCCCTGTGTTTCTGTTTCTGGCTCTTCTATCAGGCTTCATCACTCCAGTTAACTCTTCCATGACAATATCGCACTGCCTTAACGGCTCTGAACTTTCAATGTTGCGATATGTAGTAGAGCCGGACCTCACACTACCTTGTTCTTCTCTGTCAAGAGTGTTTTGACTATTCTTGGCTCTTTACTTCTCCATGTAAAATTTCAAATCTTTTTTTTTTTTTTTTTGGAATTACATTGTATTTATAGCTCAGTTCTGAGGAGATTGAGGCACGTGTGGCACTGCATCTCCCTAGTCATAAACATGGCATTTTTAGCAATCACTTAGATATTCCTTAACATCTTTCAATAAAATTTTATCTTTCTCATCATAAATCTTGCTTTGACAAATGAAAAATCTGAGTTTATACAGAAAGCTTCCTTGTCTTAACTTCCATACTGCTTGGGATCCCTGGGTGGCGCAGCGGTTTAGCGCCTGCCTTTAGCCCAGGGTGCAATCCTGGAGACCCGGGATCGAATCCCACGTCAGGCTCCCGGTGCATGGAGCCTGCTTCTCCCTCTGCCTGTGTCTCTGCCTCTCTCTCTGTGTGTGTGACTATCATAAAAAAAAAATTTCCAAAATGCTCATCTAGTTAACACTGATTTTCATTAGTAAATTGGCTGCTGCTAAAGAACTTTGAGAGGAGCTCTTCAATCTGAGTTCTCATCAGTGAGAAGCAAAGGCTGGGTGGGGACACCATTCCTAGGAGATTCTTAATTAGTTAATTTTCTCATCCACTTGTTCAAGGGAAAGAAAATGTTCACTGCTTAGGCAGTGCTCCAGGACTTAAGTAGGTTTTTAAAAGTTATATCCTTTCATTTTTCCAACAGACACTTACACTCCATGTGCTTGGCACCATGCTACCAAGATGCAGGTGGGAAATATATTGTGGAAACCAAATATATTGGTTTCCTTCCTGTTCTCCCAGAATTTATAATGTCCCTATAGAGACAAGTCACCTCTGAGCTGTTCTTAACCCCACAGCCCAGAGCTTCAAGCATCCCAAACATTGATTTGTTTGTTCTTCTCATTTGGCCGAAGGCAAAGTGATGATGATGCCTAAAAATATGGTTCTTCTTTATCCCCACAATGTACATTTAAAAAAAATGGAACTACTGGTTTGCCTCTCCTTCATAGAGAAGGAGCCAGTGGTCCCCTCAATTCATGGACTGAATTTTTTTCTTAGTATGTGTCTTTCTTGTACTATGTCAGGTAGTGTTTCTATCACCAGCCTTTATCTCTAATTGGGGAACAAAAGACTTTGCTTGCTGTTAAAGGATTTTTTTTTTTTTTAGATTTTATTTATTTATTTGAGCAAGAGAAAGAGATAACACAAGCAGGGGAGGGGCAGAGAGACAAGCAGAACCCCACCAAGCAGGAAGCCTATCCCAGGACCCTGGGATCATGACCTGAGCTGAAGGCAGACATTTAACAGACTGAGTCATCCAGGCACCCCTGTTAAAGGAATTTTATGTCAGCATGGAAGGCAATTTTTTTGTAGGAGGGGATTTAACAAAGGGGAAGATAGAACTTGAAATCTAGAGGCCATATACAGCCCTGAAGAAAAAAAGACAAGTTGCCCTGCTTGCAGTGATGAAATTATACTTCTAGAATATGAGACTTTTTAAAAAGGGGAGGGGTGCATCTCCCCCTGCCTAAAACTTCTCAAAGGAAAAATAATGTGAAACTATGAAATATGATTAAACTGTCAAAAAAGTATCTTGCATACACCTTTTGTAGGTGGTAAGTTGTGACACATAAGTTATATTTCCATTCTGCAACAGCCCAGAAATGTTAAATCTTTCTTTAAGGTAAAAAAGAAAATGTAAGAGCACCTTGGTATAACTCAGCCACCTACATCGTTCAGATTATCCCATCTCTACATCCCTGTACTCGCTTACTTCTTCACATTGACACATGTGCAGTTCTCCATTGCCAGGCTCCTGTATTTCTTCTTTCCCTGTGGTCACTAAATATTTTAGGCATGTTTGGCTGTGGGTCCTTTCTAACACTGCAATGTCTCAATACAGTAGTCATTAGCCACCTGTGACCATTTAAATTTTAATTGATTTAAACAAAATTTAAAATTCAGTTCCTGAGTCACAATAGTGACATTTCAAGTGCTCAGTAGCTACATGTGACCAGGGTCAGATGGCACAGATAGAGAACATTCTCTTCATCATGGAAAACTCTATGGTACAGTTGTTCTTGGTAATTGGAAGAATTTGAAAATCAAATTAAAATAAAAGTCTCTCTTTCCTCCCAGACTCCTCTCCTCCTCCCCCTTTCCTTCCTTTTCTACCATAGCCTCTTCCTACATCTGGTTCAGAATTCCTGGAAGAGATTGAACAGGATTCTCCAGGGTTTGTGAGCATGAATAAACTTTCCAGCAATGACCTCAAAGTTGTTATACATCAGTAAAAATACTGGAGCTGGAACCAAGAGAAATTTTAAAAGAATGAACTAAACAGGAAATCAATACTTAATAAATGTTTTTAGAAATTTATGAATAGGCCAATAGTTCTCATTAAAATGTTTATTATTATTTCGAATTAAACATAACCTGATTCACCTTAATTATTTTTGGTAATGACTTAACATTCTGTGTAATATAATTTGAAGGTAGGTCTATCTCTTTCAACATGTTTTTGATATCCATTGTAACCGAAAAAGTTTCCTCACAAGAAGTAAATGTCGTAAGGACATCATTGGATGTGCTCTCCTAAATTGCCATGCTTATTTTTTCTCTCTTCCACCATCAATTATGCAGAGACTCTTGTCGACACTCTGCAAGTAAATCACTCTGTTCCCTGAGGTTCTTGGAGACTAAAGAGAGGGTGTTGTGTTCTTATGTATTAACAAAATGTTTCAGTTCAAAACCTACTGAAATACTTCATGTGGAAGCTTTTAAACAGCTCAACTATTCTGTTCCCATCTTTTCCTCCGCTTTTTCTTGTGTAAAAAAACACATAAAACTTCTCATTTTAACCGTTTTTAAGTGTATAGTTCAGTGGTGTTAAGTACATTCACATTGTTGCAAAGGGATCTCCAGGATTTTTTTTTATCTTGTAAATATGAAATTCCACAGCCATTAACTCCTTTTTTTCCCTCTCCCCTGCTCCTGGGAGCCACCTTTCCACTCTGTCTCTGAACTTGACTATTTTAGATGTCCTGTGTAAGTGGACTCAAGCGTATTTATCTTTTTGTGACTTGTTTATTTCACCTAGCATAAAGTCCTCAAAGTTTATTCATGTGGTGGCATGTGATAGGATTTCTTTCCTTTTTAAGGCTGAGTAATGTGTGTGTGGGTGGGTGGGTGGTTATCACATTCTGTTTATCCATTCAACGGTTGGTAGGTGCTTGGGTTGCTTCTGTCTCTTAGCTACTGTGAACAGTGCTGCTGTGAACAGAAGTGTGCAAATACCTCTTCAAGATTCTGCTTTCCATTATTTTGGATGTACACTCAGAAATGGGATTGTGGCATCATATGATAGTTGTTTTTAATTTTTTGAGGAACCTCCACATTGCTTTCCATAGAAATTGCACCAGTTCATGATCCTACCACCTGTGCACTACGGTTCTAATTTCTCCACATCCTCCCCAACTTACCTCACCTAGCTCTACTGTTTTCTATCGTTGTTGTTTCTTATAGTAGTCATACTATTGAGTTTGAGGAGATATTTCATTATGGTTTTTTTTTTTTTTAAAGCAGGGACAACTTAGAAACTGGGTATCTTTATTTTATTTTATTTTTTTTAATTTTTTTTTATTTATTTATGATAGTCACACAGAGAGAGAGAGAGGCAGAGACACAGGCAGAGGGAGAAGCAGGCTCCATGCACCGGGAGCCTGATGTGGGATTCGACCCCGGGGTCTCCAGGATCACGCCCTGGGCCAAAGGCAGGCGCCAAACCACTGCGCCACCCAGGGATCCCTCGTTATGGTTTTTTTTAATGATTTATTTATTTATTTGTGAAAGAGAGAGCATGTGCATGCAAGTGGGGGGAGGGGCAGAGGGAGAGAATCTTCAAGCAGACTCCTCACTGAACATGAAGCCCAATGTGGGGCACAATCTCACAACCCAGGAGATCATGACCTCAGCTGAAACCAAAAGTCAGATGCTCAACTGAATGAGCCACCCGGGTCCCCCTTCATCATGTTTTGATTTCCCGGCTGATTCATGATGTTGAGCATCTTTTAATATGCCTGTTGGCCATCTCTATATCATCTTTAGAGAAATATCTATTCAAGTCCTTTCCCCACTTTTAAATTGGGTTATTTAAATTTTTGTTTTTGAGTTGGAAGAGGTCTTTATATGTTCTGGATATTAATCCCTCATCAGGTATATGATTTGCAGATATTTTTTTCCTGTTCCATAGCTCACCTTATCACTCTGTTGATTGTGTCCTTTGATGCACAAAAGTTTTTAAGTTTAATGTAGTCCCATTTGTCTGTGTTTGCTTTTGTTGTTTGCTTTTGGTGTCATACCCAAGAAATCATTGTCAATGTCAGGAGCCTTTCCCCTATGTTTTCTTCTAGGAGTTTGACAGTTTTAAGCCTTAAGTTTAGATCTTTAATCAATTTTAATTTTCATATATGATGTAAGATAAAGGTCCAACATCATTCTTTTGCATGTGGATATCCAGTTTTTCCAGCACCATTTGTTCAGAAGACTGTCCTTTCCCCATTGAGTGGTCTTGGCATCTTTGTTAAACATCATTTGACCATATACACAAAGGTTTATTTCTGGGCTTTCTATTCTATTCCATTGTTCTATTTGTGTTTATGCCAATGCCATATTGTTTTAATTATTGTGGCTTTGTAATATGTTTTGAAATCAAGAAGTGTGAGCCCTCCAACTGTGTTCCTTTTCAAAATTGTTTTGACTAGTCAGGGCTCCTTGAGATTCTATATGAATTTAGAATGTATTTTGCTATTTCTATAAAAAAATGTCTTTGGGATTTTGATAGGGAGTGCACTGAATTTGTAGCCTGCTTTGGGTAGAATTGATATCTTTTTTTAAAAGATTTATTATTTATTTATTTATTTATTTATTTATTTATTTATTTATTTATTTATTTTTAGAGGGGGAGAGAGAATAAGTGGGACAGGCAGAGGGAGAGGGAGAGAAAATTCCAAGCAGACTCTGGCTGAGCGCGGACCCCGACACAGGGCTTGATCTCACAACCGTGAGTCGAACCCAAGAGTTGTAAGCTTAACCAGTTGCGCCACTCAGGCACCCCTAGAATTGATATCTTAATGATAGTAAGTCTTCCTATCCATAATACAAGAGCTCTTTGCATTTATTTGTCTTCTTTAGTTTCTTTCAATAATGTTTTATAGTTTTAAGGATAGGAGTCTTTCACCTCCCTGGTTAAGTTTATTCCAAAGTATTTTCTTCTTTTTATTGCTATTATAAATGAAGTTATTTTCTTTTTTAAGATTTTATTTATTTATTCATGAGAGAGGCAAAGACACAGGCAGAGGGAGAAGCAGCCTCCCTGAGGGGAGCCTAATGCAAAACTTGATACCAGGACCCCGGGATCAATGACTTGAGCCAAAGGCAGACGCTCAACCACTGAGCCACTCAGGTTCCCCAATCCTGTTTGTTATAAAAATTTTTATTATGAACATTTTCAAATGTATGGAAAAATAGAAAAAATAGTGCAACAATCTTCTATATATGCATTACCTAAACTTAACGACTGTTAACATTTTGCCAGATTTGCTTCATACTTTTTGCCAAAGTATTTATAATAAATTACAGACTGTGACATTTTACCTCATAATACTCTCATGTGCATCTTTAAAAATAAGGACTTTCCTACATAAACCTATACTACTGTACCTAACAAAATGTGCAATAATTATTTTACGTCACTTAGTACCCAGTCCATATTCAGATTTCTCTAATTATCACCATAACGTCTTTTGCAGTTGGTCTGTCTGAGCCAAGATCCACACAAGGACCACACATTGCATCTGCTTCGTAGGTCTCTGAAGTCCCTCTTAATCCAAAGACAGCTGGACAGCACTAAATTCTGGAATGTGTCTGGACAAGGCTGTTAGCTTAGGATCCAAAGGGGACAACAGAAGGCTGTGTTCATGGCTGAGGGTACTGGGACCTATAATAATATTTCATATCATAAACTCCAAGAGTGATGAGGTGCTTCTGGCTCCAGTATAAAATTTACTGTGCAAGTCTGGAGCCAAAGAGACAGGCTTCCAGAACGTCTGTTGGAATCCTTACTTGATCAGATTTTGTCATCTGACATTGTGTAGCCTGGGAGAAGATTTAGTGCACAAGTTTACACCTCCGTGTGGCTCAGTTAATGTTCCTAACCTCTTTGCAGTGAATTCTGACTATACCAACTCCCTTCTCCATCCATGAGATGAGTGAGCCTTGCTGATTTACCCGTCCATGATTGTTTCTTGGCTTTCTGCCAGGCTGAGCCCTCCCATGTCATTTGTCAATTCAATTGATTGATGGTTACTTGTCTTCCAAGAATAGGCTCCCAGATTTGAGACATTTGTCTTGTTTTCAAGGAAAACTGTGCAATTTATCTTTAAGTGAGAAGATCTTTAACATACTTTGCCACCAGATAACCCATGAATTCTCATGTAGTTACATGCTTTTCATGCTCATCCTCTTAAAAATCCTCTTTATTCAGGGCAGCCCTGGTGGCTCAGCAGTTTAGCGCCACCTTCAGCCCAGGGCCTGATTCTGGAGACCCGGGATCAAGTCCCACCTCGGGCTTCCTGCGTGGAGCCTGCCTCTGCCTGTGTCTCTGCCAATCTCTATCTCTCATGAATAAATAAATAAAATCTTAAAAAAAAAAACAAAAAACCTCCTTATTCAGCAAGCTATGTCAATGGAGCACTTCCTATTTGCACCTCTTCGCTGCAACACCTAGCCTCTGAAACAATGGTGAATGCATTCTTTAAGAGGTGTTCAAGATCCTCACGCCAAAATCCTTCCTGTTCCCCTCTCAAATCAAAGCAGATGATCCTTGGTGGCTACAGGTTTTGAGGGCTTTCCTTTTCATCAAATACTGGTTTTATTCAAAAAGTCATTACTGCTGAGACTATTTGTCTAGTTCATCTTTCCTTTCCTGCTCATTAAAAGACACCTCTTGCATTTTATTACTGACAGAATCTAATAACCACTATACCCTGGGACACATAAGGAACAGCTCTCTGTACTTGTATCAAACTACATTGCAAACTTCCCACCTGTGTCATTTGTTTTAACATTTTCCAAATCTCCAGGAGTATTTTCCAAGTGTCCTCCACATATTTTTTGACCAAGAACTGCATTTTAATTTTGCTACCACATTGGTTTCATGTATTCTTTTAATCATTTTATTTAGGATGAGATGTTTTTACACAATGGCATAGTGCTTTCCATCTCTAAACTCTTAAATAGGAAATATTAAAAGTGGCTATTTGCCGTGAAATTTCATAACATTTTGTTAAGTTCTGAGTCCTGTTTCCCATGATTTCAATAACAAAACAATGAAAAAGTAGATCATTTTGGATTAGGGCCCTATCTTATTTCAGTGTTACTTCACCCTAATTACATCTGCAAAGACCCTATTTCCAGGTAAGGCCATCTTCTGAGGTTCCAGGGGTTATGACTTCAACATATCTTTGGGGGGAACACAATCCAATCCATCACAGAGCTCTAAATAGTTGTTAGAGGAATAACTGCAGACCCTCTGAGCACTAACATCTTATGTATCGAGAAATGAGATGAAGTGTTTTCAAAGCAAGAAGCTATACTTGGAGAGAACACAATGACTATGGGAAGTGTTGTCAAAGCAAGAAGCTACACATGGGAGAGCACAATGACTATGATTTGTTACAGTTGGTACGGGTTATGTCAACCAGAGATGTCATTGTGATCTCTGGCTCTGTCACCAGATTTGGCTTTCTTTCTTTCTTTCTTTTTTTTTTTTTTTTTCCTGTTAGTAAAGGTTTTGTTTTTTAATTTTTTTAAAATTTAAATTGCATTTGCCAACATATAGCATAACACCCAGTTCTCATCACATCACGTGCCCTCCTTAGTGCCCATCACCCAGTTACCCTCTCCCCATACCCACTTCCCCTCCTGCAACCAACTCTTTTGTTTATTTCCCAGAATTAGGAGTCTCTCATGGTTTGTCTTCCTCTCTGATTTTTCCCCACTCAGTTTCCCCTCCTTCTCTGATGGTCCCTTTCCCTATTTCTTATATTCCATATACAAGTGAAACCACATGATAATTGTCTTTCTCCGACTGATTCATTTCACTCAGCATAATTATTGGGATCTAGCCAGACTGGGTTCTGGCTGCTGTTAAATCAAAATGTGTAACTGCACTCTCTAGCCAGAGGAGTGCTCCATGCAGGGATATTTCCTCCCACCTGTAGAAGCAACTGATGTTCGTAATAAGAGTCCATGGCCCTGCATGGTCAGGAAGTATCTTATGAATGATACTTCAGTATGATGAAATTGTCTTCTGAAGAATGTTTCTGCTAAATGCATTTGAGTGATTTCATTGAAATTCAGTCTCAGGGTAAGTTCCTTAAAAGCAGAGATGGACACAGGATTCAGGTACACAATTTATTGAGGGGGACTCTCTGGAGAAGGGGAGAGAAAGAAGTAGGAGGCAGCAGGGGAAGCTGCCAAGCAGGGATGTGGTCTCAGCTGGAGCGTTGCGTCAGCCTGGTCCATAGGGAGCTCTAGAGTATGAACTGCACCACATGGTCAGTCCCGTATTGAAGCAAGGAGGCTGGACTTTGGTACCCAGTATCAGTCATCATTAGCTGTGGGCTGTCAGAGAGGGGGTATAACATCTCCCAGGGAAGTTCCTGGACAAAGAAAGTTCTGCATGGAAAGGGTCAACTGTGAACTACCAGTTGCCAACAGTACCAGCAAGTGAGAGAGAGCTATACCAGCCAGGAAAGGGAGCCCAGCACTTCTGTGCTCTTGGTGATGTGCATTGGAAAGAGAAAGGGTGGGTGCCTGGCTAGAGTCACTGTTGTGGGCTGAACTGTGTTCCCAACACCACCACCACCATCAAATTTCTATGTTGAGGTCCTAGGCTCCAGCACCTCAGAGTAACTGGATTTGGAGATAGGCTCTTTAAAAAGGTAATTAAGGGGCACCTGGGTGGTGCAATTAAGCATCTGACTCTTGGTTTCGGCTCCTATCATGATCTCAAAGTCATGAGATAGACCCCCGCGTCAGCCTCTGCACTCAGCTCCTTGCTCAGCATGGGGTCTGGTTGAGGTTCTCTCTCCCTCTCCCTGCTCCTCCTGCTTGTGCATGCTTGCTCTCTTTCTTTCTCTCTCAAATAAATAAATCTTTTTTTAAAAGTAAAAATAAATACATAAAAAGGTAATTAAGGTTAAATGAGGTTATTGTATGGTCCTTAATCTGATATAACTGGCATCCTTATAAGAGGAAATTAGGACACAGATGCACAGAGGGAGGGCCATGTGAAGTCACAGGAAGAAGATGGCCATCTGCAAGTCAGGGACAGAGGTTTCAGAATAAGCTCTGCTGACACTTTGATCTTCGACTTCTAACCCCCAGAACTGTGAAAAAATAAATTTCTGTTGGTTAAGCCACCCAGTCTGTGGTACTTTGTTATGGCAAACTAATAGTCTAATATGGCAAAAACAGCCACTGATATTCATTAGCTCTCCAAAGGCCAGGATGTTTGGTTCACTGGGAAATCTCACCTCCCAATACTGCTAGAAAACCCTGACCATAGGGTTTCATTTTCCCCAGTGCCCAGAGGCCACCAATAAAAACAAATTCATCTAAGCTCTCCCTCTGTGGAAACATACTTACATTCAGGCATCTCCTCAGTGTATTTTCCCATACCCCTACAGGCAGTTTATACAGCCAGGAAGCAGGCTTTGTTTTGCTAGGAATTATAAATGTGAGAGCTGCTGCATTAGGGTGGTTTGAATAACAGTGAGAGAGAAAAGCTATTAGCCCAGGCATGCTTGCTGTCTTCTGTTTATAGAACATCTTCACTCTGTAACGGTGTCAGGGGATATTAAAACGTCATCGATGGACAAAGGCTTTGTAACAATACCATCTTACGCAGAGGCTTATGGATTGTTGGATTACGATGGAGAAGTACTCAAAAAGCTATTGATCTCTGCTGTGTTGTTGTATGGGGAAAAACATTTAGTGCTCTGATTTTACCATCTTCTCCTAAACAATTGCCAATGAGCTGCTTTTTGGTAAGGATTGCTGAGTTTGGGTATATGTCACTATTTGGAAATAAAGTAACTTTTTAAAAAAGATTTATTTATTTTATAGAGAGAGAGAGGGAGGGAGGGAGCACAGGGTGCAGGGAGGGGCAGAGGGAGAGAGAGAATCCCAAGCAGACTCCCCACCGCATGTGGAGCCCAACACGGGGCTCAATTCCATGACCCTGAGATCATGAACTGAGCAGAAACCAAGAGTCAGATGCTTATTCAACTGAGCCACCCAGTTGCCCCTAAAGCTACTTCTTAATGA
Source organism: Canis lupus baileyi (assembly GCF_048164855.1). NCBI lineage: Eukaryota > Metazoa > Chordata > Mammalia > Carnivora > Canidae > Canis > Canis lupus. The sequence continues at coordinate 18,548,156 of NC_132863.1, forward strand.
CCTTTTCCATAAGGGTGACAAAGGCCAAGATGAAATTTCCACAAAGGCAATTTTTGTTCCTTTCCTCTCCCTTCCCCACACCCTTAAAGCAAACAACAATGTTGCCTCCCTAGAGTCTCTTCAGTCTTTATTTTCTCTGTTACTATCAGTTAGTGGTAACTGGTGGAAATACCAATGAAGAAGTGAGGTGGCAGGCTCAAGGAGGCAGGAGAGAGAGATGCATATCACAAATCATTCAATTCTCATTTTACTCTAGACCTCAGCTTTGGAGCTCCATTAGGCCCAGTGGCCCAATGACTCTGGCATTCACCCCCAGAAACCCCAGCCAGCCTTCCTCACCTCTCAGTGTTGTTCATGGGTCCTTGGATAAAGCCCTCTATCTGAGGCAGCTGCTCACCACTGCCCAGAGGTAACCCCAACAGCTGCTCAGAATCTTCTCCCTGAGACAGAACATGGAAGACTCCTAACTCTGGGAAACGAACTAGGGGTGGTGGAAGGGGAGGTGGGCGGGAGGTGGGGTGACTGGGTGGCGGGCACTGAGGTGGACACTTGACAGGATGAGCACTGGGTGTTATTCTGTATGTTGGCAAATTGAACACCAATAAAAAATAAATTTATTATTTAAAAAAAAAACAAAGACAAAAAAAAAATCTTCTTCTTGAACTCTGGGGGCTGGGGGGATGGTAGCTTCACTCCCCAGGGGACATGTGACAATATGTGGAGGCATCACTGGCTGTCACACTGTGAGGAAAAGAGGGATCGCTACTAGTATTTAGTGTGTCGAGGCCAGGGGTGCTCTAAGTATCCAACGCACTGGACAGTACTCCCCACCCCCACCCAACATACACACACACACACACACACACACACACACATATAAAAAAGAATTATCTGGACCAAAATGTCAACAGTGCTAAGTCTGAGAAACCCTGTTCTAACTACTTTTCATCAGAACCCCCTGCTCTAGCCTTGTATCCTGCCTTGACCTACATCATCCACCTATGCAGCTATCATTTGGTCTATAAACACTCAGCATGTTCCTTGTCTACGCCTGGAATTATACCATTTGCTTTCAAACACACATGGACACATGGAACCAGAAGGATAAAGTTTTCAACTGTAGCTCGGTAACTAATGAGGGCAATAATTCAGAGAGTGATTTGACTTGTAGATATGGAGGAATGTTGTGTGGGACAGATGGGGGATGGCTGGGCACCATGGTGCTGGCTGGGCTCCCTCGTGCACTGCAGTCAGCCCGTGGTCGATGACCTCACTCACATGTCTGCTGGGTGTCTGCCAGCAGGGGCCTTAAAGGTCTGTTTATCAGAGCATGTGTTGCTCATGCAGCAGCAGGCTCATTCACATGGCGTAGTAGTAGGGTTTCCGAGAGCACCATGAAAGGGTGAGCTCCCCTGTTGCAAGGGCTTTGGAAGTGCTCTGTTTGCAACACAGAGCAAGCCCAGTGGCCCAGCCCAATTTTCAGGAGTAAGAAATAAGCTCCACCTCTTCATGGGAGGAGCTACAAAGTTACACTGCCAGGGGGTGTAGATAAAAGGAGAGGAAGAAGTGGAGCTATTTTGCAATCAGTTTTGCAATGAGAGTGACTCATTATTAATCTTTTTCTCTGGTGCCTCTCCAAGACCAAATACTGAGTTCTTCCCATTGGTTTGGGTTAATACCATTTCTCATTTTCACTTCACTTAATCCTCACCCTAATCCCATGTGGGTTGGCCAAACAATTTTGGTTTCTGTTGTTTCTGTTTTTACTTTATAAGTGCAAAATTTAAGTCTCAGAAAGACAGAGTTCTAGCCTAAGGTCAAAGGCTAGTAAGTGACAAAAGTAGACTAGAGTAATGACCACGATGTGGTGACCAACCAGCAGCTGTCGGGCACTGGGCCACAGACTTTCTTCACCCTCACAACAACCCCCTCATGGATCCTATTTTGTAGATGGGTAAAGTGAAGCTCAGAGAAGTTAAGTAACTTGCCCAAAATCACACAGCACATAGCGTTAAAACTCTAATGTAGGAGTTAAATCCAGCTTTTTCTGGTGTTAAGCCAAGTTATATCTCAGTGTAACAGGATCATTATAAAAACAGGCTGAGCCTTTGTTGAAGCAGTAGGTGGCTCTGTCTCCAGGGGCGATGCTATAGTTAGCTGGGGTCATCTCTGTACTAAGAGCAATTTCCCCATTGTCTAAGCTGACACACAGGACAGTGAAGAGCTTATAACCATGGTCAGCGATGTGTTCTGACAAGACTTAGAGGGCACATTGCTGTTTCTTCATGGGGATAGAGACCCCATCGGTGAGTAGCCTACTTTCAGGTCCACTGACCTTGACCAGCACCTCAGCCCAGGTAAACTATGTTAGGATGAATGACAGAGTCACATCTGGGGTTGAAAGAAAAGCAACTGGGAAAAGGAGTAGTCTTACTCAATCTGCATCAACAAGGGCGAAGACAATATTCTTTTTTTTTTTTTTTTTTTTTTTTTTTAGCACAATATTCTTTTTCTTGATGTATTTTTCTGTTTACCAAAAGAATATGGTCAATTAAAAATGCTGTGAAAATACACCGATAGTATCTTCCCCTATATGCCAAATCCCCCCTCCTTCCAATGTACCCATTATGAATACGGTCATGTCTACTCTCCCCATGTTTTGTATATGTAGTTTATATGTGTAAGTAATTTACATGTATAATACAAGCCCGTGTTGTGTGAATGGGAATAATTCACAAACATCTCTATAATTTGTATTTGCCTATATAATTTATCAAAATGAGGACTTTCTGTACATTCTGCCTTGCAGCTTGCAATCTATTGTGAGCATTTACCCCTGCATGTCGATATTCTCTAAAATATGACTGTAAGGGCTATGATGTATGGTCATAACTTGACCATCTCACTGGATCTCAGGGTTGGTTGTTTAGATGGACAGATCTGCAATTAGTTGAGTTTGGGATTTTGTTTTGTTTTGTTTTGCCCCTTAGCATTGAGACAAAGACATCTGGGGTGGCCAAATGGAGATAAGGGTGAGAAGGAAGGCAAAAACCTCTCTGGTCTGTGCTCTCTCCCCACGCCTCCTTCTCCTGCAGTCCCACACAGGGGCCCACAGTCCTTGAGTTAATTAAAAATGCTTGGGGGTGTACAGAGTGAGGGTAGCACATTACATCTCTAAGGCTCCACGAAGCATGATGTTGCGTGGGATTGTGGAATGCATTATTTATTTTCAAATCCACCTTGCCTCCAGGTAAGGCAATTCAGTATTTTCAGTGTGTCCATACTGCTGGTCTAGGACATGGAAGCCAGATATTCAAGAAAAATTATAGGCTCAAGTGCGTGCTTGAGGTTGATTGGCAATTTGAGGCTATATGCCAATTTCTAAAATAATACTACCCAGAGTCCTCATCATTCCTCTTTTAGAGAGATTCCAGGAAGAAGGAACATTATCTTCTTGTACAATTTGTATCTCTGCTTGTCATTCATGTGACCAATAGAGAATATGCCTTACCCTGAACACTGTGAACAAACAGGACTTTCCAGCTGTGGCTTTAAGTCTCCTTGGTGTACCTTGAGCTCACTTTTTCTCATCGTGCCAGATATAATGAGGAAAATACAGTTTTTAGACTGTTTGTAGTGTGAGTAACAGCTAACAGCCAGAGAAGTAAGCAAAATGTGCAGGGTGAGACTTACTGTTTTGTTTAGCCAAGCATCTTGTTAGGTAGGGTTGGTAGAGAAAGTCAAGATCCCTGTGGGCATTGCTTAGGTGAGAGAGAGAGAAGGATAAAAAATAATCAAATCATTCTGCATAATAATTTGGGATTCACCTGCTGGGCCTGTAAAACAGGGTAGAGACTATGGAAGGGGAAATGGGACCAAAGGGGTCCCAGCAATATGGTGGAAGGAAGGGACCAGAGATAGGATGATGAGGCCAGTCCTGACATCAGTCCCAGAGAAAGGAGGACCCACAGAGGCAGCAGGCATAATGAGTGACTGAGCAGAAGTCAGAGAGCAGTGTCTTGGGTGGTCCCCCGGAAACTGACCTGAGACAGGACCTGAGTGCAAGTAGATGATTAGGGAGGTGATTCCTCCGAAACGCTGGTTAGAGGAGTAGGGTGAGAGAAATAGAGGTGGCAGGAAGTAGCAACAAACAGGACACCCCCTGCACAACCAGGACTCAGTCTTGCTAGGCAGCTCCAGGAGAGAGCACAGAACACACCTCAGAGTTAGCCCCGTGGCAGGACAAAGGGGATGGGCTGTTTATCTGCCAACTCTTATACATCATCAGCTGAAGGCCATCCTGGGGAACACTTCCTCCTCAGAGCTTCCAGCCTCCTCACTGTGGAAAGAAAAGCCTTATGCAAAAAGGTACAGGGGCCTGCAGTAGAATGCAGTCAGCATGTCCTGCACTGGTGAGTGCCAAGAGTTGGGTTGGTCACTGGTGGGGTCTACTGTAGGCAGCTGAGATTGAGACTCACCAGTAGGAGTCACTAAATACCCTAACAGTTTTGTTGAAGGCTGGCCACAGAAAGGTAGAAATGGAAGGGAAAAAAAGTCTAAGATTTAGGAAACTAAATTTAGGATTTAGGAGCCCCAGGATCATTGAGCTCAAACCCATTATTTTACAGGAAAGCATAGCTCAAAGGATTTCCTGGCATTTCTTGTCCATACAGCAAGATAGAAGCAGGGGATTAGGAAGAGAGGCCAAAACATCTAACTTTTTACACACCTGGGAATCCAGGAGGGAAGTAATCCCAGGGGCCAGCTGGGATGGTTGCTGATCAATTCATAGAATAAGCACTGCTAGCTTCCCATTGTTCACATCTATCTGTATTGCAGGACACTTACTATGGCCCAGCACTGTTCTAGGAGATTAGGACACAACAGTGAACAAAATAGGCAAAAATATTTGCCTTCAGGAATCTCACCCTTGAGAAGGAGAGATAGATAATAAATAAGTAAAATATACAATATGTTCGTGATGAGCACTATGGAAAAAAATAAATTAGGAAAGAAGAAGGGGGTGGTCTGATGTAGGTGTGTGTGTGGCTAGACAGGTGGCCTGATGAAGCCCACTAAGGAGGAGACATTTGTATAAAGATCTGAAGGAGCCATGTGAACATCTGGGGTGAGGGCAATCTAAACAGAGGGAACAGCAAGTACAAAGGACCTGTGGAGGGACATGCTATTCTGGGGGGCCGGTATGGCTGGTACAGAGTGTACAGAGGACACAAGGAGGAAATGAAGCCAGATCATACAGGCATTGTAAGGACTTCTGCTTTTACTGAATGAGAAGAAAGCTCCTGTAGGGTTCTAGGCAGAGGAGGGATAGGATCTGAGTGGGCCAGGTCACTCTGGCAGCTGTGTTGATACTAGAGTGAAGAAAGGGACAGAGAAAGGGAAATCAGTTAGGAGGGTGGCTCATTCCACAGTGATAGCAAGGGGCAAGAAGAGATTGGATGCAAAGTACATCATTTTTAAGAGAAAGTAGAGGTAAAACATGCATTTGTGCCAGAAGTGATGTCCTAGATACCCATGCCATAAAAACCTAAATGGCAAGAAAAGAGCCAGACAGGGACACTGCCTATGTAAGGTATGGGCTGAGAGGCGCGGGGTGGCATCCAATCATTCAGCCAGCGCTTCCCTCCTTCCTCCTTTCCTCATGGCAAAGACCGTCTTTGAATTTTCACTATTTTCCCTACAGAAGGCCCACCCATAAGGCACCCAGAGTGAGAGTTCAGACTGCAACTTTCCTGTTACATTATTTAAGGCAACTAGCTCACTCTTGATATTGAACCGCAGGGGACTCTGAAGTCGGCATGGACTTGTTACTTCCACACACCTCCTGAAGCTGGTTAATACTGTGGACTTTTGGGACGCCTGGGTGGCTTAGTGGTTAAGTGTGTGCCTTAGGCTCAGGTTATGATCCCAGGGTCCAGGGATTGAGTCCCACATCAGGCTCCCTGCATGGAGCCTGCTTCTCCCTCTGCCTGGGTCTCTGCCTCTCTGTCTCTCATGAATAAATAAATAAAATCTTTTTAAAAGGACAAAAACAAAAAAACTATGGATGTGTGGTAGGCTCCTGTGTTTCTTTCTGCCTTTTTTTTTTTGTAAAGTGGAGGAGTAAGTGGTTATTTGGTATTTGTTATTACTATTGTTTTGAAGTAAAAAGGGTTCTTAAGACAGCTGATGTAACTTTCCACTCAGTCCTTCTCGAGTTAACAGTTAAATGTCGGGCCAAGCGTCAGTGTCCTTTGGACTAATGTGGGAAGAAATATGGCAGGTCCCAGAACCATTACGACTCAACTTCACATCCACACTGAACACCAACCAATACAGTGCCTTCATTCTGCCCAACGGTTGCCTTAATGACATACTGTGGATGTAAATCACTCTTTTCTAAACTCACTTTTCCTCTATGGTGCCTCCGTTAACTCATATGGCAACTTTGTACAAATTAGAAGATACATCCTCCAGGCAGGTTACAGATTTGTGTCCAGGTGTATCCAGACTGGATGCAACTCCTTGCTGGATGTTGGAGATTAGGTGAATGTAGCTGTTCTGCCTTTTGACCCGCATCACCCAGCATCCTTGTGAAGCATGCAGTCTACTCTATAGTATCCAGCGGACCGAGCCCACATGAGTCAGGTATCAGTGAATTAAAGCCAGCTAATTATTCTAGATATTGCATTCATGAATTCCTGGGAAAGATCTGCCACACCCAACCCATACCTGCTGCAAGAGTTGCCTGGGCTACACACAAGGTGGCTATTTCAAAGAACAAAGAAGTTGAATGAAACACAAAAAAATTAGTGGACTGTTTTGAGATGGAACTGTCATGGAAATTATCTTGCTACTGTTTATAATCTGTTGTGAGGATCTCAAACCATGAAACTGCCACAGGCAACGATGGTATCTTTTGTGTCATGCCGGGAAAGACTGTCTGCCCTGCCAGTCATGGCCTGAGGTCCAGCAGCCCTAATCTTCCCTGAAAGCTGTTGTAGCCCAGGACACCAGGGCCCACCCTTACCCCCTTGGCCCTCACCATTCCCAGCATGCAATGGCTTCCTACACAAGAGCTTTCAACTCATTGCTCGAGAGCTGCCTCTGGCTGCAGTGATGTTCTTAGCCCACTGCACAGTGGGTACAGTATGCTGGAGGATTCGATTCCCCCAGAAGCTCTCCTCAACTGGTGACAAAACAGGTTGGAGGAACCTCCTCACCTCTTAGCAGTGCCAACCCTGAAGACTGTGCTTCTTGTAGTCTCATGGATTCCTCCAGGAGGATTGAGTCCCAGCTGCCCCCCTGGCAGGACCTTCTCATAGATACGTGCTTCTCTGTCTGCCTCCCCCACCACCGTGGGTTTGTCCTGAACATGCCCCCCGATGACCTCCCCGCTCTCAGGGTCTGCTCTGGAGAAGCCCAACCTACAGCAGCTGCTTAAAGGACTAGCTAAGTTGATTCTTCCTTCAGACCTTCTAGTCCTTCAGGCTCCAGTGTAGACGGGGAATAATTTTCACAGTGGAATTGAACACATGCAAATGACAGGCAAATCAATCACACTCAGTGGGGAGAATAAGAAGTATGGCTATTTCTGCAAACCTAATTATGCCAACGCCCACCAATGCCAGAAAGAGAGAGGCTGTTAAAACAAAGATAACAGAAACAAATGCACCAAAACAGCCAGCCCTGGTCCATGCTCTCAACTCTCAGAGGAGACCAAGAGACTTCACCATAAGAAGTTCTGATTTGCAAAGGTGGGGGAGGGAAAGTGGAACCATCTCAAGGGTTTCTCCTCTGAAACATCCTTCACACCCTTTACCCAGTTATGTGCCCACTCCCTTGGATCTCTCCTGCTCCCCATGACCACCTCTGTCCTATGCTAAATAGTGAGACTTTTACCAGGAAACAATGGAACCGGGTCCACAATTATGGGAAAGACCATCCTTTCCCCACCGCACTAACCTTGGTCATAAATCAAGTGATCCTGAGTATACAGGTCTGTTTCCTTGCTCTTTTTTTTTAAGATTTTATTTATTCATAGAGACATACACAGAGAGAGAAAGAGAGGCAGAGACACAGGCAGAGGGAGAAGCAGGCTCCATGCAGGGGAGCCCAACTTGGGACTTGATCCCGGGACTCCAGGATCACACCCTGGGCTGCAAGCGGCGCCAAACCGCTGCGCCACCAGGGCTGCCCTGTTTCCTTGTTCTTCATCCTTTCACTTTATTTACCAATTTCAAAATTACTACCTAGGGTGCTAGTTGATTCATCTTCATGCAGCAGGTATTTGATTGCATTGGTATACAGTTTATTTAGAAAAGGCAGGATCAATGCTGGATTCTGCCCCTTTGTTTACAAGTTCCAGAAATAGATTTCATTGACTAGCATCTTTCAGTGGTGATCCATTGAGTGTAAGTATCATGCTGATACTTCCCAAGTATTTAAACATAATTAACATATAAAACATAATTGATGATGTTTCAGTCAGGACTCTTTCCAACTCCTAACTCATGTCACCCTCCCAACAATACCATGGGGTGGGGGCTCTCATCACCCCCATTTCACAGATGAGGAAATGAGCAAAGAAAGGTTAAAGGATTTGCCCAAAGCCACCAGGTCACATCAGGAAATGATGGAGTTAGGAGAAAAAGTTGCTCACTCTCCTGGCCACAATGAAAAGGAAGACCAGCCATTCCTCCTTTGTGGATCTGTGAAGGACTCCATGGAGGGGGAGGGGTGGTCGCAGCACCGGGTGGGACTCTGCACAATGCCCTGACATGCTCAGTTGGCACCCCAGTGAGAATTCAGATCTAACTGACTTTGGGATGCTCCGTTATAATTTTAGTTCCCCCTGCCTTCCTTCCCAAGAGCCTCCTTCCTTTTATTTTTTAAAGAGTGTATTTATTTGACAGAGAAAGAGAGAGAGAGAACAAGCAGGGGGAACAGCAGGCAGAGGGAGAGGGAGAAACAGGCTTCCAGCTGAGCAGGGTGCCCCATGTGGGGCTCTATCCCAGGATTCCGGGACCACAACCTGAGCCAAACAAAGGCAGATGCTTAACCAGTTGAGCCACCCAGGCACCCCAAGAGCCTCCTTCCTCGTCTGTGCATCAGCTTCAGTGTCCCACCGTGCTCCTCCCTTCACTGGAGCATGGGTGCCTTTCCTCTGCTTCCCCCAGAAATTCACTTCTCAGATCAAGGGGTAAGTCACAAATCAATTTCTGATGGATGAGTAGTAGGTGCTAGGTGCCAGACAAGTGCTTTGCAGGTTTGCTCAATTATCTCCATTTTGTAGAGGAGGAAGCTGAATGGTTGAGTTTCCTTCAAGTCACAAAGCTGCGGACCATTGGACCAGGATTCCACCCAGAGGGATCTCACACCAAAGCCCTGTGCCTCGCTTATGACCCACTGCTGCCCTCTGCTGGGCTTACGGCAGCACTGCCCCGCGTGATGCCCATGCCTCTGGAGTGATTGCATCTGACCAGGAAGTGATGGCAGCGGTGGCGGGACCTGAGAAGGGCAGGGATGGTATTTCTCATTCTCAAAGCTACTGTCAGAACCAGTGACAATGACAAATTGCATCAGTCAAAACTATATGTATTATTTTGCTATGAAGAACATTATTGGGATAATTGCTGAAATTTGAATAAGGTTACAGAACAGTAAAGGAGCATAATGTCTGTAATTTCAAACAATTTGAAAAAGTGTGCGTGGAGAGAGAAAGGGAATAATTGGCAAAATGCTAATATTTGAAGAATCTGGGTGAAGTCTGGGGGGGCGGAATTCTTTACACTATTCTTATTTTTTTGTACATCTGAAATTATTTCAAATAAAAAGTTAAGTAATTGTACCTTCAATAAGCCACCAACTACATCTCTCCTGAGATGGTATCTGGCAACTGATGAAGTCTGTAGGAGACAAATTTATGATCCACAGGGCTCCATCCTCGGCTCCTCTTGATGACGATGATCACAATCACCGTAGGTACAGAGTACAGGGACCCTTGAGATGAGTAGAGGAAGAAGCTGCCTCTGAGGCAGTAGTGGCTAGGGGACTTCAGTTCTCATAGCACCCCATGTGCCGCCCCACCAATGCACATACCTATTTACAACTACAGGCAACAAGTAGAGACCCTCAAAAACCATAGGCCTGTCTGTGCCCAGACACTGGCACTGGTCAGCACAGTGAAGGAGCAGAAGGCATTTCTCATAGGAGAAAGAAGGGCATAAGATGGGACAGCTACAGAAGAGCAGCCTGGGTGGCAAGGGCAGGAGCCACCTGGGAGTACCCGGCAAATATTACAGGCATTTGTGAAGCGAAATAGATGAAGACTCAGTCTCTGAGATACAGGGAAAAGGAATGAGCACTAGGTGGAGGCATGTCATTCCACACTGTAGCCATGGTGGGCAACACCATTCCAGGGATTAATCCAGAAAGCTCACCTCAGGGACCCTGGGACTAGCGACTGGAGACACTCCCCCAAGAGGGCGAGGGGATGTCTGGGAGGGAATCAACTCACTGGAGGGAGTTTCAACCACCGGTTCTCAATCTTGGCTACACATTGGAATCAGCCAGAGAATTTCTTTCAAACACCCATGCCAGGGTCCCAGCCCCAGAGATTCTGAGGTAATTGGCTTGTGGTGCTGCCTGGGCATGGAGATTTTTTTTCAATTTCCTCAGGTGATTCTAATGTGCAGCCAAGCTTGAGAATCACTGGCTTAGAAAGCACTACCTTGGGCAGCCCAGGTGGCTCAGCACCGCCTTCGCCTCAGGTCCTGATCCTGGAGACTCGGGATCGAGTCCCACGTCAGGCTCCCTGCATGGGGCCTGCTTCTCCCTCTGCCTGTGTCTCTGCCCCTCTCTCTCTCTCTCATGAAGAAAAGAAAAAAAAGAAAAGAAAAGAAAAGAAAAGAAAAAAGAAAAAAAAAAAAGCAAGCACTACCTCTAAGACTCTTGGAATCTCAGAGAAATCAGGACCACATGAATAAGATTGGAGGGCCCATCTTCACTGTAGGAATAACAACTTCAAACACCCTCAAATAGAAATCAGACTTAACCCTGAACCTAGTCTCCAACGCACGTACATTTGACCCTGAAAATGTGCTGGGCTTTCTTGTTAAAATTGAGAAGAGGCAGGAATTAAGGGAATGGCAACATGGTTTTATTCCATTTGACAGCAACCTGGGCTTTGATTTTGGAACTAGCAATGGCTTTTATGGGGAGGTAATGGCTTGTGATTATGTCACGGTCAGGCCATCAGTCCATTCTCTGGGCTTTCTATCCCAACTGCCTGTCCTCTGAACATCAGAATACAGAAGTCATTCTTGCTTTGTTTCCCTCTGCCACTTTCCCCCAAGAGGCCAAAAAAGTAATGGCACCCCTCCTTCTTGAGGAAAGGGCCTCTAAAATTCTGGCCCTCTTCCCCAGGAGGAAGTTAGCAGCCACTTCTGTTATCAGGTGGGAGGGGGCCATCCGAAGACAAACTCCATACAGGTCTTTGTCTTGGCTCAAATGCTGGATTGTCTGAGGCATGAGACCATCTCATAGAAGGCATGAGGGGAAGGGCCCCAGGTGAAAAGAAGTAGATCCCTAAGTCCAGAACAATGAACAGAGGGCTTGGCTTTGGATCTGAACTCCTTCCCATCAATTGTCTCACCTAGTCTCCTGGCTCCTGGTACAGAATAATATCCACATCCCCTGGATTGGACATCCCCACATGGATATTTCAAGGCACATCAGACCTACTGTATCCAAAACCAAACTCCTGATCTTCCCTCTCTGCCCCACCTCCTACCCCAAACCTGTTCTCCTGCAGCCTTCTTCGGCCCCCCAAAATGGTGCCACCACTCTTCCAGTTGCCCAGGCCAACAGCATCATAGCCATCTTTCACTCCTCTCCCATGCTATATAAAATCATTCAGCAAATTCTGATGATTCTGTTTCTCACTATACCACCTCTCATGCTGAGTCACTGTCTTCTGCTGTCTCGATTGTTGTGTCCCTCGCTCTGGTCCTCCTGCTTCCACCCCTCTGAAATCTGTTCTTAACACAGCAGCCAAGTGAGTTTGAAAACAAACATCAGATCAAGTCACTCCTTGGTTCCAAACTCTCCAACAGCTCTCATCTCGCACAAAGTAAAAGCCAATGGCTTCACCCTGCATAATAACATCCTATCTCTGGGACCTCATTTCCTACCACTGCCCCTCTCCACTCACCCTGCTCCATCACTGTAGCTCCTTGAGGACATTTTGCATTTTGCTGCACACCTGCCCCAACACCCTCCCCCTACCCTTCAATGCATCCAGTGGCCTAAACTTCACCTTGGTAGCAAGGCCTTCCCCAATTACCCTATTTAAAATAATCTCTCCCCATTGGCATTCTCCTCCCCTGGCTACATTTTCTCCAACTAACATACTACCTTTTTCACGTGTCTGCCACCCTCTCTTAAAATGAATTCCATGAGAACAGGGACTTTGTTGCTGCATTCCCAGCAACCAGATGGGTCAAGCACAGAGCAGGCCCTCCAGGAACGTTTGCCGAATGCATGGAGATCATCAAGACCTAAGCATAGAGGCTCTGAGGTGGAAGGTCACCAGATGCAGTCAATTGCAGAGGTGCCCACAGGAGATGGGCCCTGATGCCATTGACTGGGGCCTCCTCAGAGCCAGCAGATGGACCTCACAAGCCAGGACAAGAGCCTTCAGCACATGGACAGAGGACTGGGGCCCCACCGTTTCTCCGGTGGGCAGGATGAACGTAGAATGGTCAGGCTGTCAGGGCACCTGGGTGGTTTAGCGTCTGCCTTTGGCTCAGGTCAGGATCCCGGGATGCTGGGATCAAGTCCCGCATCAGGCTCCCTTCAGGGAGCCTGCTTCTCTCTCTGCCTATGTCTCTGCTTCTCTCTCTCTCTCTCTCTCTCTCTCTCATGAATAAATAAATGAAATCTTTAAGAAAAAAACAAAAAGAATGGGCAGGCTGTGTTTACTGATGAGATCGCTCCTAAGTACTGGCTGTGGAACAAAACACTGGGCTAGGGCACGTGTGGGTAAAGGGCCAGGGTCTGGGTTTGGTCATGCAAACTCCACATGAAGAGGCCTCGCAGCCCATGTGGGTTAGGGGTGTGGACTTGGGAATCGTGGAGGTGAGTGTGGTAATCAGAGCCCTGGGAGTGGGTCAATACACCCAGGACAGAGTTCAGTTGTGGGGGGTGGAGAAAGCCTCAGGCAGAGTGCCACAATCTCAGGGACAGACAGGTGGAAAAGGATACTCAGAAAAGTGGCTGAGGAGGAAGAGTTAGGGAAGCCGGACCAAAGCCAAGAGAGCAGGTTGCAAAGGCCAAGGGCAGAATGTCTTTAGAAGCTGGCAGGGGTGGCAGCATTCTGGGAAAGGATGCTGGTTCCACACCGCATCCCCCCCGCCCCATTTCGAGCCAAGTCCCACGCACCCATACCCTTCACAAGGCACTCCTCCCCCATCAGAAACCACAAACAATACGGAACTTAATAGATGTTTATTTGTGTAACAGGAACATTCAGGTATATAAATAAGGTAAATATTTCCCAATGTACAATACATGATGTTCTGGAACTGCACTGAAAAAGAATCTACATGTACTGTTCCAACACAGATCAGAACACAGAGAAAGGTCAGCTGTGGCTAATACACATGGATTCCGCAAACCCCCAGGTCAGGTAAAGGGCACAGCCGCAGCACACCTATCTGGGGAGGCCCTAAGGACTGTCAGGTGGGCTCCATACACCCCCAAGAGCTGCTCCAAGGCTACCAGTGTGTGAGCGCAGGAAAAGCAAGTGTCAGTACCAGTTTACCCGTCTGACGTGACTGAATCACACCGCACGAGGGGAGGAGCAGAGACACTGACCTTGAGGAGGCAGGGTACACACAGGCTAACCTCTGGGTGGCACAGACACAGCTGGGATGGGCCACAGGTGACTGCCTGGCACTCCCCAATGGGGCAGGGAGGCGTTTCTGTCTGGGGGAGCTTTCGGGTTAAATCGATCCTCAGAGCAAGACAGAATTGAGGAGCAGCTCCACAGCTGTGCCCAGCTCCCCCAACACCCCAGAGCTCCTGGGGCTTCCACAGAGGGGCCCCCTACCTCACCCACTTTGGTTTTCCCCTTCCCTTTAGGAAAGTATGAAGCATCAATAAAAATTTGCTATCAGCATCAGCTCCAGAGGATAGTCCATATTCCGTGAGCTTTGAATCTTCCTGGATAGGCTTCTGAGCTCTGTTTCTGGTCCCTGCACCCACAAAACACAGGGCTGGCCCCCCGTTAGTCTGCCCTCAGCCACAGGACTCCTGCCTGGCCTCTCCTTTGCCTCCTGTGGCTTCTCACCCGTCTTCTGGGTGGAGGGCAACAAATCTCTGCATTCTGTCCTGACTTGTTCTTGCAGCTCCAAGTCCTTTGCTTTTATTGGCCATGATGTCCACTCATCTCTTCCCCTTTCTAACCAGTTCCCCAGATACCCAGCCAGGATGACCTAAGGAGTGACACGACACTCTGTGAATGAAAACAAAGCAGCACACGAAGGACATTCTTAGAAGAATATGGATATTCATTCTGCCAACTAGAATTCCCTTCCTATTCTGGCATTTCTAGGCACAAAGGCAGCAAGCCCAGTCCATAAACTGAATGAAGGGGAGAAGCAGATGTGTTCCGGGAGCCAAGGACAAAAACAGTATCAGGGACACAATTTCACTTGGGACAGAATCACCAGGTGGCTAAGTCCACTTACACCCTGTGAGTGTTACTTAGGTAAAGCCCTAGGGAGGCTGCAAGGAGCTAGGTAGGCCCTGCCCTGTGCCCAGGAGACCAACACAGGGCATTGTCGCCCCGATGTCCAGAGGGCCCCTGTCCCCAGTTGAGAGCCCATTTCTTCACAGACAGACGGCAACCTGTGTCCATCAGATGCAATAATCAGGGAAGAAGTGCCAGGCCTGGCAAATATGAGTCCAGGAGGGCGTGAGGGCAAACTAAGATCAGCCTGTCAGAGCAGATGCTTACTGAACACTTCTACAACCTTCTCCTGATTCCATTCATAGTCATTACTTCATTATTTAACTGAAGGGAAGAGACCATTCTTTAAATACAACGGGGCTTTGAGTCTAGTCTTCATTCCCCAACAACACCCAGGAAACAGTCCACGGTCAATTGGTAGTTATGATTATTCCATTGGCTTGAGACTCTCATGGATTCTGTCAGCAAGATTCCTTCAAAGCAAAGAACCCTCCACCTCAAACACATGCCCTCCCTCAAGTCCCCATCTCCATTTGGAAAACTAAGTGAAATATTGTTCACGCAATCCCAGTGCTTGTTTTCCGTTCATTCATCACACACCTATCTGATCCTTTAAACTAACCTTGATTCTAGCTAAACGAGACTCCACCAGAAACAAATACTCCATGCCATCTAGCCTCTCAAGAGGTCATCTGCTTCTAGCCCATTAATACCTTTTTTTTTTTTTAAGAGATTTGATTTGAGATAGAGAGCACAAGCAGGAGGAACAGCAAAGGAAGAGGAAGAAGCAGGCTCCCCGCCGAGCAGGGAGCCTGACACGGGGCTCAATCCCAAGACCCTTGGGACCATGGCCTGAGCTGAAGGCAGACACCTAAGCAACTGAGCCATCTAGGCACCCCTTGCCCATTAATACTTTTAAGAAAGCACGAAACACAAGGCCCCTGACTTATGTTGTGAGGGTATGGGCAGAACTTCTAAGATTTCCATCAGTACTATAATCCGCCACATAGGTTTCTCTTTTCCCCATTCTCCTTGGCCCTTAAGAGGCCCACCCATACAGGATACTGCTCAGGCCACTGAGCTGTGTACAAAGGAAAATGGGGTCCAGAGTGAGTCACAAGACCTCACCTCTCATGGAGTGGAGGCAGCATCAGGCAAGAGGTAAGAACCTTCTCCAAGGAGAGCCCAGGCCATGGGCAACAGAAAGTGGGCAAGACCTCACGGAAACCACTCTAACTAAGAGTGAAGAATTGCTGCCCATCATCATGTCTTCTTTCCCTTTGTCAGGCTAGCCTTCTAAATGAAGTCTGATGCACCCACACACTGTAGGTGGGTGTTAAAGTTGGCCTGCCTCTCTCAAAATCTTCTAGACTGTGAACACCCAGGCTGTGTGCAGGGCAAGTAACAGTGTAGTGACTAAGAACCCAGTCTCTGGCATTACACTAACTTCGGTTCAAATTACTTACTGAATTTGACAAGAACTACCATTTATTGAGTGCTTACTAAGTGCCAGGCACCGTGCTAAATGCTTACATGCATTAGCTCATAAAATCCTCAGAATAACCCCTTGTGGGAGGTGACTGTCAGACCCCATCAGATTTAGTAACCTGCCTAAACCTAGGGCTATTCGAGCCCGAAGTCTATCTTCTTAACCAGTGAGATCAGCCTGTCATGGTGCCTTGGTTTCCTTATTTATAAAATGAGGACAATAATATCTAATCAAAGGCTGTTTTCTGGATTAAAAGGGATAATGTATATAAACCCTTAGCATTATACCTGGCACATATTAAGCGCTATGACTATTATTGCAACTATTATTATTAATAATAATAACACACTGCTGGTATCTTATTTGCTCAATAAAAAGGAGCCTCAGCAGATAGGCATTTGGTGGAGAGGGGAAGGAGATGGGACAGGGTCTTCAAAAGGCCAAGAGATTTGAAACCCACTACCCATAAAATCTTAAGATGCCACATATTCTGCCCTCTAGTCTCATAAATTACTCAAATATTCTACAAACCCCAACATCCAAAGTATATCTCCCAAATTGCCCTCATAGCTGTGAGCTCTTCGCTCTTGAAAACACAGTCCACCTACAAACAGGTGAAAGTCTTACTCCATTAAGAGACAGCCCCAGGTAAGAATAACTTCTAGCCACCTGAGAGCCCAGGTAGTAAGGTCCCTACTAGTCAACCTGAAAGGCGGTGACAGGGCAGAGCCAGGAGGAACAGAAAGACAGGAACACTGGACAGTGGTACAAGCAGTCAGCAGCTGGGACTCCATTCCTCACTGAGAATGCCTGCCTGCTGCAGAGATGTGGATGAGCAGAGTCCAGGACCAAGATGAGGTGGGCCTAGAAGAGACTGTTCACTCTTGATCATATGGGCCAAGAGCAGCACCCTCTGCAGATCAGGCCATCAGGCCCTTACCCAACAAGGGAAACCAAATCAGACAATGGGAGTGTCAAATGTCTTTCAAAAACTGGAAAATGGACAACTGTGTGGAGAGTGATCAAGGGAAAGAGAAGTTCCTTTTGACCAAGACAAGGACAGAACAATGAGACTCTGGCCAAGAATCAGCCCCTCTAGGGAAGAAGCTGAGGATTTGTTATAGCTGCTTCTTCAGAGTCCCTGCTGCACACAAGCACAGTGAATATGCCCATGGTTCACTGTCTTGTGATGTCTAAACAGCCACCTGGACATCCTCCTCCTAGCCGTTCCTCCCCTCCCTGACTCTGGAAGAACGGGAACCCTGGGAAAAGTAAAACCACCCCCTCACTACTCCACCTGATACTCAGCACATCATCACAATGGGAAAGGAAGGTAGGCCCAGATGGAGTTACTCTGGAAGCCAGTGACGGTGCCTAAAATATTATGGACACAGGAAGAGGTTCCAGAATGACGGATCACATTGCATAGAGTAATGGAAATCTACTTACTTAGAAATTGACCTAGGGCAGGTTCCTAATAGAGAAAGGCCATTGTTGAGTTTTCTGAGCAGTAACACTCTTTGCCCTGAGTCATTTACATCCTCCCGACCACCTCCATCGACATGGGGGTGCCGCTGAGCCTGCTGGGGACTCGTGGACAGTTTGAAGATCTGAACTCAGGAAACCATTAGGATCATCTTCCAGCCAACTCAGCAACTAGCTTAGATTCAATTCAGGGTCTGTTTAATCTTTAAAATGTGTTATGCAGGAAGATTCCAAAAATATAAGTTACAGGAGAAGCGGCCCAGTGGGAAAAAACAAATACTATGAAAATGGCTCCAAAGTCCACCTGTATAAGATTAAATGTTACATTCCACCCCTTCTAAAAGTGAGACACTAATTTCAGACATACATTATAGAATTAGAGATACAAAATATAAAAAAACACTAAGAGTAAATAACTTAAAATATAATTATACTGTAGCTACTAATATGCTCAGAATATGAAACAGGCAAAAAATAATAAGCACAAATAAGATCCAGGTTGCCTTAGGGATTTCACTCTCAGAAGCAAAACATACATGTACACTTTCTCAATGCTGAGGGTGGTGAAGGGGAAAAGACTCAGGCATCCCATGAGCAGTCACGAGTTGGGCTCACCAGGGAGGATGCTCAGGCCCAGCCCTCTGCAGAACCCCTCCCCACCTCCAGGTTTCCAGGACACCCTTGCTCATCAGCTCCCTCTGTAAGTGCCAACCTGGTGCTGGGCCTCCTCGGCTTGAAGAACCAATGCTGCAGAATTCCAGGCACACTTAACACCATCTCACAAAAGCAAGTGGGGCCAGGGATCATCCCTATCCTGGTGAGCGGGGCAGTGCAAGGTGGAATGAGGCTTGCCTCTGCCCGGTGACCCTGGAGAAGCACTCTTGCTGCTCTGACCCTCAGTGACCTCACTAGTAAGGTGCTCAGGACTCCGACCTGAGGTGCCTCCAGAAATCACTAGATTCTGAGCAAAAAACAAAGGTTTCTAAATTAGGACTGCAAGATAATAATGATGCAGAAACAAGTGGGGAATGGAAAACCACACATGGGAGGGAGAAACTGAAGTCACAACAAGGGAGAGCACACAGTTTCGGTCACATTTTATTTCTCACACACACAAAAAAATGGATCTGAAGCAAGTTATGCCATTCATGAAGATCAGTCCAGGAGTATGTTAAAATAGTCTCCTACATCTTGACCATACGGTGAAATATCCTAACAAATGGGAGAAGGAAAAACACTGTGCATATTCAGAGACACAAGGTGGCTTTGCTTTCCTGGCTACTAGGCTCTAGGAAATTCCTCTTCTCTGACCAGAAAGCAGGTGGGGAAAACAGAAGATAAAACCCAAGCTGACCTTCTGGGCTTCTTGCTGAGAGCTCTAGTGAGAATCCAGCTTCAGTTTCCTAGGACCCCAGAGGCCCCCTCGGTGACCACTTCCACAGAGGAAGGTGCCAGGCACCCTGATCCCAAAGACAGTCTTCTGCAAGGGCTGCTGGGCTCCAGCCACCAAGGCCCCCACCATATGCCCACACTAAGGCAACAGAAACAACCAACCCCTTGTGTCTCTGGTTTCAGAAACCAAGTTCATTCTTCAATGTGAAAACTAGATTTGTTACTAATGACCTTCACTGTTTAAGATTTATCAGTGAAAAAAAAAAAAAAAAAAAAAAAAAAGATTTATCAGTGAGCTACTGACTCATCTCAAGGTCAGGCATTTAGTAATGGCCTGAAATCTCTTGCTGTTTGGGTGCCCAGGCCACAACTCGATACCCACAATTAGCCTCTGGTGACATGAACTTGCTCAGCCAGAATCACAGAACACTGGAATTAGGGGAGCACTCAAGATGAGGACCAAGAAAGTGCTGTGTCCTGCCAGATGGTCACATCAGGATCACACAGCCAGAACGGAAACCCCATGTAAAAACCCATTTTGTTTTTAAGGGGCCTCGGCCCTGAACCAGAAAAGCCATGTACTGAAATGGAAGTACAAGCTCAGAGGGGGGAAAGTGGCTTCAGTGCTGCAAACGTGGAGAAAGCCACGCAGTGATCATGAGCTGCAATGTTGAGAGGGGCCGGCTGCCCTGCGCCAGACATATCAGTGACCTAAGCTGACTGTGAACATCCAGGGAAGGCTGATTTAAACAGAAACAGAATGAACCAATAGCAGACCAAGGTGCTGAAGCAAGTCACTGCACCCTCATTTGGCAATGAGAACCACCATGGCACAGAATAACCGAACACCTGGGCACCAAGTTCTCTCTCCTAACCTCCCTTCTTGTCCTGACAAAGAACTTGTTGCCCCAAAGTCAACCTCACTCCTATAATCAGGCAGGGGGAAAAAAAAAAATCACAGTTTAAAAGAAAAAAAGGTCCCTCAATAAAATACAAACTACATCTAAACTGGTCACATTATATATATATAATATTATATATATATATATAAATGTGCATGTAATCTTCAGAATAGTCACACCTCTAATCAGGTTAGGTTTTCCAGAGTTGTAAGCAGGATTTTGTGGTTTCAGTGAAGAAGTCATGGTACAATTGAAATCACTGTAAGAAAGAAGTGATTTTTTAAAACACACAGATACACACTTGCCGTAAGGGTAGTATATATACAACACAGCAGCTATTAGGGTGGTCGGTCAGGCAAAGGGTGAGTGAACAAGAAGCCCCCTGCTCCCTGCCTAACAGGAAAGCCCCCAGAAAGGATTCAGCAGCAACAAGTCTACAGCACAAACGTGAACAGTAGCGTCCCTGAAAAGACATAGCTGGACTACCCAAGAGGAGCCACTTGAGTCTATAACCTGTGGAAAAGGGCTCGGTTACAGTACATTCTACTGCATACACTTGAAATATTACAGTGTATTTTTTCAGACTATTATAAATAATTTCTCGTGCTTCCTGAAGAAAAAACTATTGAAGCCGCCTTTCGGTCTATGATGAAGTAAGGTGAACCCATATCAAAGCAGAGCTCACACTCCGCAGGACTTTGTGGGTAGAATGCTTATCTAATTAACAAACTTTTGTCCCTCCGGCGTACAGAAGGCAATTGTCCCATCATTCCAGGGCAGGAATTCTTGAGAAGCCCAGGTGAAAGCTCTCCAGTAGCAAAGACATCCAAGCTATGCACCTCTTCCCAGCTGGGAGCAGCTACAAAGACGACAGGCCAGGGGACCCCCTGAACTGATCAGACACAGATGAACATCCACTTTCTGATCGAGCCCAGAAACAGAGGCTCTAGCTTGGGAGCAAGAAGCACAAGCAGATGCACCCTGGTTGGACAACACTGTCTTTCAGGTTAAAACTTTTTTTAAAAAACCCAAATGGTCTTACCCCCGTGACTTCTTTCCAACTCAAAGCTGTAGTTTATCCACGACCCAAATCATAAGCACAAAGACAGTATATACAGATTGTTTTTAAAACCCACAAATAAAAAACACTCTAACCCCCCCCCCCCAAAAAAAAAAAAAAAGAAAAACAGTGAGTTGAAGCCTCGTCATTGTCTGAATCACATCAGTGGGGCTTGCCTTGGAACCTGGCCCCTTGCTCCGTTTGCTCCTGCTGTCTCAGCCCCAGGGCCCCTATTCATCCTCCGTGGCAACTGTCAGCATCCCCTTGTCAGCCAGGTGAGATCTGAGTGTGTTGAAGATGTGAAGCTGTTGATCTGGACGCAAGGTCAGGAACTGCTGAATCAGCTTGCTTGGGTTGGGGCCCCTGGAAGAGAATGTGAGGAAACAGGAGCCCATCAGCCTGATCACCCAAATGGTTGCTGTTCTCTCTGGATTCTCTACTCATGGAGGGCAGGATGGGGGGCCCTTAGAGAATCCAGACAGAGTACAACTAAAAACTGCATTCGTGTTTGGGACGCTTTTCACTCCAACTGATTTGTAGCTCAAATTCTAGAATTTCACCACATTCAAAATTCCACCAACATGGTTCAGATGGAATGGCACAGTACCTGATAAAACTGGCAATGTACACGTTGACAAAGGTGGCCATCAGGTACTGGCAGTCAAAGCGATCCATGATGCCTCCATGGCCAGGAATGGTGTTGGCGAAGTCCTGTTTGAGGCAGAGGAAGGACTGGTGAGCCTGGGCTAGGCCAACACCAAACCCTGGCCTATGGTCCCTTGTCAATGCCCCACTAATGTCCTGAGTAGCTAAGGGCAATAGAAAGTAAGAAGTGTTGGTTCAGGGGGATCCCTGGGTGGCTCAGCGGTTTAACGCCTGCCTTTGGCCCAGGGAGTGATCCTGGAGTCCCGGGATCGAGTCCCAAGTCGGGCCCCTTGCATGGAGCCTGCTTCTCCCTCTGCCTGTGTCTCTGCCTCTCTCTCTGTGTCTCTCATGAATAAATAAATAAAATCTTAAAAAAAAAAAAAAAACCAGAAGTGTTGATTCAAATGCTGAGTGTATTATAGAACACAATCTTATGGTAAAAGGTTTCTTCTGAAGAAAGATACAACATATATTAACAAATAAACTGAAAATCCAACTACAGTTGACCCTTGAACAACAGGGGTTTGAACTACATGGGTCTACTTATACTTGAATTTTTTTCAGTAAATACAGTAATGTAAATGTGTTTTCTCTCACAATTTTTTTTAAAGATTTTATTTATTTATTCATGAGAGACAGAGAGAGGCAGAGACACAGGCAGAGGGAGAAGCAGGCTCCATGCAGGAAGTCTGATGCAGGACTCGATCCCAGGACCCTGGGATCATGACCTGGGCTGAAGGTAGATGCTCACTCACTGAGCCACCCACGTGTCCCTCTTTCTAATTTTCTTAATCACATTTTCTTTTCTCTAGCTTACTTTATTGTAAGAATACAGTCTATAATACATATAACATACAAAATATGTGTTAATCAACTGTTTATCAGTAATTCTTCCAGTAAACAGTTATATGTGAATTTTCTACTGTGTGGGAGAATGGGGATGGTGGAAGGGAGCAGTGCTTCTAACCCCTGCATGTTCAAGGGTCAACTATACTGAATTTTCTTGGAAACAATGTTACTCTTGTTTTGTTGTTGTTGTTGTTGTTTTTTTTTAGAGAACATAAGGCAGTGGGCAGGGGGTGGGGGTGGGGGCAGATGTGCAGAGGGACAGAGAGAAAGAATCTTAAGCAGGCTCCACCCATGGGGCTCAATCTCACGACCCTGAGAGTCATGACATGAGCTGAAATAAACAGTTGGACACTTAACCAACTGAGCCACTCAGGAGCCCCAGAAACAATGTACTTTTAATTAACCAGCCTAAATTCCACCCATAAGTGAAGAAGAGCACACATATTAGTCAGTTTACAGCTTGGTATTTTGAAGGAGGTGGTGGTTGATGGGGAGGGAAAGGAGGATATCAGGCTGAGAGACAACAAGAACAACAGAGAAGAGAGTTTTCCTACTTTGATTTTAAAGGCTCGTTTGAATCCACTTGCGAAGAAACCTCCAAAGGGGCCGATGAGCGAGGCAAAAGTGGACAGGGCAATGCTGTGAATCTGGAAGGGGTACATCCAGACTGTTGTCTGAGAAGAATAAATGAAATCAGTCAAGATGCCTTGTTAACATAAATAACTCTTTATGAAATGAACTATATTTTCTCCCCCAAAAACAAAATTAGTAAGAAAACTAGATTTTGTTTGTTTATAAATCTCTAATGCCTGGCTTAATAGAGAACATTTATGCATTCAGTCTGTTGCAATATGATGTTTTAGTTGAAGCATGTGGAAAAAATCCAGCCTTACACAGTAGCTGAAAGAAGGAAGAGTATTTTAGCATTGTCTTTTCAGATAATTATAGGTATTCTTCTCTGACACTACACCAGAACTGGACAAGTGGTAGTTTCTTAAAAATTTGGTGCAGTGTGGAATTTGAAATCCAATGAATGAACTTATAATACTCTTAACATTGAAATCCATGGGTCTGTCTTACACTTTGAATGAATCTTTTACCCCACCTGACAGTTTAAACACCATGCATTGGCCATTTAGAAAATGACAGTTCACTAAGTTATATAAATCTTCCAAATGTAGACACATTTTGCTATAAACAATGTCAAAACACATGTCAAAATAATCATTATGTTAAAATCATTATAAAAATCCCACACACAAAAATCATTGCAGCTCACATCCACAAAGCTTTGAAGTATTAGGAAGCTGTCAAGCTCCAGTGACAGGTATATGCTTTCCAAAATACTAATTTTCACTAGGAAGCCAAATTCTATCATTGGTAACAATCACTGTCAGGTGTTTTCCTTGAAGTGACAGGCTGACTTCATCCGTTTTCAAAGAAAATGTTTGTCAAATATGCAAAGTTGAAAAACTAGTCAGTTCAAGTAAAAATTATGTCCCTATAAAAAAGCAGCTAGCTCAGCTCATAATTCAAACAGGTACATGTCTGCTTTTCTTTAGGTAAAGGAAATGAATACTTTCTATTTGTGTGTGTAAGAGTACTAGATAGGTATGTATTCAAGGGTCAGGATTTAATAAAATGAATCATTTTATGGTTTCACCAAAGACACTCTTAAGAGGAACTACCTTATTCTTACAGCAAGTGTGTGGCATGAAGAATCCAATGTCTTAGTTCAGTTAGGTGCCACTGCCTTCACTCATGCTAGAGTATCAGCAAGTTTACCCACAACTGCTTTTCACCTTTCACAGCAAATGTCAACAAGGTTAAAAAAGGCAAATAATGTTATTATATCATTATGAAAATAACTGTGACCTCAGAGATTCCCTAAAAGGATCTCAGGGACTCCCCAGACCACAGTTTGAGAACCACTGGTCTAAATGAATTGAAGTGAGCTGAAGTGTTTCCTTCTGTTCTCACCCTTATCTGACTTGAACAAGTCTCCTCCACGCTGGGATCTGCAGCACTGTGGAGGGAGGAAGCAAGGTTTTTTCTTGAGGGAGTTGCCATGGTGGAGAGAGGGTTCGCTCTCTGCAGTCACTAGCTAACCAGGGATAGTTTGCCCAACGTGAGTGGCACATACCAAGCCAATGACTGACTGGATCACCTCAGGAATGTTGTACTCCTGCAGACGAAAGAGGTCGGAGGGCTCGCAGTCCACAGTAAAGCTGTTGGTGTCATTGTTGTATTCCACAGGGCAGACAAAGCATCTGTACCCGGACATCACATAGGACAGCTGAAGATAAAGAGCAGAGTTGGGCAGAAGATACAAGTCCCAGCCATCCTGCCTGAGCAGCTCGCATGGGGTTTCACTGCATCTCTCACAGCGCCTAGGACCCTGCTAACTGTGAGCTGTGCACTAAATCAGAGGTTCATGCTTCCCCACAAGTATTTTGCCTGAGTTTGGAAAAGAATTGAAAAAGAGGTTCATGGCCCACTGAGGCTTTACACATAGTTGCCCAAACACCCAGATCGAAATCCAGGAAAGACCTGAAGGAATTTGGGCAAAGGACTACAAGAAGCTTCTCCCCATTTAGGGGAGCAATGGTCCCTTTTTCTCAAGATCTCTTAATTTAATTTGAACTGGAGGCATGTTGTCAGGGAGTGGTATAGTGAGAGACAGCCAGCCTAGAGGAAGAATATAGAAGAGCAAGGAAGTAAAGGAACCAGTACTGGAGGACGGCTGGCACTTCTGAAAAGAGAAGCTGGCCTGATGGTCAGAAGCAGGGAATGCTCCAGAAAGGGTGGGAAGATCATCCTCCTCCCACAGGGCACACATGGGAGAGAACCTGGGCTGGAGTGACATAACTCACCTCACCTCCTACTCTCAGCTACCAATCACTCAACCTTGAAATACCAAATGTGTAGATAAGGACATTACCTGCTGAGTGTCACCACGCCTTGGCATGAGAGGAGTACAGGTGCATCTGGCCCCCTGCTCCTCAACTACCAAGACCCTGTTTGAAAACTGGCAGATGAAGGACAGCTGACTCTGCTGAGCCAGTGACAGAGCAGGCCATGCTCATGCCCCTCACGGGGTGAGGTAATCACTCAGTGGGACAGAGTCCTTGGCCTCAGGAAACCAGCTCTCTAGCCCTCGGCAAGCTTTGATGGTAGGTGTGAGGTCTCTGTCCATTCCCCCAAGCAGCAGGGAACCACCACTTACCAGCAGGCCAAACACCACAGTAGCAAAGAATCCTCCAATGAAGCCTTCCCAGGTCTTCTTCGGGGACAGCTAGGGACAAAGAACAAATTCTTAACAAAGGGCATTTTGACAACTGGCTTTGGAAACAATGATTACTTGTTTAAAATCTTTCTACTATAAAAAAAAACAAAAAACAAAAGAAAACAAAAAGCCCCACCTCATTCTGTTAACCACCTCCCCTTCTAAAATAACCCTATACTGGATCTCCTTACTCCACTCCCAGCCTCATACCCCTCAGTTTCCTTTCTGTCCCAATTAGTCATTCAAGTCAGATAATTAGGAAAGGGTATACTAATTTAATGACAACACTCATATTCAGACCAAAGCCCCCAAAATTTGCCTATTTTGTCTATAAACATTCTATTAGCTCTTTTCCTCTCTATGAATAGTTGTCAAATGTCTTCCTTTGGCTTTTCTCTCAAAACTAAGTCCTTGCCAGCTAGACTTTCTTTGGGATGACTGAAGATACACACACATACATAGGCTAGATTTCTTTTGTTCCCAAGCTGCTCTGCTTGTACTGAAAGCACCACCCTTCCCTCATGGCAGTACTTCATGTTAGGATGACCCACTTACCTTAATGAGAGGGGTCCGACCGAAGAAGAAGCCAAACATATAGGCCATAATGTCATTACAGATCACACAAGAGATAGGGACAATGAACCTAGGGAACAAACCAAAGTAAAAATCAACTTTCCCAAGATGGCAATACCTCAGATGTCTACAAAACAATGCCGTTCATCAATTCCAATACCAACGAAACCTGTAAGTACTTATCCATGAAAGAAGCTAGAAAGAAATAAAAAACAGACAAACTATACCTAGTACCAGGGACAAAGCAGACGTTCACATGTTTTCTGAATAACTCCTGAATAAATGATGGTGTTCTATAAAGTGCCATTTGCTTTTTCTTTTACAAAAGTAATATATGCACAGTGTAAACGTGGTAATACAAATTTGAACTGTAAAGAAGAAAACGTTTACCCGGTTTCCCTCATCCCTATCTCTATTCCCCCAAAATAATTACTTGTACTCATTCCTGACTTCTCTCCTTCTAGTGGTTACCTACATAATTCTATGCAGTGTATTTCATGTTTATTTCATAACTTACCTACTTTTTTTGTAAATGGTTTATGACTAACTCTAGCGAGCACTACATTTCCCTAGGGCTATGCTGAGCGCAGAACCACATCCCACACCCCACACAGCTAGCTATCTTCTTGACCCATCACCCCTGGCCTGCTGATCGCCACCACGAAAAAGGAGCCGTACAGCTTCACACCTGTACCATCGTTCTGCTCTCCTCACTCTCCATTATCACTTTTTAAAAATGTCCTCTATTTAAATTGCCTTATTTAACATGATATACATAAATCTCTGATTTCTTGACTCATCAATTAGAGGCAACATTTTCTGTTTGTTAAGAGAGCATCTGTATCGTCCCAAACCCATACAATGTCAAAGTTCTACTTTGTCGAGGCTTCTAGCACATATTCTCTGCTCTTCATATTTTCTACATCTATAATTAAATCCTATAGGTTGAGTGAAAACCAATAACCAGAAATTTTACTATGATTCACATACAACCAAGTGGTATGTTTGGCCCTAAAGATAAGGACTTATCATGGGCCATTCCTTAGAATTATCTAACAAAAACTCTGAAAGAAAGGGAAAGATTGTGTGCCTCCTTAGGCCATTATTATCATTGTTTTAAACGTTATAGTGCCCAAGGCCAACATTTATGTCTCTGTTCTAAGCACTTTACTATAGTTACTAATTTATTCCTCAGGAGGTAGGTATTACTATAACCTCATTCTGAGATCTGAAAACAGAGGCACAATCTGGAGTCTTAATCACACTTGAGTACCTCATATAAATTAGGATATGCCTTCATCTTCTCTCCAAGATCATCCAGCTTCCTCAGTCAACCTCCTGATTTCTGTAAATCCTGACAGATTTCTTGCTGAAACCATTGTACTTCTGGAAAAAAATCTACTAAGTAATGACTACTATATGGTTCTTTTGACACATTGCCAGATTCTATTTGCTAATAGTTTATTTATAATGGTTACCTGTAATCATTAAAGAAATCAGTGTAACATTCTTCTTTCTACCTCCCTCAGCTTATTAGCTTTCATATGAAGGGGTAGATAAAACTCTGCTATCATCATCGGTTGCTTTTTCCCATGTGTGGATTCTTAGGCGATTTTCAAAGTTCTTCTATAGTTCTTGATCTTTTCAAGTTTTCTTCTTCATGACTTTTGGGAGTTTACATTTTCCCAGATCATGAAAGTTTCCTTTAGTTTTTCCAACCTGTTGCCATACAGTTGCATTGTCTTTGATTCTTTAATTATCCATGTATTTGTTAGTCTAGAATATAGGTTCTCAAAGTATAGGTACTGGCAGCAGCAGCAGCATCACCCGGGAATATACTAGAAATTCTCATTACTGAATCTATTGAAGTAGAAACTCAGGAGGGAGGCCCAGTGATGTATGTTGTATGTAACTAGCCCTGCAGGGGATTTTGATGTAGCTCAAGGTAAGAACTCCTTGGCTTAGAAGGTAAGCTTGAGTTCTCAGCCTACTGGACATGAGAAAACCCACAAAATAAAAGGGAAAATCTCCCTCACTGACATCACTCACCAGATCATTCCTTCAAACAGGTTGTGAATAACGAGATGTGACTGAGTCACAACAATCAATAATGTTACATGGGTCCAGCCAAACTGCAAAAGATGATCAAAAATACATTTGACCTATATGTTACCCTGAAAGGAACTTCAAATAACAGCCAATAACAAATAGAAAATAGCTTAAAAAAAAAAAAAAAAAGACAAAAAACAAAAACAGGTAGAATAGATGTCTGTACTTGTCTTACTATAAGTAAAAAGGTACAGAACAGGCATTTGGTATGAACTTTGCCCCCAGCTACAATTAGGGACCACAGATGAGCAAGTCTTTCTCCGCTCTGAAAGCCTAGGTTTCATCTCATTTTCTCAATAAATGTTGAGTGCTGGGGCATTTGGAGTGGCTCAGTCAGTTAAGCGTCTGCCTTCAGCACAGGTCATGATCTCAGGGTCCTGGGATCAAGCCCTGTGTCAGGCTTCCTGCTCGGTGGGAAGAGTCTACTTCTCCTTTTGTGTGCGTGCATTCTCTAAGTAAATAGAATCTTTGTAAAAAATGTTACTTGAGTGCTTGGTACACTCAGTCAGGGGTTGTTTTCAAGTTGAAAGAGAGAGGTAGCAGGGCCTGAAGCTTCACCTTGAGCCTTACTTGAAAGCCACCTCCAGGTCCTAGTGGAAAGACTGCCTGGAGTATAAATTAAGTAAAAATGATTGGGTCTATGTGAATGCAGAGCCACCTAACTTAAACAGAGACACCCCTTCATGTTCTAGGTTCTAGATGCACACAAAACAGACTGCATTCCAGAGTTCCGATTTGTCACAGAAAGCAGAGTCTTGTTGAGTTTCTGCAGAACTTCACTTAAGTCAAGAATTCTGACACACATACATATATTTCCCTTACCATGTAGAACTGCAGTCGATAATGCTTCTTGACCAGACTCAGTACAAACATGCAGAATCCTAGTTTGAGGAGGAGAAAGGGCAAAATGAATCACACCCAGCATTATCTCTGTCCTAGTCATTTCCTTTAGATGTGTTAAATGGTCCTTTGGCCAATTTCCTGGCAGAAGTTAACCAGCACACAATTCCAAAGCCCAGGGGAATAAACCTAGTTATTCCAGTAAGAGTTAGGAACAAAACTGCACTCCTTCAAGACAATCAAAGGAAGGCAATATTTTTAAATCTTGCAGACTACACTTGATTTAGAACACTGTTCACCAGATAGGAATGTTTTGATCCTAGAGCAGGGGTCAACCAACAAAGGTCAGGCCAGCTGCCTGTTTGCCTATTTATTTTATAAATAAAATTTTATTGAAACACAGCCATGCCCATTTGTTTATATATTATCTGGGGTTCTCCTTTCGTGCTCAAGGGCGGAAGAGTTGCAACAAAGACTCAATGGTCCCCAAAGCCTAAAATACTATCTGGACCTTTATGAAAAAGTTTGCTGACCCTATCCTAAATTATAGGTTTGGCTAAGGGAGGATCTACCTAGTATGGAGTCAGGGCCTTGCATTTCTCACAAAAAAAGAAAAAAAAAAATCTGCAGGCCCACACACTCCTCCAGGAAGGAAAGAGACTTTTACCCACAAGAGTGGCTTGGCCCCTCATGTGGCTATTCCAGACTCCTGACCTCCCACTGTGGAGGCTACTTTCAGTGTCTGAGGCATGCTCTTTGACTATGCTCAACAGCAACAGACTCCTTGGCAATGGATTTTCTGGTTTAATGGCCAGGTATTATTCACAGAGCCCAGTATTGCTATCAAGCTGATCAAAAATAGGTCAGACTGAAATTTAGGTCAGAACAAATTTCTCCTGTGCCTCAAACTGGCTTTGAGAGTAACTACGAAAAACACTAGCATTAACACTTAACACTCAGGTAGGAGTGAGTTTAGACTGACACAGCACCTTACTGTTTGTCAACTTTTAATGTATCTGATTAAATCTTCACAATACCTCTGCTGTTTTAGCTCCAGACTACAAAAGAGTCTCAGAGATTAAGCTCCCAGCTCCTATGAAGTCACGCTCTTTTTAAACCCAGATAGGTAAAATTTCTACCACACTGTAATGGCCCTCGTGCAGCTCCTCAGGTGACTC
Organism: Canis lupus baileyi; assembly: GCF_048164855.1. NCBI lineage: Eukaryota > Metazoa > Chordata > Mammalia > Carnivora > Canidae > Canis > Canis lupus. The sequence goes on from NC_132863.1 coordinate 18,578,719, forward strand.
CCCTAAAGGCAGCTGCTTGTTTTTATACCCAAACTCCTAGGTGGTTTTTGTTTTGATCACAGCACAGAATCTCTGCCAATAGCAGAGTCAGGAATGGACCGTGTTATGCTGTCCTCCATAGGAGGCTGGGACACAGGGACAGGTGGCACAAACTATAGTCCCTAAAACCACACAAGGCCCTCAGTCCCATTTCTTAGTCAAAAGCTGCTATGACTCACATTTAAGGCAGAGCCCTCAGCTCTGCTGTCCCACACAGACTTAACATCATCCAACCTGTGCATTAACCAAGAAGTTCCCCAACTTCTACTCAGCAAATGTACAAAAACAAGACAAACACAAGAACTGGTAAACCACTAAATGCCTACCTATTAGATAGAGAGTAAAGGAAATGAAGCGGTGGTATTTACTGAGAATCCGCAAAGGCTCCTCTCTCTGGACCAGAGTGAAGAAGTAATCTGTCACTGTCTCGCCATAGAAGAAGTAATTGACACACAGGAGAAAGTACCTGTAAATGAAGACAGGTCACCACCATGGGGAGCACACATGTAGCCTCTCCTTCACAGTGAGGCTGACAGGAAGCTCTGAGGATCAGAGCAGCAGTCCACCCGAACCCTCCCGTGGCAGCTCCCAGAGGGACAAACCAACCACAATTTCCTGTTCACTGGAGACCCTGTGGGTGAGAAGTTTTATCTGGAAGTCCATGGCAGTTTTCACTCACTCTCCATTCATCACAAACCTGAGACTCAGTTTTGCCCCTTTTATAAAGTCACCATGCCTAACCTAAGAATACTCCAACATATGACCTTCCAGAGCCTGCCTCATCCTGCCTCCCCATCCTGTTCCCACTCTTCTGGGAACCCTGCACACCTATCACAGTGGTTTACTCTGGCTTTGCCACCATCTGCTTCACTCCTATCTCCCCCACCCTGGGACATCCTCTTCACTTACCATTTTGTCACTCGTTACTCAAATACCATTTTCTTCATAAAAACTTGTACAACCAAAAAAAAAAAAAAAAAAGAAAGAAAAGGGGATCCCTGGGTGGCTCAGCGGTTTAGTGCCTGCCTTTGGCCCAGGGCGCGATCCTGGAGTCCTGGGATCGAGTCCCGCATCGGGGTCCCGGCATGAAGCCTGCTTCTCCCTCCTCCTGTCTCTGCCCCTCTCTCTCTCTCTATGTCTATCATAAATAAATAAATCTTTAAAAAAAAAAAGCTTGCACAACCTAGCATGGTTCTGCCTCCTCCATGTTTATTTCTATAGTATGTAGTATTTGGCCATTTCACTAAGCAATTAATTGTGCTCTGAGTATCTCCGTCTCTGAAGCCTCTCTGACACATAAACCTTTCACTGGCATTAATTCATTTGTTTATAACCTGCCTCCTCCACTGGACCTCTGGGAAGGGAGAGGCCATGGCTCATATACCCTGGCAGTCTTAGTGATGCTTTGGAGTATGGGCGCACACAGACCTACTCCAAATACTCAATCAGGATCCTGAGGTAGGAAAGAGAGTAGAGAGCTTCTCTCCTCTATTTTCTTTCTTCTTCTTTTTTTTAATTGTGGAAGTTCAAGAACTCTCGTATTGGATTTGTTTTCTGTTACATGAAAAACACTCCCTTAGGTCAGTGACCACAACAGAAGGTCAGAGATCCTGAATGTGTTTAACAAAATTTAAAATACTGCTTCTCAGCTATAGGACAGTCACAAGAGAGACCTACATCTTAACCCAGGTGACAGGCACAGGCCCATGCGGAGACCATGAGGCAGGCTGCACGGCTGGGTGGTAAGGAAGCATCTCTGGGAAGGATATGTCTGGCCCAAGTCTGAGCACTTCAGCTCCCTTGGCCAGAAGCCCTCATCTTGGGCTGCTAAGTCATGGAACCAATCCCTGAGTCCCAGCACAGCAGGTGAGAAGATTCTGTATTTGTCCCAACTCCTCTCAGCACCACACAAGAGATCTGTTCTTGTGTTCCCTGAGGATACTGAAGCCAATAAAACAGAGTTTCAGATCAGGACAGGATCTCAGACATCACCTGTGCTACAGGTTTTAACTGTGTTTCTGCCTGAAGGCAGTCGAGCCCTTTCCTAGGACAAAGGGAGCAGAGTTTCTCAGAGGAGCCCAGATCCTCTACATTTGGATCCTGCGCACTCTGGCCCATTAGGTGCCTCCATCCTGAGGAACGGGGTGGGGTGGGGGTGTGGGGGTGGGGTGTCCAAAGTTGACTGACTCAGTCTCAACCAACTGTCTCAAGGACGAGGAAACCAAGTTCCAGAAATAGCAACACCAGCACTGACAACCTACAGATGACTCTTATGGGATGCTCAGATAGCAGAGCATTTAAAACATGCTGGTCTAGAATTGGGGGCCACTGTGCAAAGTCTGATGAATCCAAACACCAAGGCAAACGTGCTCAAGATGTAGCCAGTATGGGAGATTCCAGGCCCCAGGTAAGTATTCAACACTCCTCACATGCCAGCCACATAAAATACTTGGGTCTTTTTTTTTCTTTAGATTTTTTTAAAATTTATTTATTAGAGACACAGAGAGAGAGAGATTAAGAGGGAGAGAGAGAGGCAGAAACACAAGCAGAGGGAGAAGCAGGCTCCATGCAGGGAGCCTGATGTGGGACTCGATCCCGGGTCTCCAGGATCAGGCCCTGGGACAAAGGCAGGCGCTAAACTGCTGAGCCACCGGGGCTACCCAAAATACTTGGGTCTTAAAGGTGCCATGTGAGTTGGTGGCCATCACTCCCCACCTATCCACCATGACTGTAAATACCTACCAAAAAATGCTTTTCGTCCAATTCCATTAAGGGCCCCTGTGGGGTTAGCGGGCTTACCAGCTGAGGGTTCTGAACCAGGGCAGGTCATAGGAGTGGTAGACATTGTAGCCAATAGTGATAATCTCATGGAAACACTTAATCTGAACACACATCACCTGCAAGACATTAAAGAATCAGAACACCTGCTAATTCCCAGTTCTTAACCATCTTGGGAAGCAAAAACCCACACATGGGTCATGGGTCTTGGAGAGAAACTATCATATTTAAGAATGTCAATCCTACAGTGATTCTGCTCTCCTTCTCCTTTCTCACTCACACCGCCCCCCTTGGCAGTGCAGTCCTTTATGTCTCACATAGGAGATCCAATAAATACATACCACTGAAGCTTCAATTAACTTTTTATTGTTGTACCTCCCTGGACTCAATTAATCTCTTCTCCTTTTGACTTTGAATAGAAATACCTGAAAAGCCCCAACTGCTTTGCTCAGCAGTCAGCCACTAGTCATCTGACCCTGTCCATGACAGCAGGAAAACTAAGACAGCAGTGCTGTGGACTGGGATTTTTAAATCAAAGTCCTAAGCCCCACAGTGAGGCCCCAGGAAAACAAGAAACAAAAATCAGAATCACACAGAGTCATAGCCAGGGTCACAGGCTAATCAAACAGCTGAAATAATAGTATCAACTTTTAAAATGAAGAGATATCTTTAACCACACACAACTGGCCTGTGCCAACACCCTCCAGTTGGCTCCTAAAAAGGGAGAGGTCAGATATTCTAAGGCAGATGTGGTCTAAGGAGCCGGAACTCCCACTGATGCCCAGAAACCAACCCAATGCCCTACACTTCAGATGACTGATCCTGTGGGAAAAAAATGAAGGCAAAACTAAAATAGTATGCAAATGACACTTACAATGATCATTAAAACCATTGGTCCCAGGTAAATGATGATGAAGAAAAATGCAATCATGGCCAAAGTCAGGATGCCTCTCACCCACCAGTTCTTCCATCTAAAAGAGGGGAAGGAGAAAGCATGTTAGGAGCCCAGAAAGAAGTGCAGCACAAACCCAAGGGGGATGGCTCTTTGTGGAAGGAGAAGTCAATCCTTTCACCTCAACGGAGACACTAGCCACAGGCAGGCAGAAGAAGGGCAAACAGAGTCATCACTTCACCCATACCAAACTCAGCAGGTGCTCCAAAGCCTACAGAAAAACATATCCAGCTTTTTTCTTAACAAAGCAATCAGGCAAAAGTCCCAAGGGAAATGTGGTGCCTACTTCTGTACCTACTTGGATGGTTTCTATGGCTCTCAGTCCAAAGAAAAAACAATGTATATATTTCCAGCAGCAGAATCCTACATCACTCTGCCCCTGCATCTTTATGGTGAGAACAACACTAACTGACGATAATAATGATCAGAAAGATGCATTTGGCACTTTTATAGGGCCTCTGTGTATATTAATGCATTTAACCCTCAACACTAGTAACTTTTACAGAAAAGGAAAAGGATGCGCAAATCAGACAGCTGGGATGTGGTCAAACTGAGATTTGAATCCTGGGAGTCTGGCACCAGAACCCATGTCCTCGACAACTGCACAATACCAACTTTCAAAGAGACATGCGTATGGGAGACACACATACAGCCACCTTCAGATGATGTTTTGGGGTCTTAAAGTTTGTGTTTTTCATCTGACCACATAGCCAGTGTTGGAGAATCAGAGTTTCAAGGGACTAACATTTTAACCCTGGATTCACTTGAGTTGAGATTTCTCAATTCTTCTGGGAGAATTTAAGGAACGTCCACAATGCATGTGTGTGGGTCAGGGAAAACTAAACTCTGACCTAGATAAGTTGGGCTCCTCTGTGAAAAGCAGCCTGTCTATTAGACACAAGCCCCTTTGCATGTTGTGTCAGCAACTTTGCCCACCACCACCCCTTTGTCCACACATTCCCCACCTTCCTTGGACGATTGTACCTTCCAGCCCAGCCTACAGCACCCTTCAAGGGCCAGATCCTTCTAGACTGTGCCCATAGTAGCCAGTAAGCACTAGATCACATTTAGCGGAGACCCAAGCAGAAGCGGGGAGACCGTGGCCACTGCTGCTAGGCAGGCCCCTTACCCACATACTGTCATGGCTGTGGGGGCTCATGTCCTAAGACTGCAGGCTGTCTGAGGGCTCTGGGTCTCCCCTGGCACCTGGACCTGGAGCAAGGACCCCACAAGCATCTGCTCATGAAGCCAGGTTACCTTGAAGACAAGTTGGAAAGAGCCCTGTTGAGGACCTCTGGTGTATCATCTGTAGAGGCTGATAAAGGAGCAGCTTCTGCTCGGCTCTCACTGTCCGATGCAGTCTCTCCATCTACCTTTGCTTCTGTCTCTGATTCCTACATGGCAGAAAAACAGATGAGGAAAAGGTCAAAAATGCTTAGCAGGATAGTGATGAATACATGCCTGTCATAGGAGATCTGTGGGAAAAGACACTACCCCCCACCCACTCCCGCCCCAACAAGGCTCAAGGACCTAGCACAATCAAGTGACAAAACAGATGGGACACACAGTGATCCCAACACTGTTGTGACATGTGCCAAGATGGCCAACTCTCTGCTGGAAGTGAGGCACGCATCTGTACCATGAGGAAATGAGTTACAGCCACAATCTGCTCAATCCCCCTTGCCTGGCCAGGGGCAGGAGAGGAAACAGTCCAGACAAAGGAGAAAGGGGCTCTTTTATATCCAAAGCCAAAGGAGAGGCAGGCCTGATTTCATCAGGACCTCATTCCTGACCCTGCCCTTGCTGCCAGGTTTACTACCTATTAAGGGTTTGGCCGCTGGCACCCAGGAAGACACATCCACCTCTAAAAAAACCCCTCTCCACCAACACCTATATCATGGAGGAAACAGTCCCTGCTCTGCTATATGAGGAGGACTCCTAGTGCCACCAGGGTGGCCCACGGCTCTGGCAAAGCTCTTAGAGAAAAGCTGGGGGTGCAGGCTGTCCCGCACTGGACCCCCCCAAAGTCCACAGTGCTACTTCCAGACTCCACAAGAGCACCCCATGGGGAGGCCAGCCCCAGTCAGTGTGGAAGCCACATAGTACTGCTTACTAGAGTCAAGGCTTCAGCAGGAGTGGTATGCCACTGTCCTTTCCCTGCCATGCAGCTCAGTGCAATGTCACTCAGAATTGCCATATGGGCTCTGGCTACATCAGAAACTCACCCTGCTTGCCAATCCCGATGAGGGGACCAGAGTCATGCCAGCAATAGGCTCTCTATCCAAAGTACCAAGGACAGGCTGCTCTGAATCCTAGGGACCCTACTACTCAGAGCATTTATCTCTTCCAGGAATTTAAAATTACTGCTGTTGGGGAGAGGAGAGAGAAATCAAATCGCTTCAAATTAGAGTCTAACAATACTGCTTCGTATTTGCAGAGCTCTCAACAGCTGTAAGAATGTTTCCCATACCTGTTGTGAACCTCAGAGAAGTTTTGGAAGGAAGGGAAAGGAGACCGGAGATCTCTACAAATGAAGAGACAGAGGCTCTGAGAAGTTCAGTGGTGGGTCCCAAATCTATTAACAAAGGTCTTCTGACTTCCAGGTGTTCATCCCACTAAATTTCCTTTAAGCATCTTGGAATCCATTGTTTTTCTGACACCCAACACTTTGTGAGGAGCCTTGATGTGGAGAAGGGGTGGGCTGGGATGGACAAGAAGTGCCCAGCTCAGGGGATTTTCCTGGACATCAGGCATTCCTCCATGCAAATTTCTAGGAAACCTCATCATGGATGAAATCCCCAAGGGGCAGTGCTGTGATTTCCAGGTAGCAGAGAGAAGAGGGGCACCCTAGCACAGCTCAGGCCCTGGGACAGCAGGGCTTTGATGTCAGGCTCAATGTCGTTGGTTGGAAAAGTGGGAGCTGCACTGCACACAGGCACACCATCTGGACACACCAGGCAACACGGGTGTGGCAACCTGGAGGCCAGATGATGAGCTTGGGTGTTGGTCACGAGCACAGTGGTGTTGTCACTGGGGCCAGGCAGAGCCTCCCATGGGAAGGTGAAGAGAGGGTGCACCTGTGCACCCTCCACCTCGCACTTCTCCAGAGGCACAAAGGTGGACTCAAGCCCACCGCTGGGTCAGATGTACTTGAGGGAATTGAGGATCTCTTCATTCCTGGCATTTTCCTGATGCCTGAACTGGCTCCACGAGAAGCTGCTGCAGCACATTCATCTGAGTGGCGTTACAGACCACTGTGCCTCAGAACAATGCCACGTTCTCAATGAGGGGCACCTTAGTCCACAGGGAGCTGCAGGGCATCCAGGCTCACGGGCTCCCCACTGGCCAGTGCACACAGAGAGGGCAGACACGGAGCTGGAGCATGGGAGTGCGGAGCTTAGGACGGAGACCTCATCTTATTTTTTCAGTAAGACATTCAGGATGAAGTAAACTAGAAATGGTAAAAGGATGTTTCACCACACCTTCAAAGACTTCATTATATATGTGTGTGAACACAAAGAGTCACTTTTTTTGTTTTTTTTTTTTTTAAGATTTTTATTCATTCATGAGAGACAGAGAGGCAGAGACATAGGCAGAGGGAGTAACAGGCTTCCTGGGGGGAGCCAGATGCGGGACTCGATCCCAGGACTCCGGGATCATGACCTAAGCCAAAGGCAGATGCTCAACCACTGAATCACTCAGGTGCCCCAGTCACATTTTTTAATAAGTTGAATAATTTGAATTTCTCTAATAAGTATATGAAATCAAGCACCATTTCATGTTTATTTGGGTATCTTCTTTTGTAAAGCGTCTATCAAGTCGTTGACCATTTTTCTACCAAGTTTTCTGCCTTCCTTTGGATTCATAGGAGCATCTGATACATCCCAGCCTTAAGTACACCGACATGTTCTCCCAGCCTTTTCCAACCCCACCTCCATCCCAGTCATTCCTTTTCCTACCCTCCTCCCTTTGGGCACTGGCCCCATTGAGAACTGATGGGAAGATTTTTCTAACTGTTGCTCCCTTAAGATAAGGACCACCTTTTTCTCACGACCTACCCATGCCTGGTACAGAGCAAAATACTTACTAATGGATGGAAAAATGGGAAGAGAAAGCCAGGAATTAATCCCAAGTGTGGTAAAGAGTTACCCAGCCCCTGCTCTCAGGGAAACCGCTCTTTTTAAACTAACTGTGATAACACCACAAAACGGGGCTTTAACTAGTGTGAGGCTACTGATGTAAGACAGCTGGCTTTGGTAAAGGACCTGTGAAGATGACCTCATCAGTAGGATCTGAGGGAAGAGCTGTAGCTTCTGATGACAGGGTCACTCTTCCTTACTCTGCCACAGCTCAGCCAGGTAACTCTGGACAAGTCACACAAGTGCCTCTGTACTTCAGTGTCCTCACCTTATAAAACGCGCCCAGAAAGAGTCCTCCTTACTTGCGGGAGTTCCCTAAAGAGATACAGCAAAACTCCCACCCAGGGCTATGTCCTACCTACTCCAGCACCCTGAGAGGTTGTGAAATACAGCAATGCCACTGGGATTAATCACTCTCCAGTTAGACTAAATGAAGACTGAGGCATTCAGAAAGACCTCCCATTCTTTATGTGAACATTAACACCCACACCCTAGCGGCAACCATCAGCGATATGAAGTAACAATGCTGCAGTATTATCTAGATCCAACCCCTAAACCAAGGAGCTCCAGCATGTGACCACCTGGGCCCCACCAAAGCCTCCCACAGATGCTCACCAGGAGCATCTGGAAGCCACAGGGACTGAGCAGAGCCCAGCAGGGGAGAGGGCATGTATCTAGGCACAAGCACATGTGCACGCACACACACATGTCCCAGCACAAGGTTATTTTTAACTTCCATCCTGTTGTCAAGGAGACTCACAAAGGCTGCTGGTTTCCCCAGGAGGGGAAGGCAGGAAGGAGCCGAGGCAGAGCGCCTGCAGGGGAAGGGCAGGGAGCTCCAGCTTGGTGCGGAGTCTCTCTGGACCTTCCACAACTTTTGATGAGCATTAGCGCAGCACTGTGTCCTGCAATATCACCCTACCTGATTCCTATCTTTCCTTGCTAGATGGGGTGAGGGGCAGAAAGGTGTCCTGAGATAGAAAATAGTTGAGAGGGAGAACTATCTATAGTTCTAGATACTATAAGGGGCACTTGGGTGGTTCAGTCGGGTAAGTGGCTGACTCCATCTCAGCTCCAGTCACACGAGGTCCTGGGATTGAGCCCTGCATCGGGCTCCACACTCAAGGGGGTAGTCTGCTTCTCTCCCTCTCCCTCTGCCTCCCTCTCTCTCAAATAAGTAAATCAATCTTTCTTAAAAAGACCCTATAACTGGGGTGCCTGGGTGGCTCAATGAAGTGTCTGCTTTTGGCTCAGGTCATGATCTCAGGGTCCTGGGATCGAGCCTCACGTCGGGCTCCCTACTCAGCGGGGATTCCGCTTCTCCCTCTCCCTCTGCCCCTCCCCCAGCTTGTGTACACTCTCTCTCAAATAAGTAAAATCTTTAAAATATATATATATATCGCAGCCCGGGTGGCTCAGGGGTTTGGCACCACCTTTGGCCCAGGGCATGACCCTGGAGACCCGGGATCGGGTCCCATGTCGGGCTCCCTGCATGGAGCCTGCTTCTCCCTCTGCCTGTGTCTCTGCCTCTCTCTCGTTCTGTGTCTCTCATGAATAAATAAATAAAATCTTTTTAAAATAATAAATAAATAAGTAAATAAATCCCTATAACTATTATTACTAAGATGTCAGGGGGCTTGAGATGAACTAAGAAATGAAGTTACCGCCCTAAAGGAACAAGCCTGAAAGAGATTTCTAGGTTTTACTTGTCTCTTAACCAAATAACCCCAGGGTCCTGAGCCTGACGCCAGGACACTGAATAAGTACCATCAGATCCCTCACCTGGTGGCACCCTCTAGGTAGGAGGCCAGCATCTGGACAACCACTCCCTCACAAGCTGCAACAGGACCCAACAAGGCAGAAGGGCAAATCCCTGTGCAAGGCTCAAGGGCATAGCCCAGAAAACATGGACAAGGGGGCAAGACAGCTGGCTCTGGGTTCCTGATGCCAGTCTCCACCCACCCCCACCCCCAGGTGTAGATGTCACAAGAGAGCAGGTCAAAGGAACACAAACTTGAAAGAACCTGGAGGCTTATCGTGTTCTGACTCCTCTCCACCCCATGGGAAAAGGCCTTTCACCTGGATCACCAGGACTTCCTCTTTGGCTCTTATGCTGCGTACAAGAAGCCAAGTGCTAGTGGCAGTTTCCATGGTGGGCAGGGATGCTGAGGAGGCAGGGACCTAGAGCCCAAGTTCTTGCCCAAAAGAAAAGTGACATGTGCTGGACCTAGAGTCAGAGGTACTGAGAGGTATGCTGGTTTGCTCCTCCAAGGGATGGCAAGATAGGCAGAGGTAGAGATGACCTCCTGCAGAAGGAGGCAGTAGCCAGTCAGGGAGAGCAGGGCCCAGGACCCAGCTCTGATGCTCATTATGCTCCCCATCGGCCTCCGATCTCTGGTCTTGCCAGTGAAGAAAGGATCCCTTATCCTGGACAGCTTCTGGAATGATCAAATGCCACACCAATGCAAGTCTGTGAAAACTATAAAGGAGCTAAAAAGCAACATGGCCACACCTGCCGGAGCGTGGAATGGAAAAAATGGCAGCCATCAGGACTTTCTGGGGCCCATGTGCTCACCAATTATGTGAGCTCAGCATTGGCCTGCCCTGCTTCCTTTCTCATGCCTTTCATTCATCCAATAGACAGCCCCCCAATTCAATAAAAATCTACTTCCCAAAGCTACTGTGGAATGGGGTGGTGTGACACACAAAGGCCGCAGTATATCCTAGTGCTCTGGAGTGGGATGCATGCAACACAATCTACTGAAGTGTAGGAAGAAATATTAGAACTTACTCCTATTTATCTCTTTCGCATTTTCTTTCCTGTGCATGCTTTATAATGGAACTACCAATACACATATATAACTCTGTGCAAGCTGGGGCACAAGGCTAAAATATCACATACATGCCAGGCACGGCGGTGTCTCAGTGGCCGTGGGCTCCTTGTTTCTCACTGTGCTGAGCAATGCCTGGAACACAACAGGCACCCAAAGATTTGACCTAAGGGGCTAGTGAGAATTTTACTGCAGACCAAAGAATCCAGACCGCCCTGAGTGTGACAGAACCCACTGTGATTTCCAGCTCACGTGCCAAGACCCACGCCTCTGCCTCCCAGTGGCCCTCACAGCAAGACCAGACTAGTCCCACTCTGGCCCCCTCCCTGCTGGGAGGACAGCACAGGAAAGCTGCTTTGCTGCAGCCCAGCTCCCAGGCAGCTCCTCCTCCCTTTTCAACCCAAGGGCCCCCGATCAGAGGCTAAGTGGAGCAGAGCCTACCTCTGAAATTCTATCTCAATCAACAGCCATTCTCCACAATCCCTTAGCCATTCCCCAAGGGGCTTGTGATGCTGGTGTAAACAGGAAACAAAAGATATTTCAAAAAGAAAGAAAAAAAGCTCTCTCCAAGGCCCTTCTGGTTCACTTAGACCATGAAGAGAAAGCAGAAAGTCAGTCTGAGGACAGAATGTCCTGGGTACTAAGAGCTCAGCTAAGACCTATTGACATTTTTGGAGAAGCTCAAGCTCAGAAAGGCTTTCCCTACCAGCCTTCCAGGGCCTCTCTACCCCCACACTGCCCAGAAGCCAAGCCCAGCCCTGACCTGAGAGGCTCAAAACAACACAGAACATAAGTGTTGCTTCTATGGAAGCAAGAGAAGGCAGTGAGGGAGGGCCAGGGGAGCTGCGGGATGGGAGGGGAAGCTGTCTATGGTTGAGGCCTGGCTTTTCCTGGCCTGGGGAGGGACCTGCACTCAAAGAACTCATTTTCACTGTTATTCTCTAGGTAGAAAACTTGCCTCTTCCTACTCCCTCTTAATTCCCAGTGTTTGTTGAAGGACTGCCTTGGACTTATAAAAACTTATGAGGCAGCATTCTTTTGAGGCTCCCTTTTGGTTACCAGCTAGTGTCAGGGCCCACCCTCTGAACTTGTTGTTTCTCAAGACTCTATGGTGACACCCACAAGTGGTGATGGTCAGAGCTTGACCAAAAACGGTGTGGCTGTGGCCAGGCTGAACAGGAGCCCTTGGCATTGTATCAAGCAGGCTTCTGGCAGAGGGTACTCACCCCACAACACATTTCTTTACCAGATGCAACTCAGTCTTGTACCTTGCTAAAGAAAACATATTAATATTCTGTTCGTGTTTGCCGGTGAGGAGTATAAAACTAGGAAAAGAAAATAAATGGTTCCATCTACTAGGCTCTTTCTTCTCTTTTCCATTTTCAGGGAAATTTCATTACAAGGTAGTGCTCAGGGCACTGGCTGGTTCTGCTTCCAACAACTCTGTCCTTTCCAATGGCAATGCTTTCAAATTCATAAGTTTCATTTACTCGGTGACTCCATAACTCACACAAACTATGTTTCATGCTGCTTTAGATGCATATCACAAAACTTATCCAAGAAGAAAGTCATCAGGCTGAGCCTAACGTTTCTGCTAAATATGGGCTTGCCATCTCCTTAAACCCTGTGGCAGCTGCTGGGCAATCCACTACCCTACTTATAGACACATCCCCAGGAGAGAAATTGCCAGAAATAGATTTATACATAAGAGTATCAGGGACCCATATGTCCCTCTTACTAAGAAAGTCAAGTAGGGGTGTGTGTGTGTGTGTGTCTAGTGTTAGGAAGAGCAAATATTTCCAGTTTTTCTGATATTAATGCCATTTAACAAGTTCACTTGTTTAAACAAAAGATCAAGAAAGAAGAGTTCTACTCTGAAAGTCACAATCATCCCCAATACAGCCATACAATGTCCTCCAAAAGCCTCATATGAATATGATCTACAGAAAACACGTTCAGCTACTCGAGATGGACTGTTTCACCTAAAGTACTTCCACAGGTGACTCCACTCCACACCAAAGAGCTCCGAAGAAAGGACATGAAAAGATGCATGCATGGGAGACAGCTATGACTCTGGCTATGAACCATTTTACCTCCAGACAACACTATTACCAGGGGGCTACTGGGGCCTTTGCAGAAAATATACCACTGATAGCCACAGGCCAACACACGGCTCCCTTGGAAGGACAGTCCCAGCTGCACTGGGATACACAGGCCCAAGCTCGCACCTTTGCTACCACCTCCTCTGAGTCCTCACACCATTGATCATCCTCTTTCCCATCTGGATCCTCCCCTCCCCCTCATCACAGGCCCTTACAACCAGGTAAACAGGCTCAAGAATAAAAAGCTTTTGACAGCTCATCCACCCGATGCACTTTCTTCCCTACTTCACAGGAGAATCTTTGGCAAGAGCTATGGCCACCCATTCCCCTGACTGCATCAGTCCTCAACCACAGCAAGCCACCTGCCTGCCCAGCCACTCTGCTGCAGCACTCTCCCCTCACCAATGAATGACCTAATCACTAAGCCCACAGCACTCTGTCCTCCGCACCTCCCTTTGCTCAGGCAATGCAAAAGACACACCCTTCCTTTGCTTCCAGGCAGCACATCCTTCCCAGCTGCCTCTTCAGCAGGGCCTTCTTTAGTCAGCCTTGTCCTTGGCAGCTTCCTCTTCCAGCATCTTAATTTGGGGGTTCCACAGGGTTTCTTCTGAGGCTCCTATTCTTTACTACCCACTCTCCTCAAGTAATCTCATTCCTTCTGATGCCTCCAACTGCCTCTCCTTGGGCTGCAGGCCCATTCATCCAAATGTACTAGATGTTTCCCCTTGGGTGTCCCACAGATGCCTAAAATCCTCCATGTGTCCAAAACCAAATTATGTCCTTTCCCCTGAATTCTCAAGTGAGAAATGTGACCATCATCTTCGGTGGCTCCTCCCTCCACCCCTAGAACTATCTATCACTCAGGCTGTTAATAGTTCCAAAAAGCTTTCCACTCCATCTACTCCTTCCTGTCATTTCTGGAACTCCCTTTAATCTAAGCCAACACCATCTCTGCTCTGGGAACCTGCAGCAGCCCAACTGGCCACCTCACTCCAGTCTTGAGTACACTCCTACCTTCCCTTTACTGTTAACACTGCACCAAGAAGGACCTTTCCAGAAAGAAAATCTGATGTCACTCACTGTCCCGAACTCCTTCTGGAGCACTCCAATCTAAATGGAGGCAATTTTCTACCTCTAGTAATCTAAAGGATAGACCTACACTTTTTTAAATGGTGTACCAACCACTTTGAGATCAGGGTCTTATTGACCCTTCCACTGTCATTCCTAACAGCCATTCTGAAGTATAGTCAGTTCCTAGAACAGGTTGTACTTTCTCACCTTTAGGGCTTTTGTTCATTCTGTTCCTACCTAGAACACTTTTTGCAAATCACCCATGGACACCCATATCTCTTCTTTCTGGTCAATTTTAATTTATCCTTCAAATATTGGCTAAGAGAGGCGCTTGGATAGCTTAGTGGTTGAGCATCTGCCTTTGGCTCAGGGCATGATCCCAGGGTCCTGGGATCAAGTCCCACATCATGCTCCATGCGGGCACCTGCTTCTCCTTCTGCCTGTGTCTCTGCCTCTGTCTCTCATGAATAAATAAAATCTTAAAAAAAATTTTTTTAAATATTTATTTATTTATTTATTTATTTATTTATTCATTCATTCATTCATTCATTCATGAGAGACACAGACTGAGAGAGAGAGATGGGCAGAGAGACAGGCAGAGGGAGAAGCAGGCTCCTCACAGGGAGCCCGACATGGGACTTGATCCTGGATCCCGGGATCACGACCTGAGCCAGAGGCAGGAAGCCAACCGCTGAGCCACCCAGGCATCCTGACTTTTATTTTTAATGTTAACATTACTTGTGATAAGAAATGGGATCCAGGAAAGATCCGCCCTAACTCCAAAGCTGGTGGGCAAACAGGTGCCAGTATTCACAAGACCAAATGGACTCACTGCTTTCTCACCAACTTTGGAGTGTGAAGGTAAGTTTTTCTCCTGGATTCCGAGCTCCACTTTGTGTCCAAGCTCTTCAGGCTTTATTTGAGATGTCTTAAGGCCTTGTTTCTTATGAGAGTATTCTTTTGGCCTTTAGTCTGACTCCTTTTCAGAGTCAGACTTCCTGTTGGAACCCTCCTGGCCTTCGACCTGATTCCTCTGGAACCAGGCTGGTCCTGTTGAAACTGCGCTTTTAGGATTTTTTCTCCTTATTCTAGAGAAAAACCTCTATGATATAGGATTCTAGTCATCAAAATGCTTTGAGGGTGCCCCCTTTCTGGGACCCCAGCCAGTTTTATGTTTAAAAACTATGGTCCCAAAAAATAAATAAATAAATAAAAATAAAAACTATGGTCCTTCCACATGCACATTTATAACCAAATGGACTGACTTAATGAAAACTAATTTGAGCACCAATGGCCATTATGGAGAACTTTCGATCTCCCTAAATTTGTTTTCTCAAATTAAATTAGAAAGCTATGGCTCCTTAAATGAGAGAGAGAGGGAGAGAACTGAATGAGATGCCCATTTTAGTTGATACCTTGAGGCCTCCAAACATTTTCAGGATTCTATTTGCCTCTGTGCAAAATACTATTTCTAAATTAACTGAGGCAATCAAATCATGGAAAGAAGTCTAAATGGCTTCTGAGTCTTGTTTTCCTAACTAAATGGAGCAACTTAAAAGTAATTTAGAACTTCAATGGCCATTATAGAGAACTTTCAATCTCCCCAAACTTATTTTCTCAAAACTGAATTAGACAGCCATGGCTCTAAGATGTCAAAACTGAATAAAATTTTGAGATTTGGGGATTTTGAAGCTTCCAAACATTACCAGGAATCTAAAGTTGCCTCTCCTGGACTAATGGAAGCAAGCAAAGGAGATAAAAGGGGCTTCAGAGGCCTCTTTTTTCCTTTCCTGTCTTCTGTCTCAGGATGTATCTGGTGTGCAGTCCCCAACTTCTCTACATCACCATTCTACTAACCTTTTCATTGAACTTCCCGTTTCCTCTGAATCTCTCCCAATTCTCGCCTTTCCTGAACCTAATAAAACCTACCCCTTTAAAGTTATGTCATCTGAGGATCTGAATAAACCCCAAATTTCTTATGTTCCCTGGACCAAGGCCAGACTGTGAGCCAGAGTTAAAGAGTTTCCTAAAGTGACTCAGAATTCATGTTAACTGGGACACCTGGGTGGCTCAGCAGTTGAGTGTCTCCCTTAGGCCCAGGATGTGATCCTGGAGTCCTGGGATCAAGTCCTGCATCGGGCTCCCTGCATGGAGCCTGCTTCTCTCTCTGCCTGTGTCTCTGCCTCTCTCTCTCTCTCTCTCTCTCTCTCTCTCTGTGTGTGTGTGTCTCTCATGAATAAATAATAAATATTTTTTTAATTCACGTTTATTAAAGAATTTCTTTTTAAGATTTTATTTATTGATTGATGAGAGACACAGAGAGAGAGGTAGAGACACAGTCAGAGGGAAAAGCGGCACTCCATCCCAGGACCCTGGGATCTTGACCTGAGCCCAAGGCAGACACTCAACCACTGACCCACCCAGGAGCCCTACTAAAGACGTTAACATACTTATTCCAACTTACTATCCCAGTTTCTCAGACTTGTATCAGCCAGGCCGTGTGCTTGTTAGTGAGGACCAGCCCAAACACCGGATAAAACTTGCTCCACGAAAACACCCTAAAAGATTTAGTGAAACAAACCCCTAACTTTTGGCAAGATCCTACAACACTCACTGGAAATCTCCATGTGGCAACCACAGTAGCTTTTCCTAAGCCTATTGATTGGAACAAAATTCTGGCTTACACACAAAAACCTAATGAACCTGGTCATCCTATTATCAACTCCAAACTGTCTTTAAAGAAGATTCTGATCTTCCTCTAGAGGCTGAAACCTTCTGGGTAGCATTTAGTTCTACGTTTACTAACAGGCTGAATGAACCAGGATCTTTTAGTTGAAGGACCAGCATGGAATGGAAAACTGTTCACTCCACATTTAGCTAGTTTTGCAAGCCAGCTCATTCACAGCCTAGTAGGGGTCACCTGCAACAAAGACCACTAAAAGTCTCAATTTTCAAACGGGGCAAATAAAGGTCCCTCAACAGAGTAAAACTCCCTGGTTTCTGTTATTGGTGCAAAGGGCCAGGGCACTGGGAAAAAAGACTGTTACAAAATTAAGCATTCCAGGGATCCCTGGGTGGCTCAGCGGTTTGGCGCCTGCCTTTGGCCCAGGGCGTGATCCTGGAGACCCAGGATCGAATCCCACATCGGGCTCCTGGTGCAGGGAGCCTGCTTCTCCCTCTGCCTGTGTCTCTGCCTCTCTGTGTGTGTGTGTGTGTGTGTGTGTGTGACTATCATAAATAAATAAAAATTAAAAAATTTAAAAAACAAAATCTTTAAAAAAATCAAACAAACAAACAAAAAAACAAAATTAAGCATTCCAGAAGCCTTAAGCCCTCTAGCCAGTTACCTACGTCCTCCTAATTCCCTGGTTTGGATGACATTACAATCCAGCCCTATCAGAATTTTTAAATCCCTAATACTTACCACTGTACATGCCTTAAACCATTAGTCTACTGACAAAATGATTGCATTCAAGAACCAATATGTTTTGATAATACGGATAAATATGTTTAGTCACAGTTTGTATGTTTTCACTGCACAAACTAATCACAGTGATTCCCTGAAGACATGACCTTGTCCATGGAACTTTCATTTGCTAGAAAATCCTGCAACCTTGTGAAAGAGAGCAACCAAGGCTTGGTGACATTTGATCCCCTAGAATTTTTTTTCTTTTTTTGAGACCCTAGATTAAATTAGGCCTAAAGCTGGAATTCCTGCGGTGTTTAAGTTACACGAGCCAATAAATTCTTTTTTCATCAAATTTGAGTGGCTTCCTGCATTTATAACTAAAACAGTCTTATTTTTTTTTTCCCTTTCCAATCATATCCTTTCTGTTGTTCTTCCCCACACTTCCTAAATGCAGGTTGTGTTTGTATGTTGTATCCTCAGCAAGTGAGCCACTGTCATCAGCTTCTCTTCTATGGACTCATCCTCCATAACACTAGTTATTTCCTCTCCCCCAAGCTATAGCACTACATTTCAACCTGCCAACAAGACACCTCCAATGTCCAACCAGCACCTCAAACTCAATGGGTCCAAACCCATCATCTCCTTCCCAACCCACAAAGGCTCTTCATTCTGTTTTACTTCAAGACCCTAATTTACTTGAAATATGCTCCATATGCTCCATGGGGAACACTGATCCTCACCATTATCTCCACCCCCTGTTGAAAACCACAGGCCCCAAATGGCATCACTTATACCAACTTCCCAAACCAGAGCCTAACACTTAATCTAACTGCAGTTTCAAACTCCTCCAGAAATGCAGTCTTAACGGGTCAGTCAGGAATTTTTGATCAGTACCAGTAAGTCTGCCACATGGGCCCTTTCTAACCCCCAAAGGAAGATAAGGTAATCTGCATGAGAAGACCCCCAACTTCTCTTCCTTTGTCTGGAACAATCCCTTTGCTGGTAACTTTCTTTCCCCCCATAAAAACCTTCCATTCCATACAACTCCTCAGAAGTCCCCTCCACTTGCTAGATGGGATGCTGCCTGATTTACAAATCATTTAATAAAAGCCAACGAAATCTTTTAAAAATTGATTTAGTCCAACTGTTAACACCTCCCTACACACACACACACCTCTCATCAGTTCTCAAACTATGTGATCTTCTCCCTACAGGGTCCTTCCTTATTCCTAATCTCACTGCTAGTACTATTGCTGAAGTCTGCACATCAACCTTTCTCTACTACGCTGGCCTCCCAACAACGCAATTCTCCACCAATTCCTCCCTTCTCTAATTTATTCTGCACATATTCCCAGATTAATCTTCATAAAGCACAGCTCTGATCACACCTCTCCTCTACTCATTTTTGCCTAGTGAATTAAAGACAAACTACCTCTATTCCAGGCCCTCCACACCCTCCACACACCACATACTTCATCCAAGCAAAACTACTCGTTGATTCTGATTACATCCCACTCTTCCTTCTTCTCCTCCTTTGCTCCTTGCCTTTTCTCTTCCTTGCTCATCCTTCAAGTCCCATCTTATTTTTTTTTTAAGATTTTATTTATTTATTCATGAGAGACACAGAGAGAGAGGTAGAGACACAGGCAGAGGGAGAAGCAGGCTCCATGCAGGGAGCCCGATGTGGGACTTGATCCAGGGTCTCCAGGATCACGCCCTGGGCTGAAGGCGGTGCTAAACCGCTGAGCCACCCAGGCTGCCCAGGGAGAGAGAATCTTTTTTTTTTTTTTGGGGGGGGGGGGCGGGAATCTTAAGCAGGCTCCACACCCAGGGTAGAGTCCGAGGCGGGGCTCCCTCTCACGACCCCAAGATCATGACCTGAACTGAAATCAAGTAGGATGCCTAACTAACTGAACCACCTTGTTGCCCCAAGACTCATTGAATTTTAATCAAATTCATTAACCTTTATCTATGAAATGCCTAAAATAATGGTATGCCAGTATTTGTGTGGAGAAGACCACCCTAAAGCTACAGCTTTACAAATCCAACTAGTGACTAAAAAGGCTGCATTTTCAGCCCTTCTCAACGGTTAAAATGACTGGGGTTGGGGAGGCTGGTGAGGGAGTCCTCAGGGAGCACACATAAAACCCAGAGTGGTCATAAACTGTATTTGCAGACAAATACCTGATATTGCCAGGGGTAATGATTATATGTGCAGAGTAAAACTTTTCAGAGCCCTAAATGGTTCAGTCCTACCCTACAAAAGGTATATATCTCTGCGCATTTCCCCTGAATAATGGAAAATGCTCCAGAAAGAATAAAAACACATCTGTTCTTTGAGCCAATCAGATTCATTAGCAGAAGGGCCTTTCCAACATTAACACTTCAAAATGCTTCCATCATATTAAAAAATACCTGCTTTGTTCTTCATAACATCACTACCACCTGATATTATTAACATTTTAAACTGATATTATTAAACATTTGAAAAAAAAATAAAAAAATAAAAAAATAAAACATTTGCCCCCCCACCTCCAGAAAGCAACTCCATGTGGGACTTTGGTTATTCACTGCTACATCCCCAATGGCCTATAACAATGACTGATATATACAAGGTCCCCAATACAGGTTTCTTCACAAAGGGAAGAAGAGAGAGAAGATGACAGGTTAAGGAATAACAAAGGAGTTTCTCCACTCCTGAGTCTGTAGGTTAAAATGGCAAGCATAATTTCTCACATAGCCAGCCACTCTGCACAAAATGGTGCCAAGCTCACGGTGTTCACCCAGATTTGCAGATTCCATAAGTGAAATGAATGAGAAATTCTTAAGAATGTCCTAAGGGGGGATCCCTGGGTGGCGCAGCGGTTTGGCTCCTGCCTTTGGCCCAGGGCGCGATCCTGGAGACCCGGGATCGAGTCCCACGTCGGGCTCCCGGTGCATGGAGCCTGCTTCTCTCTCTGCCTGTGTCTCTGCCTCTCTCTCTCTGTGTGACTATCATAAATAAATTTAAAAAAAAATTTTTTTTTAAATGTCCTAAGGATGAGACCTCAAACATCTAGGAGACTAAAATGAGTAGTACAATGAGAAAATAATCTCCAGCAGCTGCTGACTGCTTTCTGTCCAACAACCTTGCAAAAGGAAAATACCTGCTTCCTGCAAGCTTGGACTTCCAGAAGCTAAGCCCCTGCCAAACTGGTTGTCACTCTGAGTAAAGACAGACAGATGCATCAACTGAAAAAATTACTCACCATCTTTGTAACAAGCACAGTTGTATAAGCCACTGCAGTCTTCACACTGTGGACAGGCTGGCTGTTGTCCCCACCCAACTCCATTCTCAGCTGAGAAGTTGAGGTTTGATGAATAGAATAAACTCTAACACCTCACTTTTCTGGTAATAAGGAAAAATCCACTAATTCACAGTGAAATTTCTAGATAACCAAAATGTACCTGCTTCATCAATTAAAAAAAAATGGTTTTCTTATAAATGTTTGAGGTTGCAAATCCTCTACCTAAAGATTATTATGCACCTCTACAATGAGGACGCTTAATGACATCATCCTAGGTTTCCTTTGTTAAAACAAAACAAAATTCATGGGACGCCTGGGTGACTCAGCAGTTAAGCGTCTGCCTTCAGCTCAGGTCGTGATCCCGGGGTCCTGGGATTGAGTCCCACATTGGGCTCCCTGCATGAAGCCTGCTTCTCCCTCTGCCTGTGTCTCTGCCTCTCTCTCTGTGTTTCACATGAATAAATAAAATCTTAAAAAAAAAAAAAAATTCAGCCGAGTAAATTTTAAAGGTTTTATCGGCTTTATTCAATGATTCATGAATAGGGCAACATCCCACCTAGCAGACAGAAAGGAGCTCTGAAGATCTGTACAAAATAAAAGACTTATATAGGCAGAAAGGGGTAGGAATAAGGAAGTCATGCTAGGCCAAAGCAGACTGGTTACTGTGAGGTCATTCTCCTTTAGGGAATTCCCTTAGGGAAAGATAGGGGTGCATCAGGCAGATTATCTAACTAGTGCTGTCAGATAACTTCTGACTAGTTTAAGATTCCATTTGTGGGAGAGCCAAAGTTTCAGTTTGGTGATGTAAGGCTTAGCATAAGTGAAGTCACTTTGGGGTCTGCTATCTTGTTTTCAACGCCTGAAATCTCTACTGTTCTTCTGCCTAGGCAGGACTCAGGGGCTAATGAGTGAAGGTGCTATCTACCCCAATAGTACAGACTCTGTGCTTCAGTGCTCAAGTTTGAATCCTCCCTCATTATCAGGACACTGGCTATCTGCAGACTTGTCTTCAAAGTGTTTCCAAAGCTGCCTCTCTCCCAAAGAACTCTAACAAGGATGGAGAACTCAGATGGCCCAGGCTCTCAGAACTAGGCCTGCCCTAAAAATGAATACAGTCAGTGAGCAATTCACAGTCTGAGAGGGTCCTCGGGCACAGTGCCCAACACAGGCTTCTAGGTGCGCACTGTTAGACCTCAACCCCTGCTGTTCTCAAAGCATTTACTTCAAGAGGTCCTGGCTGGGAGCAATAACCTCTCAATCAGAAACGCTTGAGGCTGACAGGACCGACAAGACTCTTAGGCCCTGCAGATAGGTATTCTGCAGCCTGAGGGAGACACGGGGCGAGAAGAAATCTATCCATAAGCTTGACACACAGAGAAGGAAACGCAAGTCAGCATGCTTTGCGGCTGGTGACAGTGAGGACCTGTAAACACCCAAATTCATCTGTCACACCTGCACGTCATCTATGCACCTGTAGTGTTTCATTCTATTAGGGAGAGGCAGAGGATGAATGCCATGAAAGCCTCCAAACTACAAAACTTCCAAAACAATGAGCAAATGTGTACTACTAATTTTCACAAAAACATTCTCAGTACTTAAGAATAATAATACTAAAAAAAAAAAAAAAAAAAAAAAAAAGAATAATAATACTGGAATTCACTAAAGCTACATTAATAAGGAAATCAATCCTATAAACACAAGTAAGAAGTGATAAACTAGGCAAAAAAACAAAAAAGAAAAGGTTGCAACCGATTTTCCAAAGAAGCAAGTCTATCTCAATGAGAAGAGTATCTAAGAGGCATGGGGAAAAGGGGAACCAGTACGAACTGTGTGATCTTAGGAGTGATTGTGTCACCCTCAGGCCTCAGCTTTTTCAAGACAGAAACAATTCCTATCTCAGAGGTATTAGGGAGATAAAGTAAGGTAAGGCTAAGTTTTTCAAGTTGTGGATTGAAACGTACTGGATCTTAAAATCAGTTCAGGGGATCCCTGGGTGGCGCAGCGGTTTGGCGCCTGCCTTTGGCCCAGGGCGTGATCCTGGAGACCCGGGATCGAATCCCACATCGGGCTCGCGGTGCATGGAGCCTGCTTCTCCCTCTGCCTGTGTCTCTGCCTCTCTCTCTCTCTCTCTGTGACTATCATAAATAAATAAAAATTAAAAAAAAAATTTTTTTAAATCAGTTCAGTATATCACAACTATCAAAAAATAAAATATAGTGCCAGAGGGCAGCCCCTGTGGCTCAGCAATTTAGGCCGCCTTCAGCCCAGGGAGTGATCCTGGAGACCTGGGATCGAGTCCCACGTCAGGCTCCCTGTGTGGAGCCTGCCTCTCTCTCTGTCTCTAATACATAAATAAAATCTTAAAAAAAAAAAAAGATAGAAAAGAAAAGAAAAGAAAAGGAAAGGAGAGGAAAGGAAAGGAAAGGAAAGGAAAGGAAAGGAAAGGAAAGAAAAGAAAAGAAAAGAAAAGAAAAGAAAAGAAAAGAAAAGAAAAGAAAAGAAAAGAAAAGAAACTAACTAGAATCTGATTTAAAAAAAAAAAAAATATATATATATATATATATATATATATATATATATATATATATATATATAGTGCCAGAAGTCACGCTACTCCTAAAAGGGGTACATACCATGTTAACATAATGTGGTACTTCAATACCAGAAATAAATACTGACATGCCAATATTTTCTTTTTGTTCTATAACTCTAGTTACTAAGCTCAACAAATTCCTCCCGAAACCAGAGGCCTAGTTCTCACTGCCCAGCCTGTTGTTAATCTTCACAGCTGACTTAGCACCCCTCTACCTTCTGACAACCATATGTGCTAGGAACAGCCAAGTCTGACAGCAACCAGGAGCTTATGACCATGTCGACAGGATGGCTGTGCTTTCAAGCTTGCTTCTCCCAGGGACAGTTAGTTTTGCCTCCCTGTCAGAAACCATCATAACAGATCAACACGCCTTTACTGAATCTCGTGGGAGCTACAGAACTCCAAGACAAAGAGCCCAAATCCAAACATTTTATTGCTGAGAGACAACACCTAACCAGAATTTGAACAATTTCCATAGAAGACTGGAGAAGAAAGGAAGATGAAGAAATGGGATGCAGGAATAGAGAAGGTTCCACAGAGGAGCTGAGGTAGGCATCAGGGGGTATGGGCTCCCTGGCACGCAGGCCTCACATTGGTGCAGCCTCCAGGGCCTGTGCGGAGATGCCCCTGCTTCCAGCATACAGGCCCCAAGGAACTCTGGTGCCACTACCCCACCTCCTCTCTCCAAGACAAGTACAGAGTGAGGCAAGTGCTCTCCAACTCCCATGGCCCTGTTGGCTAACCCTGAGATGCTCACAGGTCCTGGTCCTCTTGTGTTAGGAGCTCTTTGGCCAAATCATGGAAAATCAAATCATGACTAGGGAGATCAAGAAAGCAGAATGGCTAAAGCAAACAGCATGGAACTCAGACTCAGCCTACCTGGGTTCAAAGTCTAACTTGTGTTTTAGATCTTTTTGCTCATCCCTGTAAAATGGGAGTCAATATTCTGATAATCCAGGAAGCCTGCCTCTAGTTATAGATATACAAGTAGCCATGGGTCACAGCATGATCAGGCCTTACAAGAACTTCACAGCCCTGCTGAACAGGTGATCACTGAAGCATGTCTGTGAAAAATGAGATCTTTCAGGTTCCTTAACTATTCAAAATAAGAACAAAAAACTCTTGCAAATCAATAAAATGTGGTCATGCCAACAGAAAAAAAATCAGCGAGAAACAATTTGTCAAATAACCTGTATATTTATCTAACCTCACTAATAATCAATGACATCAAAAATAAAATGGACAGGGACACCTGGGTGGCTCAGCAGTTGAGTGTCTGCCTTTGGCTCAGATGTGATCCCGGAGTCCCAGGATCGAGTCCCACATCAGGCTTCTTGCATGGAGCCTGCTTCTCCCTCTGCTTATGTCTCTGCCTCTCTCTGTCTCTCCCATAAATAAATAAAACCTTTAAAAATAAGTAAATAAATAAAATGGCCATAGAAGCCATTTTCTCACATCAAACTGAATAGATAAAAAGAACATTCACAGTGGACTGGACCAGGCTCAGAGAAAACCAATATGCTCATATAGTACTCATGCAAATGTAAATTACCACCACTTTATGAAAGGCAAGTTGGAAATATGTATTAAGAACCTTTAGGGGCACCTGGGTGGCTCAGTGGTTGAGCATCTGACTCTGGCTCAGGTAATGATCCTGGGGTCCTGGGGTTGAGTCCCATATCAGGTTCCCTGTGAGGAGACTGTATCTCTCTCTGCCTATGTCTCTGTCTCTCTCATGAATAAATAAAATCTTAAAAAAAAAAAAAAAGCACCTTTAAATGGCTCACATCTCCTCTGATCTAGTCATTCCTTGGTGAGAAATATACCCAAAGTGAGTATCTAGAGAAATACCTCATTTACAGGAGGATGTTCATCATGCCATTATGAGAAGAAACCATTTACATGACGACCTACTTAACAAAGATAGGGAGGGCCGCCCGGGTGGCTCAGCGGTTTAGCGCCACCTTTAGCCCAGGGCATGATCCTGGAGACCCGGGATTGAGTCCCACGTTGGGCTCCCTGCATGGAGCCTGCTTTTTCCTCTGCCTGTGTCTCTGCCTCTCTCTCTCTGTGTCTCTCATAAATAAATAAATAAATAAAATCTTAAAAAAAAAAAAAGATAGGGAAAACACCAAGCAGCCACAGAAAAAAAGATTACCAGGGCACAATATAAATGATAGCAGCAGTTACATTCTAGGTAGTAAAATTAAAGGTAATTTTAAATGTTTAAATATTTTCCCATCACCTCCACATTTTCCACCAAACAAGTATTGATTGCTTCCATACTTTAAAAATGCACCAAATGGATAGATCTAAGCTTCTCAACTCCTCTGTGCTGAGGTGCTGAGCCACCTTTGCTGGCTTCCCCCTAAATTCTCTGGCCTGGCTTTCAGGGCCTTCCCCCTGGGACCCCTAACTTATTCTTCGTCCATCTTTCCAGACGCACTCCTGTTCCTCCAGCTAAACTGTCACCACCCCCCATAAGCCCTTCCCCTGCCCTCACCCAGGCAGTGCTAAACAAGTCAGAATGATGAGCAAGCCCTAGAGTCCCACATGGATGACCATAGGAGACAATATGATATTCTTCAAAGTAACCAAAACCACCAGCCCCTGAGGTCAGCTTCCATATCTATACTGAACTCATCAAAGCTAAGACAGATTTGTGATGAATGAAGATGGAAATCCTGGGCTAACTTTCCCTGGAAAAAAAAGGGGGGGGGGCTGAAAAATCTCAAACCATCCTGGTTTTCCATCCCTTTCTTGATCCCCTAGATACCAAAATGTTTTTTCAACTTCATATAATGGCTCCTTCTTGTATTTTAGATTTTCTTTTATTAATACAGTATTTATTTGTCTTCCCTCTGTCAAATCCTGAGCCAACCACTTTCCCCAGGCTGCTTGTAGAGGTATAGAAAAAGGAACATACAGGGCGAGACACAGGATAAAGACCTATGGGAGATGAGACACAGCTCCTTCACATGGTGAAGATGACAAAGACCACCATCGGGCAAAAGAGCCCCATGGCCTCCGAGAGGGCAAAGCCCAGAATGGCGTAAAAGAAGAGCTACTGCTTCAGAGACAGATTCCTGACATGACCAATGATGAAATTCACAAACACAGTCCCAATTCCAGCCCCAGAGCCAGCCACCCCTACCGTGGCAGCCCCAGCCCCAATGAACTTGGCTGCTGTGTTGATGTCTCTTGAAATGGCTGTGGTTCAGAAGCTATGGCTGGGAATAAGTGAGGTCAGGGAACATGGGGCTGCCAAGCTGTCGAGGCTCTCATCTGTCAGTGTCTCCCGTTGCTTTTAACATCGCTGCAGACATTGATCGGCTCAACAGCTGAGAGGTGCTCCTGCCCAAGGGGTTGGAGACAAACTTTGCACAGGTGTACATTTTCAGGGGATGAGCAGTTGTGGCAGGAGAGCTGTTCCCAGTGCAGAGAAGACAGAGAGCTTGTATTTTGGGTATTTTAAAACCAATGAGAAATATAAGAGCCATGTGTTACAACACCAAAGCCCATTATCGAGGTAATTTTTCCTTGAGATCTAGGAAACAAGATATCTAACCAGTTTCAGGACTCAAGCAGGATCCTCTAGAATTATGAGATGTCACTTGTCTGATAAAAAGCCTCTAGGAAAGGCTGATATCTTTAGAAGAAATGGTTCTTTGACAGAAGTGCTCAAAATAGTTACTGTCCCAAAGTGTTTTCAACAGACCACTATGTGAAAATTGAAAATTCTCTGTACAGAATTCTCTGTGGAACAGACAGAAGATAGAAATGGCAACCGTTCAAGAGAAAACTGAGTCTGGCTGACATCCCTGTAAAAAAACAAAGCCTATGTGGCCCTTGCTCTCCCAAAACTATAGGGGGTGACAGACATCAGCCTCAACATGGCATAGACCAGACTGTAGTGGAAGATTCTATTTAAAGTAGCCAGTAAAGGAGGTGTTTGGGCTTCCACAAACTACCCTCATATTCAAAGTAGGATGGGACACTACCCACCTATAGTTGAAGGGAATACAGAAGATTTATGATTTATGCCTTCAGAGGGAAGTCCCTGGAAAAACTGGCTAAAGGTGATCAGAATGCAGATTGGCTGGTCAGTCCCTCCGAGCCCAC
Organism: Canis lupus baileyi; assembly: GCF_048164855.1. Taxonomy (NCBI): domain Eukaryota; kingdom Metazoa; phylum Chordata; class Mammalia; order Carnivora; family Canidae; genus Canis; species Canis lupus. Next base: position 18,606,042 of record NC_132863.1, read on the forward strand.
TTCCATATATGACATAATGGGACCATTTCTCAACTGATTATTTTTCCACCAATGACCTCTTGTTTAGACAACTATTATTATTTTGAAGCCTAAATTTATCAGTAACTGATTCATTTCTCCAAAGAGAACTGCCACATTACACTAAGAACCTAATCATGGCATCCTTGTTAGGCCCTTCAGGCAGCAAGAGAACCCTGCCAGGACTTGCACCACCTCTGGCAAGTGACTGTTTCAACATCTAGGGAATGTACATTTCTGTTGCAATGATGGAAAGAGGCTGCATGCGTGATAATAATTTTTATCTAAAGTCATCTTGTTGGGCACCTGGGTGGCTCAGCGGTTGAGTATCTGCCTTTGGCTCAGGGCGTGGTCCCGCAGTCCCAGGATCGAGTCCTACATCGGGCTTCCTGCATGGAGCCTGCTTCTCTCTCTGTGTCTCTCATGAATAAATAAATAAAATAAAGTCATCTTGTTAAGGCAGCATAATTGCTGGCTATCTTTAACAGGTCATTTCCATACAATTTCATAAGACTTAAGATCATCATTTTAGGGGCATCTGGCTGGCTCAATCGGTAGACCATGCAACTCTTGATCTTGGGGTTGTGAGTTTGAGCCTCATTTTGGGGGTAAAGATTACTTTAAAAAGTGGGGGTAGGGTGCCTGGGTGGCTCAGTAGGTTAAGTGTCCAGCTCTTGGTTTTGGCTCAGGTCATGATCTCAGGGTCTTGGGAGCTACTGGGATGCAGGGAGTTTTCTAGATATTATTCCTTTGTTTACTAGACATTTACAGACCACTCAGCAACAGATCCTCAAGGCCTGTGCCTTGAGGGTTCTTTCTCTAAGCCACAGGCAACTATCTGTGCTTGGTCCCCACCATTCTTTCCCATTCTCACACCTGCAAAACAGTCCCGCTTTTCTCCTTGTCTGGCTGTCAGTGACCTGGCTGAGGAGGTACCACCACCTCCACCACCAAAGGAGACCACAACTGGACTCTTCTACTCTCTGCCCTCATCTTCCCACAGCTTTGCTTCTGTGCAGTGGCTTTGTAGAATGCCTGCCAATTTTTCATAGGCATCTTCAGGCCTCTGAAGTACTCAAAGTTTCTGTCTTGTCTCAACATCTATCCTCTTTTTCTTCCATTGTAATAGGAACCCCAGGGCTCAGTCAAGCACATGGCCACCTAGAAAGGGCATTTCCCAGCTTCCCTTGCAGCCAGGCAAGGACATGTGACAGAGTTCTAGCCAATGGGGTAGATGCAAAAACCATGCATTTTCTAGGAGTCCTTACAGGAAAGGAACAGGCTTTTTCTCTCTCCTTCCCTTCTTCCTGTTTCCTGAAATATGGATGTGATAGCTGGAATTCCAGCAGCCATTCTGCACTAGGTGTGGAAGTCACACACTCAGGATGGTGGAACAGCAAGAGAGAAGGAACCTGAATCCTTGACACTGTGAAGGTGCTGGAATGCCTACCTCCAGACTTCTGTGTGAGGAAGAAGTGTACTTATACTTCTGTCTTGTTTCATCCACTATCATTTTTAGTTTTCAGTCACTTGCAGCTTAACAGGACAGCAACTAGTTTTTGGTATGGAAACCTGATACTTCGTGGTAATGTTTAAAGAAATAGGTTATAAACACACACAAGTACTGGTTATTTCATAAGATAACGGGCTTTTTTTTTTTTTTAAGATTTTTTATTTTATTTACTCATGAGAGATACAGAGCGGGAGTGAGAGAGGCAGAGACACAGGCAGAGGGAGAAACAGGCTCCATGCAGGGAGCCCGACGTGGGACTCGATCCCAGATCTCCAGGATCACGCCCTGGGCTATAGGCGGCGCTAAACCTCTGCACCACCCGGGCTGCCCAACAGGGGCTTAAAAGTATCATAAAAGCTTAGCAAAATCCATAAAATGGGAAATATATAAAGGTTTACTGTTCGGAAAAACTTAGGTCCTATCACCTTCTGAGATACCATCTTTCATGAAGGAATTTTTGGACCATTGTGTGGGAAATAATGTTGGCCAGGTAAAACCTTGTCTGCTCCTTCCACTTGACCTCTCCATGGTATTCAACACAGCTTTTCTTTCTTCTCAAACACTTGTTATTTCAGAATTTGGTCTCACACCACCCTCTTCTGACTCTTCCTTGGTCTCCTACCCAGTGTCCTCCCCTCCATCAGCCAATTCCAATCAAACACAGGCACTTATCATGGTCAAGTGTCAGTTCTTGTCCTTCTTAATGTAAAGAAGCCCAGAATTCAGAGGTGCCATGAGTCAGGAGGAACCATGTTTATCCTTCACCCCAAACACGGAACAACAAAAGTGTTGCAATGAGTTGCTTCTAATGTAAGATCAGCTCAGTCTCTCAAAACTGAAAACTTCCTGTTGATGAAAGCAGACAGAGAGCATGCCTCATATCCCCCTGATAATGAATGTCAATAAGCACAGTAAGGAATAAAACCATGATCTTTTAGGCAGAAATAGTAGGGACAGGGACCAACCACAGATGAGATTTCAACAAATTTCTGGATAACAAAGTAGACTAAAGAACTAAGATGGAGGGGATCCCTGGGTGGCGCAGCGGTTTGGCGCCTGCCTTTGGCCCAGGGCGCGATCCTGGAGACCCGGGATCGAATCCCACATCGGGCTCCCGGTGCATGGAGCCTGCTTCTCCCTCTGCCTGTGTCTCCGCCTCTCTCTCTCTCTCTCTGTGACTATCATAAATAAAAAAAAAAAAAAAAAAAAAAGAACTAAGATGGAGGAAATAAAACAGAAAGTGTAGCCAAGAGTATATACTTGAAGAAGGCTCCAGAGAAAGTAAAGCCCTCTGTCCTCTGCTACCCCCTGGAGTTGTCTCTGGACTGAGATCTGATATATGAGATGTGGATGAGATTTAGGAGGTTCAGCTCCCTATCCACTCAACCTAAAATGAAGCCTATCAAGCACCAGGTCCCATCTAAGCACAAAGAGGTCTCAGACAAATTCCCAGTCAGGAGAAAGGCAAGGCAAGACACTGCTACTCATTCTTTCCTTGTCCAAACGGGAAAGCTTATTTGGGTTATCCTGCCCCCTCCATCCTGTCCCTCATCCACAATTGTCCTTGAAGAGAAGAGGGACAGAAGATAATCTTTAGTACATAGTCCCCTGACTCAGTAAGACTACTGGACATCAAATTGTAATACAAAACCCTGGGCCACCTACAAGGACTTGCAACTAAATAGGCTTGGTGTCACCTGCCTTGGGAGGAAGTGATGTGTTCTGCAGACCAGAAGAAAAGACTGGATTAAGCAAGCACACCCTACAAACCCTCCCCAGTTAGTGTTTTCCTGGGAAGACACACACAGATTGTTAAAATGCAAACTTCGTAAAATGCACGTTTCTCAACGTGATGTTTTTAGTCAATGTTTACATAGGAAGCATCTGTGTCTCAAAAATCCATTTGACATTTTTTTTACAGACTTATTTATTTTTAGGAAGAGAGAGTGAAAGATGTTTGGGGGGAGGGGCAGAGAGAGAGGAGGATAGAGAGTCCCAAGCAGACTCGCCACTGAGCATGGAGCCAAACATGTGGCTTGACCTCATGACCGTGAGATCACAACCTGAGCCAAAATCAAGAGATACTTAACTGACTGAGCCAGCCAGAGATCCCCATTTGACATTCTAAACAAAACAGTGAGTGGGGAAATTTTTGAGTTACATTTCAAACAACAGTGGGAGGAGGTCAGAATCATTAGATTTCAAATCATTAGTCAAAATTCAAAAGGAATGTACAGTCTCTAAAATTACTGGTATTTGAGAGTCACATTGGCAACATATGTTTTATGAACATATGATAAGAGGCTTTATTTTAGAGAATAAAAAAGATCTGATGTCTTATAGCACCGTACAAAGAAATTTTTAATGTAACAATCAGGGGTGTAATAAAACTATATTCTGTAGTTTTTTTTCATCCTAAAGCATGGTCTACAAGAAGATGAAAGCTTGCCAGTTCAGGAAGCTCTACTACAACACCAAGCAAAGGCGACTGGGTTACCCAGTCTGATGATCTACCTGATAATGGATCCCATTATTAGGGTGACCATATAAAGTATCCTCCAAATTGGGACATTAGAGATCAAAGGAGAGTATCACCCACCTAATCCACATCCATTGGCAATGACTGCTTCAACCTTTCTCCTCCTTGGTGAATAACACAGTTCATTAAAGCTGCAGGTCTTGCCATTTTTTTTTTTTTTTTTTTTTTAAATCTCAAGACCTGGGCAGCCCCAGTGGCCCAGCAGTTTAGCGCCACCTTCAGCCCAGGGTGTGATCCTGGAGACCCAGGATCGAATCCGACGTCGGGCTCCCTGCATGGAACCTGCTTCTCCCTCTACCTGTGTCTCTGCCTCTCTCTCTGTCTCTCGAATAAATAAATAAAACCTTTAAAAATAAATAAGTAAATAAATGTCAAGACCTCTTTACACTCTTAATTATTGAAGACAAGAGTGGTCTATGTAGATTACATCAATCAATACTTGCCATTATTAGATATTAAAACAGAAATTCCCAGAATACACAAGTGTGGTAGTTCCTCAGGAAATTAAACATAAAATTACCATATGATCCAGCAATTCCACTTTGGGGTCCATGCCCAAAATAACTGAAAGCACAGATCCCAACAGATATTTGTACACCCATGTTCATGGCAGCACTATTCACAATTTGGGTCATTTGCAGGTTGTGGCTACTATAGAGAACACTGCTTTCAATATTCTATAACTTGTTTTCTAGTGACCATTATGAACATTGTGTACAGATTTCTATCAGGTAATCACCTATGAATGTTCATAGGATTTGTGTAAAGTAGGTTTTATTTTCTGTTAAGATTTTATTTGAGAGGGATCCCTGGGTGGCGCAGTGGTTTAGCGCCTGTCTTTGGCCCAGGGCGCGATCCTGGAGACCCGGGATCGAGTCCCACGTCGGGCTCCTGGTGCATGGAGCCTGCTTCTCCCTCTGCCTGTGTCTCTGCTTCTTTCTCTCTCTCTCTCTGTGTGTGACTATTATAAATAAATAAAAATAAAAATAAAAATAAAATAAAAAAGATTTTGAGAGAAAGAGTGCACACATGAGGGGGTAGGGGAGAACAGATAGAAAGGGAAAGAGAATCTCAAGCAGACTCCAAGCTGAGCACAGAACTCAGCCCAACAGGGGGCTCAATCTCACGACCCTGATCATGATCTGAACTGAAAGCAAGAGTTGGACACCCAAAGGATGGAGACACTGACACCCCTATACACAGCCTTCAGTAAATATTTACCAAACAGTTTTCCAGAGTGGTAATACCAGTTCATACTCCCACAAACAGTATGTGAACTCCATATATTTGCTATCTCTTAGTATTTTCAGTCTTCTGAATCTTAGCCATGCTGGTGAGTGTACAGTGGAATCTCACTGGAGGTTTTAATTTTCACTTCTCAAAAAAAAATTTTTTTTTCACTTCTCTAATGACTAATGATGTCAAGCACATTTTCATATATTTATTGACCATTTGAAGAGCACATTTTTTTAGTTCTCTTTTTCATATATTTAGTTTGTAGGCTTTCCATAGATTCTGGATATCAGTCTTATGTCAAATATATTTTTTATTATCTTCTCATCTGTAGACTTCTTCATTTAGTTCAAAAAACATAAGTTCTTGATTTTAATTTAGCTCTATTTACCAATGGTTTCCTTTATAGTTAGCATTTTTATTAAGAGTTCTTAAATATCACTATACCATTATCACACCTATAAAAATTAACAATTCCTTCACATTAAATCTCCAGGATTTGGGCAGCCCTGGTGGCTCAGCAGTTTGGTGCTGCCTTTGGCCCAGGGCCTGATCCTGGAGACCTGGAATCGAGTCCCAGGATTGAGTCCCACCTCAGGCTCCCTGCATGGAGCCTGCTTCTCCCTCTGCCTGTGTCTCTGCCTCTCTCTCTCTTTCTCTGTGTCTCTCATGAGTAAATGGATGGAATATTAAAATCAATCAATCAATCTCCAGGATTTGAATTTATCCAAAATTTTCTAGTTTTTTTCTTTTCATAGCAGTTTGAATGAGGACCCAAATAAGGTCCAGAAATCATTAATACACCTTATATCTTTTAATGTGCAAGTTTTATATCTCTTGCTCCCCCTTTTTTTATAGTGGGGCAAGATGTCTCCTTGTCATGTATTTTCTAAAGTACTGGACAATTTGAAAGGTGCAAAGTGTACGCTGTGAATTCCCCCTCCCTCCTCCCCAGTGCTCCACAGAGGCAGCCTCTTGAGCCAAGTTGCAGTGCTCATGAGTGCCTCCTGTTGGTGCAGGACCTGATATGTCCTTCCAAAGTTAGACATCTATTGTTACCTTTTGGCAGCAAGTCATTTGTATTAGGGTCTTGCAGGGCCAGCCTAGGGCTCCTCTGTGATGACTCTACTGTGTTTTTGAAAGAGCTGTTGAGATGTGGGATTTTCTTTTCTTTTTTTTTTTTAAGATTTTATTTATTTATTCATGAGAGACAGAGAGAGAGAGAGAGAGGCACAGACACAGGCAGAGGAAGAAGCAGGCTCCATGCAGGGAGCCCGACATGGGGCTCAATCTTGGGTCTCCAGGATCACGCCCTGAGCTGAAGGCAGCGCTAAACCGCTGAGCCACCCAGGCTGCCCAAGATGTGGGATTTTCTGGCAATAGTCTTTGCTCCTGGGTCCCTGACATTGAGGGGATTTCTGTCATGGACTCCAGATTCTTTTTTTTTTTTTTTTTTAAGATTTTATTTATTTATTCATAGAGATGCGGAGAGAGAGAGGCAGAGACAGAGGCAGAGGGAGAAGCAGGCTCCATGCAGAGAGCCTGATGTGGGACTCGATCCAGGGTCTCCAGGATCACGCCCTGGGCTGCAGGCGGCGCTAAACCGCTGCGCCACCAGGGCTGCCCGACTCCAGATTCTTTAGTGGGCGATTCTCAGAGCCTCCTCCCCACAATCTGTGTCCTGCTAGTCCTGGTGGTTTCATGACATCCAGGACATTCCTTGGTGCATATCCCTCAATCAGTGACTATCTCAAATCTGACTTCTCTTGCTCTAGACATTGACCCTCCTGTCTCTGCAAGTAGAATCAGATCTCTAAGTTGCTTTAGCTTTAGAGTACATTGTTCTCTATGTCTTCTCTCTCATCCCGTCCAGGTCACAGATTCTAGCCAGGTGTTACCTGTATTCCTTATCTGTTGCTCCTGAATATTTCACGTGTTCAGCACTATTGTGAAATCTTCTAATTGAGTTCCATCCCTTTAGGATTTGTACCTAGTCACCTCTAGTCCATCTGTCCTTTCTATCTGCTAACAGCTCTGAAACCACCCTATAAATGATAAGGAAAAAAAGAAAAAAAGAATTCTGGACATAGAAGACAATACAGTCTTCTCTCTTAACCAGTCTCTCCTCTTGTTTGGTGCCCCTGTGGTGTCAATCTTGGCTCCTGCTATTTCCAACTCCTGAGTTGTGCTCTTTGTCTGTCACCCCTCTCCCTACCTCTACTTATTTAAATCTTATTTTCTCAAAATCTGTTTTAGCTCTTCTCCATCTCATTATTTCATCAGGCATATATTTATTGTAGAAATCACAGAAATGTATACATATGAGAATGAAATCCACCTATAATCCCATCATGCAGAGCTGTTCAAATGCATGCGGCTGCACCTGACTGTAATAGTAGTTACCACATATGATCTGATAGCTTGCCTTTTTACGCTGTCAGAAGCATATTCTCCACATCATTAAGGTTCGTTCTTCATAAACAGTATTTCAAACTTTTTCTTATTACGAAGAAACAGGTGAAAATAAAAGATATTCATTGTAGAAGCACCAAAAAGAAAAGAAATCACCTTAAGCCTGACAATGAGAGATAACCACTGTCATTGATGTTTTGGTGTGTAGCCTTTCTTTTTATATGCACTGCACAGTCCTGTACTATGTATACTACTGTTTTAGAACTCATTTTTTACTTAAGAATATGCTCTAAACATTGTTCAAATCTGTAAACATTTAACCACCATCATTTTTAATGGCTATGTGTCGTTTCATTGTGTGGCTGTGCCTTAACTTATTGAATCAATCAGGGTTTTTTTGGTTTTTTTTTTTTTCAATCAGGGTTTTAAGTTGTTTTAAATTTTTTGCTATTATAAGCAAGCTGCAGGAAATACCCTTGTTAAAACAAAACAAAATGCAAAAACCCCTTTCTGCACATGGTGTTCTTAGAGAAATTCTATGTTTAGAACTGCTGATTTTAAGAAGGGATGTACATTGTCTAAACTTTTGATACAATTAATGTATTTCCTTCCTGCAGTAAATTTGTAGCCACCCTAACTGCATGAGAGTGTCTATCTTTGTGGTTTCTCCTCCCCCACAAAGACATATTGAGTATTCACTTGTTTCCTGATCTTAGAAGAGGCATTACAGCCTAGTAGTTACAAGCACAGACTCCTAGTTGGACTAGTTGGTTTATAACCTGGCTCCCCCCAATAATTTGCCTCAGTTTTCTCTTCTGAATAATGAGGCTTAGGATGAAGTTATTCTGAGGCATTATTATGTTTTTTGCATAGGAACTGTATCTTTGAGTAACCAAATAGTTGATTAGAAGTTTTACATTTCTTTCTTTTTTTAAAAAGATTTTAGGGGCAGCCCGGGTGGCTCAGCGGTTTAGCGCTGCCTTCAGCCCGGGGCATGATCCTGGAGACCTGGGATCGAGTCCCACATCGGGCTCCCTGCATGGAGCCTGCTTCTCCTGCCTGTGTGTGTGTGTGTGTGTGTGTGTGTGTGTGTGTGTGTCTTTCTCTGTCTCATGAATAAATAAAATCTTTTAAAAATAAAAAAAAGATTTTATTATTTATTCATGAGAAACACAGGGAGGCAGAGACCTAGGCAGAGGGAGAAGCAGACTCCCTGCAGGGAACCTGGTACGGGACTCGATCCCAGGACCCTGGGATCACTAACCTGAGCCAAAGACAGATATTCAACCTCTGATCCACCCTGGTGCCCCTAGAAGTGTTTCCTTATTGAACAAATGGAAAAAGAGTGATACAATATTAATATATTCAACTCCCCAGGGAATTGATAGAATGAGACCATAACCATCAATGCTACCATCAGACAGCCAGATATCATGTATCTCCTGATGGAAGTACACAATACAACCAATGGAGCAGTCTTGTCCAAAAATCATACCTGAGCCTGAACAAGATGTCCGTTTTATGTACTAGTTTACAGGAAATTCAAGGGACAGGAAAACACATTGAAAAATATCACTGGACAAATGACAGGAGGGTCAATGTCTAGAGCAAGAGAAGTCAGATTTGAGATAGTCACTGATTGAGGGATATGCACCAAGGAATGTCCTGGATGTCATGAAACCACCAGGACTAGCAGGACACAGATTGTGGGGAGGAGGCTCTGAGAATCGCCCACTAAAGAATCTGGAGTCGGGCAGCCCTGGTGGCGCAGCGGTTTAGCGCCGCCTGCAGCCCAGGGCGTGATCCTGGAGACCCTGGATCGAGTCCCACATCAGGCTCTCTGCATGGAGCCTGCTTCTCCCTCTGCCTCTGTCTCTGCCTCTCTCTCTCCGCATCTCTATGAATAAATAAATAAAATCTTTAAAAAAAAAAAAAAAAAAAGAATCTGGAGTCCATGACAGAAATCCCCTCAATGTCAGGGACCCAGGAGCAAAGACTATTGCCAGAAAACCCCACATCTTGGGCAGCCCGGGTGGCTCAGCGGTTTAGCGCTGCCTTCAGCTCAGGGCGTGATCCTGGAGACCCAAGATTGAGCCCCACGTCGGGCTCCCTGCATGGAGCCTGCTTCTTCCTCTGCCTGTGTCTGTGCCTCTCTCTCTCTCTCTCTCTCTCTGTCTCTCATGAATAAATAAATAAAATCTTAAAAAAAAAAAAAAGAAAGAAAAGAAAATCCCACATCTCAACAGCTCTTTCAAAAACACAGCAGAGGGATCCCTGGGTGGTGCAGCGGTTTAGCGCCTGCCTTTGGCCCAGGGCGTGATCCTGGAGACTCGGGATCGAATCCCACGTCCGGCTCCCAGTGCATGGAGCCTGCTTCTCCCTCTGCCTGTGTCTCTGCCTCTCTCTCTCTCTCTGTGACTATCATAAATGAATAAAAAAATTAAAACACAGCAGAGTCATCACAGAGGAGCCCTAGGCTGGCCCTGCAAGACCCTAATACAAATGACTTGCTGCCAAAAGGTAACAATAGATGTCTAACTTTGGAAGGACATATCAGGTCCTGCAGCAACAAGAGGCACTCATGAGCACTGCAACTTGGCTCAAGAGGCTGCCTCTGTGGAGCACTGGGGAGGAGGGAAGGGGTAATTCACAGCATACACTTTGCACCTTTCAAATTCTGAACCATGCACTGCCTAGTCAAAATGACACAATAAAGTTTAACTTTCTTGAAAAGGTCACTCAACTTGGTAGGCCCTATGCCATCCCTACTGTTGGGGCAAAGAGCATGAGAACAAAGATTGGGGACTGGACCGGCAAGCTGCCTAATGGAACCAGCCTACCATTGCTGGCACTGCACCACCCTGCCACCAGGCTTGTAAGGCAAGAACTCTGCCCAACACCAAGAGCAACTTGGTATTTTTCCAAGAAGACTCTGGCAAAAACACTAATCAAGAGTCAGGGTCTCTATGTCTCTTTCACAAATCAGAAGCAGTATAGCACATGAAAGTCTCTGCTTTCTCATGCCCAGTAGCCTCCAGCACCAGTCAGGAAAGTCGGGGAGGCTGTCACAGCACAGGAAATAAGAAACCGTGTGCAGGAGAGTTACTCTGCAAGCCTACTAGAAATGCAAACAAGTTTAATATACTCCACTGGTATAGATCTGAGAACAGAAGAAGAATGCACAGATCAGAAACACAAGAGTCCTCTTAGCAGCAGTTTTGCTTTTCAAGGTCAATCAGGGTCTGGAAGCAGGTGATCCTCCTGAGATATCCTCAAAAGGTCACAGTGCCTATGTAATTGACCTCACATCATCTCATCACATAAGCATTTCACCATCTCACATCACAAGAAGGGTGAGTACAGAACAATATTTTGAGAGAGAGAACACACTCACATAACTTTTATTATAGGATATGGTTGCAATTATTCTATTTTAATATTGTTAATCTCTTACTGTGCTAATGTACAAATTAAGCTTTTTCATAGGTTTATGTATTTTAAAGATTTTATTTATTTATTTATGAGAGACACAGATAGAGAGGCTGAGATATAGGCAGAGGCAGAAGCAGGCTCCATGCAGGGAGCCCGATGTGGGACTTGATCCCAGAACTCCAGGATCACCCCCTGAGCCAACGCAGATGCTTAACCGCTGAGCCACCCAGGCGTCCCAGGTTTATGTATGTATAGGAAAAAAAAACACAGTACAGCTAGGATTCAGTAGTGATCTGCAGTTGCAGGCATCCACTGGGGTCTTGGAACAAATCCTCTACAGATAAGGGATGGGAGGTGGTACTGTATTGATGTTCACATTCTTTCAAACACTTTATTTTTTTAGACTTTATTTATTTATTCATGACAGATACAGAGAGACAGAGGCAGAGACATAGGCAGAGGGAGAAGCAGGCTCCATGTGGGGAGCCCGATACAGGACTCAATCCCGGAACCCCAGGGTCATGCCCTGAGCTAAGGCAGACGCTCAACCACGGGCCACTCACACATCCCTCTTTCAAATACTTTAAAGGATAATTATTTGCATCCTTTTGCAACATGAAATTAGTTACAAGATTCATTTTTGTGCATTTAGTTCTATTTCTTCAAATCAATGGAGAAAGAATGGAATATTTGAAGCCAAAACTGGTATAAAATCCTGAACATTTTCTTATGAACACAGACACCAGCCCTTCTTCAGAGCTAAAGGGACTGTATACAGCAGACACAGGATTCAGTGAAGGTTCTAAGGAGAAGGTATGCTGAATACTGAGTGACTGATTACTGCTGGAACAAACAATTCTGATATTAAAAGTCATCCGGAAAGCAACCTCATACGCAGCTCAGTGTGAGGAGCCCACACCACACTGGGACTTTCTTTCAAGGATACTCGAATGGTGGCCCTCAGGGATGGAGACTCCAAAATACATAAACCACCAGTACCTGGGAAAATTGGACCTAATCAGCTTTTTCTGCCAATTTTTTTCCCCTCAGAATCTCCACATTTACTGACAACTTGCACATATACATGTGCACACAAATTTTGAACACCTTTGCTATTTTTCTGATTTTTGTAGCCACATAAGAAAAATAGGTGATATGTGGGCATGCTTTTAAAGTCTGTAAATTAATTCTGTACCTTTGCAGGCAGCATTATGCAACATAATGAGAAAAAAAATAGTTAGGAAACCTTCATACCCTATGACCCGTATCTCCCTCCAAGGAGCTGTGTGACCTTGAGCAAAGAAACTCTCTGGGATATGGTATCCTCCTCTATCAAATAATGACCTCTAAGACCCTTCTAGTTCTAATAACCAATGAGAACAATTTAACATTTTTAAAAGATACAAATTCTTCCAATGAAATATCACAAATGTGTACAAACACAAAACATCTCAAACCAAATCAGTTTTTAAAAAAATATTTTATTTTTAAGTAATCTCTACACCCAACATGGGGCTCAAATTTATAATCCCAAAATCAAGAGTTACATGCTCTACCAAGTGAACCAGCCAGGCACCCCCAAAATTAGCTTTTTAAAAAACCTAATGAATAAAAAAGCCTAATTTTAAGTAGTCACAAAATGAGAGTTTATAAAATTATACACTTTAAAAAACTAAAATAAAATTATACACCATGATCAACATAAATAAGAAACTTAAAATGGTGGATTATGTAGAAAATCTTGTAATTTCTCTCCCTATTTAAGAACCATAGCCAAGGTTTACTAATTTTTCGATACCTGAAGTATTTCTCAATATAAAAACAAAAGAGTTGAAATAGAGCATTTCTCCTATATCTGTAGTTTTATAGCTCTTAAACTAAGATTTCATTATTTCAGTAATTTACTCTTAAAAATCAGAAAAACATTTTTAATTATTCACCACTATCCTAAAATAGATTATCACCAGTGCAATAAAGGGAAGATAATTGTGTATGGCAATGCTACTTCTATCTGTGTTTTGGAACACTAAAAAATTTGGCCTGAAAACATACATCACAGAGTGCAAGCCCTGTCTATAACACTTTCCTTAAAAAGTGATGAATAGGGAAAGACTATTCCAAACATTCATAACTTGGTGATTTAATCCTCTTACAAGAGTGGAAGGTGAGGGGCACTTGGGTGGCTCAGTGGTTGGGTGTCTGCCTTCGGCTCAGGGCATGCTCCTGGGGTCGAGTCCTGCATCAGGCTTACAGCAGGGAGCCTGCTTCTCCCTCTGCCTATGTCTCTGCCTCTGTCTCTCATGAATAAATAAATCTTAAAAAAAAAAAAAAAAGAGAGAGAGAGAAGGTGAATGTGATTTTTTTCTATAAGAACCCTAGGTGGCTTGGGATCCCTGGGTGGCTCAGCAGTTTAGCGCCTGCCTTTGGCCCAGGGCACAATCCTGGAGTCCTGGGATCGAGTCCCGCGTCGGGGTCCCGGCATGGAGCCTGCTTCTCCCTCCTCCTGTGTCTCTGCCTCTATGTCTATCATAAATAAATAAATCTTAAAAAAAAAAAAAAAAAACTTTATTTCAGCCAGAAACAGTCTTAGCTAATACACCATCACAATGTGATGGCTTCTGCCCTATTTAACATTCATATTAATTTAAACCACAGGAGTATCCTCTGAAACACATGCTATCCTATCACCTCCATTTTAGGGATAGACAAACGGAGGCTTTTATACAAGTGCCTTGCTCAAAGTTACACAGCTGGTAAGTGGCACAGTCCCTGCACCTAACGACCACCTCCAGTTAAAAAAATTTTTTTTTCCCCTGTTAAAATTTAAACTCCTCTTTCTAAACAATGTCATTATTTCCTTCCCAGGCTGGTCTATCTATCTACAAAGGAAGCCTTGAGACGAGCAGAGCTCTAATTTAAGTAGCACTCCAGCACCTAAATACAGCAGAGCCTTCACTGTAACCTCCAAAACAGTCTCCTGAAATGCCAACCCAGACATAAATTTTAAGATGCCGATCTTTTGGCCCATGTTTCATCCTTTTCTGTCCTAACCTCCATTGGAAAAACATGGTTGGGCAGAAGGAGGATCATTCTCAAAGCTTAAATTCCAAGCTTCTTAAATTTGGCAACAATACTGTGCTTTGGGACTTTAAAATTATAAGCACGGTTCCCAGAGGAAAACATTTCCTTTATTAGCAATTGGCTTTGAAAATTCCATTCTAGGATGCTAAATATAACAAAATACCTTCTGACTTCTAATAAACACATTCTCCAGACTATTTTGAAACTAATGATTGTCTGCTTATTTACAAAACAATTTTGCCACAACCATTAAGCAAATGGAACATTTTAAAGAATCCTTCAAGTTTGTTCCAGTTCTTCTAATGAACTGACCTGATAATATTTTCTGAATTTTTCTATGAAAGAAGAAAGTTCTCATTTCACGATTCATTTTTTTTTTTAAGATTTTATTTATTTATTCATGAGAAACACGGAGAGGGGCAGAGACCTAGCCAGAGGGAGAAGCAGGCTCCATGCAGGAAGCCCAATGTGGGACTCAATTTGGAGACTCCAGGATCACGACCTAAGCCGAAGGCGGATGCTCAACAGCTGAGCCACCCAGGCATCCCTCACGATTCATTTCTTTAAAGAGATATCCTTGTTTTATCCCAATTTCCTTAAGTTTTAACACAAGAACATCAGCAAAACAAGAATCATGGAGATAGGTTTTTTAAACTATGAAACAGAGTAAACATTTTTAAAGACTCTATACATTCATCAAAGGCACATAAAGCATTTCACAGTTCTTAAAATGTATCTTTATTATTAAAAATGCCATACACGGTAGTTCAGAAATACTGAGTGACAGGGTGAGGAGCTGACTGCCTTGTTGTGGGCTAATGGACTACATCAATCAGGCTTTTAACCGAATGCAGTAGCCGCTGTGTTTTAGGGAACAAGCACTTAGTAGAGCTCACAACCCCAGTCACTCTGTCATTGTATAAGTGGTTTAAATGCAGTTGCAAACATTTAAGGTACCTTCAGCTGGACAGCTCCTCATGGTCTCCCTACCTAAAACACGGAATATGAAAGTAATTAAGACTCAAATGGCACTTTTTCTCTGGGAGATGGATCCAAGGAGTTGAGTGGGAAGGGTAAAAACTTTTCACCTCATAATCCCATGGGGGCGGGGGGGGGGGGTGGTGGTGGTTTTGTTTTCACCACTAAGTATGTCTATGACAAACAGCTTTTCAAAAAAAATATATCCCACTAGCTACCATGCCTTCTTTTGTCTCCAAAGTTCCATTAACATTAAGTCTCAAACAAGGCTACGCAATCTCTAAATATCTAAGGGGCACCTGGGTGGGTGGCTCAGTGGTTGACCGTCTGCCTTTGGCTTAGGTTGTGATCCAGGGGTCCCATATCCCCCCCTTAGCAGATTCACAGGGGGCCCCCCATCAGGCTCACAGCGGGGAGCCTGCTTCTCCCTCTGCCTATGTCTCTGTCTCTCATGAATAAATAAAATATTTTTAAAATCTCTAAACACGCACCAACATGTATATGCAGGGTAGGGCAGAGTTCTTTTAGGCCCAACCAGGATATTTAATGGGAAGCTAAGAGAGTTCAAAGTACCTTTCTCTACAAATGACTCCTAAACTTGCGCTGAAACCCTAAATTTTCTCCAAAATGTATTCTAAAAATTAATACGAAGAGTTCTCCTTGAAAGATCCACTATTAATAGCAGCAACAAAAAAACTTGTTTAACACCCTATTATCCTTCCCCCAAAACATGCCTCCTAGTATAACTACTCTGTTGACACCCTGTCCCCAAAATTTGTGCTTTCTCCCTTCCTGGTGTTTCCCTAATGTCCCTTTCCTCCAGTTATCAAAACCTCCAAGCTGCATCCGTAAGTGGGTGCTGTGAGGCCCAGTGTCGGACAACAGGGATTGGTGGCAACAGCCGTTCCTCAGCTCCCAGCCCCGTGTTAATCAGGCGGGACTATGATGGCAGGTCCTCCAATTATGCACATTGACCTGAAATTCAGGCTGTTAGAGAAACCTTCTGGTTTTTAAAATAGCATGCGAGGGATGCCTGGGTGGCTCAGTGGTTGAGCGTCTAATTTTAGCCCGGGGCCTGATCCTGGGGTCCTGGGATCGAGTCCCGCATCAGGCTTCTCCCTCCGCCTAGGTCTCTGCCCCTCTCTGTCTCTCATGAATAAATAAATAAAAATTTTAAGAAAAAAATAAAACAGCATGAACCAAAGAACACATGTGCAGGCCACCCGCTGGCAACCCTCGAGTTAACCAGCGTCTTCCATTCCGTCCAGGCTCCCTCAATCCATCCTTCGCATCACTGCCCGCTCAGCTTACCCAACACACGGCTCCTGAAGCCAAGTCCCAACCCTCCTGCTGTCGCTCGACGTCCACAGAGCCGCTCTCCGCCGTCCCCAACTCCCCTGCACAAACCCTTCACTTCAACGAAAGGTGTCTCCTCCCCCGCCCCCCCCCCCCAGCGGCGTCCCCGCCAAGATGGCCTCTGATTTACCCTCCTGCTCTGCTCCATCAATGCCCACACTCGAGGCAGGAAACCCATCCTGGGAGTAACCCTTCCAACACCTGCGGACGTGAGTCAAGAAACCTGCTTATTTTAAAGCGAAAAGATTGAACTTTCAAGAAAGAATTTAAATCTCCTTAGAGGCAAATTCCAACGGCCTTCTCTGAATCGCCGCCTCCCCGCCCAAATATTCCCAAGGGGGAGCAGAGAGCTCTAGGCAGGCTCAGAGGAGGCTCCCGCCAGTCCAGGCTTTGCGGGGTCCCGCCGCCTCCACCCCAGGAAGGCCTGGGCGAGGTGGCAGACGGGCAGGGGACCCCCGCCAACCCTGCGAGGCCGGGCGCCGCGCGCTGCCTCCCGCGCCCGAGGGATGCCACCCGAAGCAGAGCCCGCAGCCGCGGTCCCGGCCGCCGCCCCCTCCCGCGCGCTCCGCCGGGGCGCTCACCCAGAGACCCGCGGCGCTGCCCAGGCCCCGGGCCGACAAAGGGTCAGAGAGCGAGCGTGCGCTCCGCGCGCGCCACCCGCCAACATCCGGGGGCGCCAACCCCGCCGCCGCCGCTACCTTGTCCTCCGGCGGCGCGTCCGGCTCGCGGGCCGCCCTCTGCCTCAGCTCGGTCATGCTTGGGGACCCCGGCGCGACGTCGCTGCAGGGGAGCAGCGCAGCCGCCGGAGCGTGCAGCTCAGCGCGGGCGCGCGCGGACTCCGCTCGGCCGCCCTGCCCCGCCCCGCGCGAGCGGCTCGCAGGACCCACCGCAGCCGGGCCGCGGGCGGTGGAGCTCGGCCCCGCCCAGCGCCGCCGCCGCCGCCGCCGCCCTTTCACCCGGGCGGAGCACAGTCGGCCCGCTCCGCACCGGCCAGCTCTCCCCTCCAGGGAGCAGGACCCCGGAGCGAGCGCGCACGCGCACCGCCGCCACCGCGGCTCCAGCGACCCACCAATGACGCGAATCCGTCGGGGAGGCGGGGCCGCGGGAGGCGGAGCAGAGCGGCGCGCTGAGGCGTGCATTGGGCCAGCTGCGCGAGGAGGCGGGCGTTCCCGAAGCAGACGAGCCAATGGGAGCGCCGGGCTGACAGCGGACTGGGGGCGCTGGCACTCGGGGTCCTAGAGGTAAATCGGGTGCCCCGGGGGGCGGGGCGGCATCCTCCGAGCTCTCCCCTGCTGGGTGCTTGCTGCTCTCGGCTCGGGGTCCTCCGTGGCCGCGGCTCGTCCCTCACGTGTACAGAGAGACACTCGTTAGGTCCTCGAGTGGAAAAGCCGAGGGAGCCGCGCTGTGTAGGAGGAGAGACTCACGTGATAAGGAAGCGAAGCCCAAACTTCAGTCGGCTTGGCTTTGGCTTTGCCAATCTGTCTCTAGCAATTCCGGAGTGTTAGATAGGCTAGCCTCTGAGCTAAGTAGTCGCCTCATCTCATAAAGAGAGAAGTAGACACGGTGTTTATTTTACAGATAAGATCTTCCGCGGTTTTTCAAACTTCTGCCTCCTGGACTGCTGAAAGAGCTTTTCTTGGACAGGAATGCCGGCTGCCTCGTTCACAGGGGATCCCCCTGTGTACCGGACATATCCTTAGTACTTGAATGGATTTAAAGATTCTCCTAAAGGAAAAGGATCGACCAAGGTCTCGTAACTACAAAGACATTGCCCGCTAGGAATTAGAACACAGATCTGTTAGTTACCAAAGCCCACGACAATCATTGTCCATATTGCCTCGTTCAAACATCGCCTTCAGCCGTTCTTATTCTCTGCTTTACGAGGGGTGTGAAACAAGCATGAGATGGGGTCCCTTCCTGTAAGCATACCGTCACTGAACCCAGAGAAACGCGCACACGTAGGAGTGGCGATTTCATGTCAGCGATTTTGTCCTTAGCCGTGGCTTCTGGATAAAGTAGTGAGAATTCTGAGAAAGGCATTCTATTTTCTTGATTTCTGTAAGTATAGCCCCAAGTTTCTGTAACAGTACTTCACAGTGACAGTAGACTAGGTATGGGGTGTGCTTGGTTTCCTACCCACAGCATTGCACAAAATCTTGGCGGGCTTTTTGTGGGAGAACAAACAGACCGCTCCTTCCAGGCCATAATTTTTAGAAAGCTTTGCTTTTGTATTTTATTTTGTCTTTTGCTTCAATGTTATTTATAAAAAATAAATAACATAGTAGTGGTCATTTTAAAGCTCTTTTAATCTGTTGAGGACTGTGTGACCATCATATGACCAATGTCAGTGATTGCTTCTTCATCTAAAGATCAGACACCTCTTGAGTAAATGAAGCAAGGTTTATTACCTAAGAGATGTAGAAGGATGTCAACACAGAGAAAGCCACAAAGGTCATCCTCTGACATAGAGGTGTTAGTATCCAGATCCTCACGGTTAGGGTACGTAATTATGAAAGGTACAACTGAGTAAGCATTGCATCAGTCCTTCCAGCTCAGCTGTTGACTTTCAAACCCAGCCTAATATAAAGGAGGCTGAAGAGCAGTGCATAGCAATCAGTTTCAGAGTGTACGGTATGATTACTAGGGTAGATAAACCCCTACAATTTGGCCTGAACAAATTTCTCAGCCATTGCTCTAAGCCCTTCCAGGCTAACTGAGCTTAAACCAAGTACATATCTAAAGTGCTGTAGAGAACCAAGGAGCAGGTATTCAGACCACTGAAAGTCATACTAATAGACCTTTAGGCAAGCATTAGGTTCTCTCTCTCTCTCTCTCTATATATATATATATATACTGTAGATATATATATACTATAGAAAGAAATTAAAAGTAAGGATCTCCCCCATCTCCACCCTGAAGAAAAATTTTGATCCTTTACATTACCTTACACCTGCTCCTCTATCCCTGAGTTTTCCCTTCTAGTCCTCATATTAGCTCCTTCATGTAGCGTCATTTCTTTCAGGCTTGTGGCTTATCTTGTTTACAATGACTTCTTTTCATTACATTCCTTGATTAGTTCCCATTATTTTTCGACGTTATTTTGATTACTTGATATAACTAGCAAGAAATTCTCAAGTCCCCCAGAATGTTTGGGCTGTGAGTTCAGTATAAGTGGAAAGCTATTGTTGTAATTATTATTCTATAATAAAAATTATTTTATAATAAAAACATTTGAAAACTGTATTAGTACAAACAACAAGAAAATCCTTCAGTTCCCTGAATAGTGTTTTTCATCTCTTAGCTGGGAAGAATTGTCAATAAACAATTCCTTAAACAGCAACTTCTTTTAAAAATTGTCGGGATCCCTGGGTGGCGCAGCGTTTTGGCGCCTGCCTTTGGCCCAGGGCGCAATCCTGGAGACCTGGGATCGAATCCCACGTCGGGCTCCCGGTGCATGGAGCCTGCTTCTCCCTCTGCCTGTGTCTCTGCCTCTCTCTCTCTCTCTCTCTCTCTCTCTCTGTGTGACTATCATAAATAAATAAAAATAAATAAAAATAAAAATATAAAATAATAAAAATTGTCAATAAATAGGTGTGCCTGGAAGGCTCATTCCGTTAAGCATCTTCCTTTAGCTCAGGTCATGATCCCAGCATCCTGGGATCTAACCCCACAACAGGCTCCCTGCTCAGTGGGGAGTCTGCTTCTCTGGCCCTGCTCTTGTGCTCATGCTCTCTCCAATAAATAAATAAAATCTTTTTTAAAAATTGTCAGTAAACATAAACAGACTATCTGCTTTTTATCTTGCCCTTCAACATTGCCCTTTCAGTATTTACTTTGACAGATGTTCTCAGATAACTAAACTTCCTCAATTTAATGAGGCAACATACAAAATGGAATTGAGAGTGTGCTCTGCAGAATTGTCAAACTTCTTAAAGCTTCAAAAATGCAAATCCTGCCCTCCCACAAACTTACAGACGTACTCAATCATTAGTCCATCTAAACTAGAGTCTAGATGTCGGCAAAACTCTAGGTCTCATTTTTTCAAACCAATAGTCTATGTAGGGGCGCAGGTGGCTTTAAGCAAATATTCATCTATTGATCCCACATGATCCCACATGAAACAGTACTACTCAGTCTTGATTATTTATCAGAATTATCTGGGGAGTTTCTAAAAGATAGTAATGGACCAACTAAATAAGAATTTCTAGAGATGGAGCCTAGAGAAAATAGGCTTTTTTGCTGTTAATCTTCTTGGGTGTTTCTCTTTTTTTTTCTTTTTAAAATTTTATTTATTGAAGAGACAGAGCACTAATAGGGGAGAGCATAGGAAGAGAAAGAAGCACACTTCCCACTGAGCAGGGAGCTCGACACAGGACTGGATTCTAGGACTCTGATATCATGACCTGAGCCAAAGGCAGATACTTAACTGACTAAGCCACCCACCGGCTCATCCCCAGGTGTTTCTAATGGGCAGCTAGACTTAAGAATCACTCTAACATGGATCCCTGGGTGGCGCCGCGGTTTAGCGCCTGCCTTTGGCCCAGGGTGCGATCCTGGAGACCTGGGATCGAATGCCACGTCGGGCTCCCGGTGCATGGAGCCTGCTTCTCCCTCTGCCTATGTCTCTGCCTCTCTCTCTCTGTGACTATCATAAAAAGAAAAAAAAAAAATCACTCTAACAGATACCACCTTATAAGGAAAGTTGCCAGAAATCATATAAAATAGTTTACGGCATTTTCTCTCCAAACATTCATTAACATTTTCTTTTTTTAAAAGATTTTATTTTGGGACGCCTGGGTGGCTCAGCAGTTGAGCATCTGCCTTTGGCTCAGGGTGTGATCCCTGCATCAGGCTCCCTGCATGGAGCCTGCTTCTCCTCCCTCTGCCTATGTCTCTGCCTCTCTCTGTCTCTTGTGAATAAATAAATAAAAGAAATTAAATAAATAAAATAAATTAATTAAATTTAATAAATTTAATAAATTAAATAAATTAATTAAATAAATAAATGTCTCTCACAAGAGACAGAGAGAGACAGAGACATAGGCAGAGGGAGAAGCAAGCTCCCCACAAGGAGTGTGAGGCGGGACTCAATCCGGGTGCGGGTGCGGGGGAGATCTCCACTTGAGCCAAAGGCAGAAGCCACCCAGGTGTACCTCATTAACATTTTCTGATCAATACATGTCCCACGAAGAAAATTTGGAAAATGCAGAAAAGCATAATGGAAAACATTAAAATCATTCATGGTAGTATCAGCCACAGGTAATTAATTACTATTTACATTATTGCATTTTCCTTCTATTTTCCATGCACTTGCACCTAGTATAACAATTTTAGAAAATTGGAATACTACTATTTATAACATTTCATAACCTGACTTTTCTGTTTATCATTCAGTGCCCTTTAAGAATGGTATTTGTTTTTTTATTCATGAGAGACAGAGAGAGAAAGAGGCACAGGTAGATGGAGAAGCAGGCTCCATGCAGGGAGCCTGACATGGGGCTCCGTCTCCGGTCTCCTGGATCAGGCCCTGGGCTGAAGGCGGCGCTAAACCGCTGAGCCACCCGGGCTGCCCTAAGAATGGTATTTGAAAGGCTGTTTAGTATTCCATGTTATAGATTTAACATAATTTACCAATATTTTGTTAGACCTCAGGGTTATTTCCAATTTCAGAGGAATTTTTAATAATTCTACAAGAAACATTCTTTTGTTTGTTTGTTTGTGAGTAGGCTCTAGGCCCAGCGTGGATTCCAACACAGAGCTTGAACTCACAACCCTGAGATCAACACCTGAACGGAGATCAAGAGTTGGATGCTTAACTGACTGAGCCACACAGATCCCCCCCTATAAGAAATATTCTTAAACGTGCTTCATCTTGGTAAGTATCTCTAATTACTTATTTAAGAAAATATCCTAGAGGTTGAATTTGTGTGTCAAAGAATAAATAAAATTTGAAGGCTTCATACACATTACCAAATTCCCACCAGAAAAATTACAATTTATACTGTAATCTTCAATGCATGAAAGTGTCCCCTTCCTTGATTTCTTCCTAACAGTGAATGTTTTTTTTTTTCTAACAATGAATGTTGACACAATTTTCATTAATTTGGTAGATTAAAATTCTGTCTCCCATTAACTTACTTTTGTATATTAATGTGGCTAACCATTTTGTTCATATACTTACTAAGACTGAGCTTTGGACACTGCAAGCTAGCTACTTCTGGCTTTTGTTTGATGCATAAAGTCCTCTTTTTTCTTGATCAGTTTGACTTAGCTTCTCTGTCATGAAACTTAAACTGTACTAACCAACACAATGCTCTTAGCCATACTGAGTTTTAAAAGATATGTAGTGGGGATCCCTGGGTGGCACAGTGGTTTGGTGCCTGCCTTTGGCCCAGGGCGCGATCCTGGAGACCCGGGATCGAGTCCCACATCGGGCTCCCGGTGCATGAAGCCTGCTTCTCCCTCTGCCTGTGTGTCTCTGCCTCTCTCTCTCTCTGTGACTATCATAAATAAATAAATAAATAAAAATATGTAGTAAAAATAAATAAATAAAATAAAACGTATGTAGTCATTCCTTAGTTTTATGGAGGCTTTCCTTTTATGTTTAGAAGCCCATAGCAAGATCTCATGGATATTTACCAAAAGACTTTCACACATTATATTGGGTTTATATTTATTTGAAAAAAAATTTTAAGATTTTATTTATAAATAAACTCTACATTCAACATAGGGACCAACCCCAAGGTCAAGAGTCACATGCTCTATTGACTGAGCCAGTATGGATTTGAATTTTGAATTTATTTATTTGAGTTTTAATTCTTTAATCTATCTGGAATTTATTTTGGTGAACAGTTATTAGGAAGAGTCTATACCTTTATTTCCTAAACATTTAATCAATTTTGATAATTCACTTAATACATTGTTTTTCTCACTGACTGGAATAGCACCTTTACCAGATGTTAAAGTGATCCTTTTAAAACACAAATTAGATCATGTCAAAGATCTTCTGATAATTTTCTCTCACACTTGCAAAGTCCTACAAGCTCTCCTACTTCCCTTTGCAACCTCACCTTGCACCAGTACCCCTTTTACCAATGTGTTCCAGACATATCAATCTTTGAGTTCTATTATATGTCAATTATATCTCAATAAAACTGAGGGAAATTACCCATAAAAAATATCTTCGAATTCTAAAATGAAGTACTATCTGCACATCTTCTAAACATGCTGTCCTTTTTCAACATATTATTCTTTCAGCCCAGAATACTCTTTCTTCCACTCTCCAGACAGCTAGCTTTTCTGGTAAAATCCTACTACCTAAGAGGGCCTTCTACAACAGGTCATTGCCCTCCATATATCCTCATTTCAACTGACCATGTGCAATGTGGGTACCATATGGGTGGAGTTTAATCACCATTTAAAATGTCTTCAAGTTGATTACACTTAGATCTAGCATTAAACCAAAATGTAATTATGTAAGCAAAAAACCAAGAAATAGAGTAGCCAAATATACATTTATTATTAGTGAAGCAAATGTTCCTCCTTGGAATGAACAGATTCCACATTTTGCAAAGGAATGGAGACTCCAAGAGAACTAAGAAAGGAAAATAAAGATGGATAAAACTATTATGTTTTGATATTAAAATGTATGCAAAGGATAGTTGATCATACATAAAACATGAAGGTCCCCCTATCAAAATTTACCAATGGGAAACCATCAACAAAATGAAAAGGCAACCTACTAAGTGGGAAGAAATAATTGCAAATCGTATAAAGGATATAAGGGGCTAATCTTACATAACTCAATAGCAAAACCCAAACAATCCAATTTAAAAATTGGGCAAAAAATCTGAATAGACATTTTTCCAAAGACATGCATATAGCCAACAGGCATGTAAAAGATGCTCAACATCATTAACCATCAGAGAGATGCAAATCAAAACCACAATGAGCTATCACCTCACATCTATTATCAAATAAACAAGAAATAAGTGTTGACAAGGAGATGAATAAAGGGAACCCTTGTGCACTTTGGTGGGAATGTAAATGGTTGCCCCCCATGATGGAAGTATGAAAGTTCATGATGGAGTATGAAAGTTCCTCAAAATATTAAAAATAGAACTACGATGTAATCCAGCAATTCTACCTTGGGATAGTAATCCGAAGAAAATTAAAACACAGGGGCGGCCTGGTGGCTCAGCGGTTTAGCGCCGCCTTCGGCCCAGGGTGTGATTCTGGAAACTCAGGATGGAGTCCTACATCGGGCTCCCTCCATGGAGCCTGCTTCTTCTTCTGCCTGTGTTTCTGCCTCTGTCTCCTCTGTGTGTCTCTCATGAATAAATAAATAATCTTTTTTTAAAAAAAGAATTTGACAACCAAAACAAATTTTAAAAAAATGAAAACACTAACTTGAAAAGATAAATATATCTGCATGTTCACTGCAGCATTGCTTACAGCAGCCAAGCTATAGGGACAACCTGAGCATCCATTGATGAATTAATGGATACAGAAATTGTCATATACACACATATACACATCAGAATATTATTCACCCACAAAAAAGGATGGAATCTTGCCATTTGCAACAATATGGTTGGATCTTGAGGGCATTATGCTAAGTGAATAAATCAGATAAAGACAAATACCATTTGATCTCTATATGAAACCTAAAACAAAAGCAAAAACAAAAACCGGAGCTCACAGATGGAGAACAGATGGGTGGTTACTAGAAGTGGGAGTGGGAGAAATGGGTGAATTGCTTTCTTGTTTTTGTTCAAAGTGACTTTTAAAACTTTTTTAAAAAGGGGGTGGGGGAAAAAAGGTGGGGGGAGGGGACGCCTAGGTGGCTCAGCGGTTTAGCGCCGCCTTCAGCCCAGGGCGTGATCCTGGAGACCCCGGATCGAGTCCCACAGCGGTCTCCCTGCATGGAGCCTGCTTCTCCCTCTGCCTGTGTCTCTGCCTCTCTCTGTCTCTGTGTGTCTCTCACGAATATCTTAAAAAAAAAAAAAAAAATTTACAAATGGGGACACCTGAGTGGCTCAGTGGTTGAACATCTGCCTTTGGCTCAGGGCCTGATCCCGGGGTCCTGGGATTGAGTCCTGCATCAGGCTCTGTGCAGGGAACCTGCTTCTCCCTCTACCTACGTCTCTGCCTCTCTGTATCTCTCATGAGTAAATAAAATATTTAAAATCTTATTTATTTGAGAGAGAAAACATATTGGGGAGGGGCAGAGGGAGAAGGAGAGGTAGAAGCAGACTCCTCCCGGAGCCAGGAGCCAACCTTGGATCTAGATCTCAGGACCCTGGGGTCATGACCTGAGCCAAAGGCAGAGGCTCCACTGACTGAACCACCCACGTGCCCCCTGTAACAAGTTTTTAATATGCAGATCAGAATTTTCACGCAAATAAGCTTAGATTTTTAAAACAAGATTGCTGATATCTGTATTTAGGAAAATATTGTAGATTGCAATCTTTCAGTGGTCAGCTTAGCAACATTTATCAACACATCACTTCTACGATAGCAAAAATAAAATGCACTTTTAAAACAGCTGTATTCCTCGGGCCGCCGGGCGTCTTCCTCCCGGTGGGCTGGATTTGCCTTTCACTTTCACGGCCAAAGCCTTTCTAGTCCTGAAGCGGGAGGTTGAGGAGGCAGCACAAGGCTGTAACTCAAAGAACCCCAACCTGGGTCTGGCCGTCACAAGCCCAGACTTGTTTAGCGCCCGGCGTCGCAAGCGGGGCGGAGAAGGCAGTCCCGCGGGAGGCGGAGGCGCCCCGCTCCTGCCCCGCCCCTGCCCCGCCCCTGCGGCCGACCCTTCAGTGGACGTTCAGGGAGGACGGGCTGGAGCGGAGGCCAAGGACACTATTGGCCCCGGAGTCCGTCCGCCAGGGAGTGGGCGGGGCAACGTGGTGACGCGCCACGCGCGGCGCAGAGGCGGAGCGCGCGCGCCAGCAGACGCGGCGCTATTAAACGGTTGCAGGCGGAGCGGGCGGGCGGTGATCGTCCCGGCTCCCCGGCCCTCGCCGCTGCGTTCGCCAGCTCGCTCGTACCCCGTGACGCCAAGCCGGCTACAACTTCCTCTTCGTCTCCGCCTGCAGCTGTGTCGTTGTGACTCTGCCACCATGTTCGAGGCGCGCCTGGTCCAGGGCTCCATCCTGAAGAAGGTGCTGGAGGCGCTTAAGGATCTCATCAACGAGGCCTGCTGGGACATCAGCTCGAGCGGCGTAAACCTGCAGAGCATGGACTCCTCCCACGTCTCCCTGGTGCAGCTCACTCTGCGCTCCGAGGGCTTCGACACGTACCGCTGCGACCGCAACTTGGCCATGGGTGTGAACCTCACCAGGTGAGCCCCTGGGGTCGCCAAGGGCCGGGCTCTCTCGCACCCCCACCTCCGGCTCTTGGCGGGAGCGCCTGCGAGCTAGGTCCTCATTGGCTGGCGTGGGCGACCCGCGCCTTCTCATTGGCCTGCGGCGCCCAGGGGCGGGATCTAGCGGAGCGCGCGGTTCCGAAAGCCCGCGCTGGCAGCCGCGCGAACCGGCGTTTTCCGCGCCAAAGTCACAAAGCGGGTGGTGGCGGGAAAATGACGGGCTTCTTCGTGGTGCCGGGAAAAGACTTACACAGCACCTTGGCCACTAAGTGCCGGCGGCCTTGGATGAGAACCCTTTGGCTTGACTGCCTTTAACCGCTTTATAATGTGCCCGAGTTACGTCACCCTACCTAGGGACCATCGGTTGATTCTGGTCCTTTATTATTAGGAAGTTGCAGTGAGCACCCTAAGTTCCTGGACTTAAAATTTCTCCAGGGCAGTGGCTTTCAACTCTTTGATCACTACATGTCTAGTACATGAACATGTTTAAAGATTTTATTTATTCGTGAGAGACGCAGGCAGAGGGAGAAGCAGGCTCCCTCAGGCTCCACATAGGGAGCTCTATGTGGGACTCCATCCCAGGACCCCGGGATCACGACGTGAGCCAAAGGCAGGCGCTCAACCACTGAGCCACCCCGCCTTCCAAAAACATGTTCAAATATGAGGCTTATGAGAAATAGTTGACCTCGACTGCATGCAGTGTGTATTAATAAGTATCTTAGCTCATTTTTCTTGACCGTCAGGACCCAATAATTTGCTTCGCGCACCAAAGGGATTTGCAATTTGCAATGCGTGAAATGCTGCTCTTTTATTTGTATCTAGAAGTGAAATTGCTCATGGTAGGCTGTGTGCCTGTTTAAGAATAAATACTGCCAAATTGGGTTACAAAATGGCCGGATTAGTTTACCTCACTCACCAATTCCTCAGACGACCTTGGTAAATAAAGATGGTAACTCCTTGTTTTAATTGGGTCAGAAATCTTAACGATTCTGAGAACGTTGTGGCAATTTTAAATCCTGTGTCTTCCGTGTTCTAGCATGTCCAAAATACTAAAATGTGCTGGCAATGAAGACATCATTACACTAAGGGCTGAAGATAATGCGGACACCTTGGCACTAGTATTTGAAGCTCCAAGTAGGTGATACTCTTCTACTAAATTATATTAGAGGAAATTTAAATGCAGTGTAAAAGATTTCTCTTAGTTGTGAAAAACTTAAGAAAATGTTCCTAATGATTGTAAAGCTTATTAATGGCATAGTTATAAACTTACATACTTTTCTTCAATCTGCTTTCTTTTGGTAGATCAAGAAAAAGTTTCAGACTATGAAATGAAGTTAATGGATTTAGATGTTGAACAACTTGGAATTCCAGTAAGTATTAAGAGTAGACTTTAAAGCAGTGTTAGGGGATCCCTGGGTGGCTCAGCGGTTTGGCACCTGCCTTCCGCCAGGGGCATAATCCTGGAGTCCCAGGATTGAGGCTCCCTGCATGGAGCTTGCTTCTCCCTCTGCTTGTGTCTCTGCCTCTCTCTCTGTCTCTGTGTCTTTCATGAATAAATAAATAAAATCTTTAAAATAAAAATAAAGCTGTGTTAGCAGAAATTCATTCAGGTGAGGTTTATCAACATAAGAAATGTTGAGATGTTTAAAATCCTTACTATCTTATCTTCTTGTTTTGTTTTGGTAAGCAGTTGGGCCTGCTTGCACACGCATCATCATTTGTAGGCCATACCCTAATGTCCTCTTGATTTAGCCCTGGAGGGGGATTTAGGGGGAGGCTCTTTTCTCCTGGATAGTGCATTTATCATTAAAGATTTAAACTTTAATTTTAGTTTTCTTAGTATGATTATTCTTATGACATACTTGTTTTAAAAATTTTTTTTTAATTTTTATTTATTTATGATAGTCACAGAGAGAGAGAGAGAGAGAGAGGCAGAGACACAGGCAGAGGGAGAAGCAGGCTCCATGCACCGGGAGCCTGATGTGGGATTCGATCCCGGGTCTCCAGGATCGCGCCCTGGGCCAAAGGCAGGTGCCAAACTGCTGCGCCACCCAGGGATCCCCATACTTGTTTTATATCTGCATTTATTTTTTGAGTTAGAGATTATGTTATGGAAATACACAATGAGTGATATTTTAAAGTAATCAGAAAACCTTAAATTCTGAATTCTTGTCTAAATGCTGAGGCTTCAGAAAAATGAGAATGCCAAATTTAGTTTCCAGCAAGTGAACTCTAATTTTTCATTTTAACAGGAACAAGAATATAGCTGTGTGGTAAAGATGCCTTCTGGAGAATTTGCACGTATATGCCGAGATCTGAGTCACATCGGAGATGCTGTTGTAATTTCCTGCGCAAAAGATGGAGTGAAATTTTCTGCAAGTGGAGAACTAGGAAATGGAAATATCAAGTTGTCACAAACAAGTAATGTCGATAAGGAGGAGGAAGCTGTAAGTAGTGTGTTAAGTAAACAAAATACTTTGAAGAGAATTCTGACCCTGTTTAACATTAGGTTGTCCTTAGTTTTTTCGGCCTGCTACAGCAAAATACCATAGACACTGACTTAGAAACAACTGAAGTTTATTCCTCACAGTTGTGGAGGCTGGGAAACTGGCAGAGTCAGGGTCTATGAAGACCTGCTTTTTGGTTCACAGACAGTGGGCTTCTCAACAGGTAGGGTCAAAGAAGCTCTCTGGGGTCTCTTTTAGAAGGGTATAGCATTAAGCAACCCCCCAAGCCCTACCTCCCAAGTACCATCACATGAAGATTTGGTTTTAACATGAGTTTTTGTGGAAACAAACATTCAGTCTATAGCAAGATAATTGCAACTCAACAGAGGGATCTAGTTGGAGGTAAAAACCTACCATTTAGGAGCTCTTAGGTAAATCTTTATATTAGCTTTCTACACTGTATGCCCAGTAGGGGGCAATTAAGGTTTTCCAATATAATCAAGTGCTTTATTAATTTATTTTTTAAGATTTTATTTATTCATGAGAGACACAGGAAGACGCAGAGACATAGGCAGAGGGAGAAGTAGGCTCCCTGCAAGGAGCCCAATGTGGGACTCAATCCCAGGACCCCAGGATCACACCCAGAGCCAAAGGTAGATGTTCAACCGCTGAGCCACCCACGTGTTCCTCAAATGCTTTTTTCAGATCCTCATTTATAAGCTAATATTTTGTAATTGCATTTTTTAAAAGGTTTGTAGCCTTTGAACCAACATCAGCTAATTCTGGGACACATGGATGGCTCAGTAGTTGAGTGTCTGCCTTTGGCTCAGGGTGTGATCCCAAAGTCCCAGATTGAGTCCCACATAGGGCTCCCTGTATGGAGCCTGCCTCTCGTGTCTGTCATGAATAAATAAAAATTTTTTAAAAATCAGCTAATTTTGTAAATGAAAGTGAATTGATGATTTTAACCTCACAGGATTATTAGGATTAAATATGGTAACATATTCAAAGCGCCTAACGTAGTGTCTGGCATTTTATTTTATTTTATTTTATTTTATTTTATTTTATTTTATTTTATTTATTTATTTATTTATTTATTTATTTATTTATTTATTTATTTATTTATTGTGTCTGGCATTTTAAGTTTACGGTAACTATATTAGATATTCTTGTCCCTTGCGTAAGTAGTCAACCCTCAGGTTAAATAAAGACTTAAAAATATTAGTAGCAAAAGTCCAGAGGCTAATTCTGCATTATCTGTCTCCTAAATCACATTGTAATTCACCTGCCAACCGATTTTTTGTTATAATCAAATTAATTCTTTTTTAAATAGTCTTATATCTGAAGGATAAGCATTTAATGACATTCATTATTTGATATTAAGAAATTTAGCAAAAATATAAAATGAAAAAGAAATTTAGCAGTGTTTCCTATTTTCTTGGTTATTTCAGAAATTTGAATCAAGATTTTAATAGGCACTATACATTTTAGTTTGTTGATAGACCCTCAGATTTCTTTATTTTTTAAAATTTTTTTAAGATTTTATTTATTTATTTATTCACAAGAGACAGAGAGGCAGAGACACAGGCAGAGGGAGAAGCAGGCTCCATGCAGGGAGCCTGATATGGGACTCAAACCCTCATCTCCAGGATCACGCCCTGGGCTTAAGCTAAACCACTGAGCCACCCAGGCTGCCCTCTTTTCTTTTTTAATTTATTTTACTTTTATTTTTTAAGATTTGGGCAGCCCCGGTGGCGCAGCGGTTTAGCGCCGCCTGCAGCCCGGGGTGTGATCCTGGAGACCCCAGATCGAGTCCCACATCAGGCTTCCTGCATGGAGCCTGCTTCTCACTCTGCCGGTGTCTCTGCCCCTCTCTCTCTCTCTCTCTGAATGAATGAATAAATAAATAAATAAATACATCTTTAAAAAGAAAAAAGATTTTACTTATTCATGAGAGACACAGAGAGAGCGGTAGAGACATAGGCAGAGGGAGGAGCAGGCTCCATGCAGGGAACCCGATGCAGGACTCGATCCTTGGACTGCAGGATTCACGCCCTGAGCCAAAAGCAGACCCTCAACCTCTGAGCCACCCAGGCATCCCTCAGATTTCTTTTAATTCATTGGTTCTCCATTCAATTCTGCCCCCCTCCCCCATTACAATTGTTGAAGCAAGTCCTTTGTCACTGAGTTTTCCCAAAGTCTGGATTTTACCCATTGTATCCCTATGTCAATTAATATGTTTATCTAACCTGTATTTCCTATAAACTGGTAGCCACAGCTCCGGAGGCTTGATGATATTCAGTGTTTTCTTTGTTTTGGGAATGAGAGCAAGAATACTCTACAGATGGTGGTGTGTGTACCTCTAGTAGGTGTGAGGTGTGTACATATATTTTCTTAGCCATAATAATCATTTAGAATCATTAGGTCATTAGGGTTTATAATAATATATTTCATTCATTTATTAGCTGATTTAATTATTAAAAGCATTCCCATAAAAAGCTTTCTCTTATCACGTAATTTGTTTACCTGAGCTATATATAGTTCAAATGGGAAAGACTAAATACCTGAGTCTTTTGCTTTATTTACCATTACTCAAAATTGGCTACTTTGAAGAATGATATGAAACTAATACATGGTTTTTTTGTTTGTTTTTTAAATGTATATTCTAGGGGTGCCTGGGTGGCTCAGTCGGTTAAGCTCCCAACTCCTGGTTTTGGCTCAGATCATGATCTCCCTGCTTGGGCTCTTTACTTAGCTGGGAGTGTGTTTGAATATTAACACCTTCCACTTGCTCACTCTTGCATGCATGCGCTCTCTCTCTCTTGCTCTCTAATCTTTAAAAATAAATGTATATTCCAAACTAATTAGTTGTAACTTTCTTGATGTTTTTCAATATGATTAATCTTTTGTTTTCTCTTTCAGGTTACCATAGAGATGAATGAGCCAGTTCAGCTAACTTTTGCACTGAGATACTTGAACTTCTTTACAAAAGCCACTCCGCTCTCTCCTACAGTAACACTCAGTATGTCTGCAGATGTACCCCTTGGTAAGATAATCAGTTTGTTGAATCTTGTTTTGTAGATTGCATATGTGGTACTTCTCAATAATTAATTATGTTCCTGTCTTCTTTCAGTTGTAGAGTATAAAATTGCTGATATGGGACATTTAAAGTACTACTTGGCTCCCAAGATTGAGGATGAAGAAGGATCTTAGATATTTTTCTTAAAATCCAAGAAAATAAAATTAAGCTCTTTAAGAACTGCTTCTGAGATGCCAACATGTACTTATGTTTCTTCTGTCATCAAATTTGTACCTCTGAGTACATATGTAGATATTTTCTGTAAATAACCTATTTTTTCTTCATTCTTTACAATTTGTTTAAAGAACAAAATCAAATCTGGACTTGTTAACCTAGAAATATTTCTGCCTTACCTAAAAAGTTCTCGTGATTTTCATAACAAAAGGGTTTTGACTCTAAATGCAGTTTAAATAATTTTTTTCAATTTAAATAAAGGTTTTTTGAATTTCAAATATCAGAAGACCGTGCCTTCATTTGGACTGTTGCAAGTATCCTAAGGAATTCAGTTCAAGCTACCATTTCATGTAAATGAAGTATTCCAAATACAGTAGGTGACAAGATATTTTTGGGGATTCACTTGTCAAACTTATTTTGGTATTCTAACTTGAGTTCAAGAAATGAACAGGGGAGTAGACCAAACCCTATATATTTTTTTAGCAAAAACTAACACTTTTTTCAGAAGCTTTTTGTATCCAAAGCTGTGGGCTTTAGAAGACTAGCATTGCTATAGGCCAGTGTTTCTTTAGCCTAGGGAGCCTTTTAAAAGAATCTTGAAAGATTTAGTAGATTTGATAGGGCCCAAGCAATAGGTTTGTGCAAAAATGATTTTTCTAGTATAAATAGCCTTTTTTGGGACTAGTAGTTGTGAAACAGACTGTTGAAGTGTTACTAATTGGGTCACAAACTGGCATAGTACACGTTGAGAATTGCTTCATTAAAGTCCTTTATCCCAGTGTATTTTGTGCTGGTGGTTTAAATGACAGGTTTCTTTGTTGTAATACCTGGACTGAGTTCTAGTTACTGGACCTTCTGTGTGCCTGGGGGTGGGGAAGGACGTTGGCTGCCGAGGGGCCTGACGGGTTTTGGGAGTGATGTAACTTATATGACTGGTGATGATGGTTCCAAGACTGTATGCACTTCTCAAACTCATCCAATTGTGCTTTATTGTATGTAAATTATACTTTAATAAATCTGACATTTACAAAGCTTCATGTGCTGCAAAATGTCCCTTGTGGGCGGGCCTCTTATCTGGGTAAGGATCGACATCCTGATCGAGAGGAGAGGGAAACCAGCACTAGAATGTGGGGCCACGACAGTAGTGGTGGGGTACTGACCAGCAGAGCCCACGCGGCACGGCGAGGAAGGGCGAGGAAGGCCTACAGCCCGGGCAGCGAATAGGCGGCTCGGCATTCCAGTGGTTGCTGCACTGTCGGGGTTTCCGTCTCCCAGGGGTGCCGCTTGAGCTCCCAACACTGCGCCTGGGATCAGAGAAAGAAACGGGGCGGCCGGTCACCTTAGACACCCAGCGGGAGTGGCCGGCAGCAAGCCCGGGCCGCAGCCCCAGCCGCAGCAGCGACTCCCGCGACCTCACAGGGCGAGACTCCACCGGCGCCCCCCTCCCCCGCCCCAGCTCCCGGAGCCTCCGCAGCACGCTCCCCCGAGCGCAGGGTCAAAGCCGGACCTTCCAGAGAGCGGAAGGAGGGGGCGTCGCTCCCGGTGACGCCGCTTCCGGCGCGCTGCCTTTCGGCGCATCGCTTCCGGCGTCGAGCTGGGCGGGTGGGGCGGGGTGACAGTTAGGCGAGGCGTGCCATGAGGCCTCGGGCGCCTCCGCTGCCAACCGTGAGTGAGCCGTCGGCGCGCGGGCGGCCTGGCGCGGCGCTCCGGTAAGGCGTGCGTGCGGCGGGCGGGAGCGGAGGCGCCCCCCTCAGGCGCCGGCGGGGCCGAGACTGCGCTGCCCGTCGAAATCTAGCTCCGCGTCCGGGATGTGGAGCGTTCGCCAGACCGGCCGATGCTGGCCTCTTCCCAGAAGCCGGTTTTGTTTGTTTTCCGCCTAAATTCGTGTCGGTTTTTCTTTGTCTTCCTGGCTGGGTCGGGAGATGGGCAGGAAGGTAGTGTGTGTGTGGAGGCACGTGATGCCAGGCTCTGCGCTGACTGCTTCACTGATGCTTTCAAGGTCTTGCAACATTGGCGTGGGCAGGGAGTTTGCAGGTTGTGGTGCAACCGGTTAAAAAAAAAAAAAGCCTTTTGGGAACTTGGGCTGCTACTTTGAAAACCTCGATTTACGTTTTTCCTTTCTCTTGCAGAATTCTTACTCTTTGACACCAGTAAGCTTTCGTCTCCCTTGTTCCTTATTACACCCAGCGCTTTTTTATGTTTTGATGCAGGTGTAGGAATAGGTAATGGCAAAGTACGGAAACTTTTTTTGAAAAGAATACAAATCTGAAGTGATTAAATGCCCTCAAACTCCCACATACCGGTAATTTGGACTTTATAGAGTTAAATTTAGATTATCATGAAACCGAGATCGCAACACTTAAAAATCTAGTATTAGATGCAGTTTGAGCTAACTTTAGAAAAGCATATAAATTAGCATACTCGATTGAGTACTTGATTTCTGCACTGGTGTATAATTGCTAAAAAGGGACATTTGCATTTAGCACCAATTCCATCATAATGCTAGTTATTTGAGGTTGACTACAGGCCACTGGAAACAGCTCATTAATATTATAGATAAAATATATAGAAAGCACTTAGAATAATAGTACCTGGTAGGTACCAACACTGGGTAATTATTAACTGACGTTATTATAATGATGATGGTGTTTCCAAAGTGTCATACCAGAGGAAGGCAAAGTCTTTATAGTTTCTGGTTAGTTTGTTTTTTTAATGTTGCACTTATTGTAAAATACGTAATTTTCTCTTTTTACAGATACACTTCACCTTTATTTTTTTTTAAAGATTTTATTTATTTATTGAGACAGAGAGAGAGAGAGAGAGGCAGAGTGTGTCACACAGGCAGAGGGAGAAGCAGGCTCCATGCAGAGAGCCTGATGTGGGACTCGATCCCAGGTCTCCAGGATCACACCCCGGGCTGCAGGCGGCGCTAAACCGCTGAGCCACCGGGGCTGCCCCTATACTTCACCTTTAGAAATAGCTTCACAATCAAAATAGATTTACTTTTTAATCATGATTTTGTGATTTAATGGAGGAAAAGTGCACAAATTACAAATGTTTTCTGATTTAAATGTCACTGCTTTTTAATCTTCCCTACTATCTCTTAAACTGGTGACAAAATAACTGTGATTTGATTACTGAAGTTGACTTTGACTATTTTGAACAAAAAACAGGTTTTATTCCTTTCTTTTTTTCTTTTAAGGAAACCATAATAGTAATCTGGAAAATGAAATCACTACTTT
Organism: Canis lupus baileyi; assembly: GCF_048164855.1. Lineage (NCBI taxonomy): Eukaryota > Metazoa > Chordata > Mammalia > Carnivora > Canidae > Canis > Canis lupus. Next base: position 18,641,912 of record NC_132863.1, read on the forward strand.
AAGTGCTTGGGGTGGGGCAGAGAGGCAGGCAGATTGGCACTGGTACCGTGCTGACTGATAACCAGTACTGATAGTGCTGACAGCCAAATTTACAGGAAGCTCTACAGATATTTTGCATTAAAAGAATGATGCCATTAGAGGGAATCAACAAAATGCTGATGTGAGTGTATTCCATATCCCACCCAACTTCCTCCCTGGCAAATAAAAGAATCATTTGAGCATATGCTCCTCATGCCTTTTCCCGAAGCAGGGACTGGGGCCAGGCAGTACTAAAGCAGGAAAAATTAGGAGGCAAGGGAACATTGGTGACAAGACAAATATGAGGCCTGTTTCTTGGCAAATGTTTTGATTCTCATTCTACAAGGACAAACCAAGGTAGATACATGAGAATGTTTTCACTCTGTCAGAGAAATACCATATTTCAAGTGCAATGGAACATTAATTGCCAGTTGCTTAGTATGACATCTCAGGCTCAAAACTCCAATATATGTAGCACACTGTTGTCACTTGCAACAATAACAGTTTTCTTTTTCTTTAGGCTATAGCTCTGTCAGTGTGTTATGATGCCGTCTCGTACCAACCTGGCTACTGGAATCCCCAGTAGTAAAGTGAAATACTCAAGGCTCTCCAGCACAGACGATGGCTACATTGACCTTCAGGTAGATGCGGAAGGGAGCTGGTGAGACTGGCTGGCTCTGTTTCTGTTGAGTTAGCAGGAAGACCTTCCAGGCAGAGGTTCTGCTAACTGTCCCTAGGGGTTAGAAGGAACAAGAAGGAAACTAAGCTCTGAGACCCTTTCAACCATAGTTTGCTGAAGGAGGGACCTTGGTAGAGCAGTTTCAAACCGATATAAATACTGTTCATTTCTAAGAGTTTTTAGTTGTAATGCCAAAGCCCAGTAATTACAAATTATATTTGGTTTTTCTGGAAAATACTCAGATTGTGTTTTGTTAAGTAGAATTTTTTTTTAAGGACTGTGTCATTGGTTCGTTTACACTTTAGTCAAAGCCAGTTCATCTTTTAAGGGAGAAACTAACTGCTAAAGCCAGCAAATTGTGGGAATCTTCCTTCTTTCCTGATGTCATGAGATCCAATTTATTAAAGGTATTCTTTGTGGCAAACAGTAAGTAAAACAGAATATTTGTTAAGTTTGTATCCTACCCTGATCATTAGTTATAAAATTCTTAATGGTGTAGCATCTCCTTTTGCCCACTTCCCCTTAGGATAGTTTAGGTGGACCCAGGGCCAAGGAGGAAAAAGCAGGAACCCGTCCCTTTAAATATAAACAAATCAATTACTCTGTGTTCTTTGGACTCCTATTTGAAGGAGAGAAGTTTGGGGGTTTTTTTTTGAAAGTACATCTGGGAAGCTTCCAGCCAGTTAGGTCAGATACAGAAATGAGGCAAATCTTAGAAAGCTTGTCTCTGAATCTTAACTTTGAATCAAACGTATTAACAAGTCGGGTTACTTGATCCAGGGGGTGGGCAACTAATGCTTTAGAAAAAGCTATCTCTAAGACCTTTGACTATGTGCTGGCTTAACTTTGAATGCCAAAAATCACATATTTTCTTCTCCAGAGCATGATGTTCACTCTTGAATTCCTGTAGATTAGTACAACCTTCCATGTGCCAGGCACTTAATAAACACATGTCTAATCAATGAATGACCATAAAGTGTCTTTTATTTTTGTAAAAAAAAAAAAAAAAAGTTTTCTTATGGTACAATGAATGGTATGGAATGAGATTAGAAGTAGAAAGAGTAACATTCTGCTGGGACTCCTCTGGAGACTGTTAGAGCAATAACTGGAGCTTCACCTCCGGCTTGTCCCTTTCCTTTCTCTCCCAGAACTATCGTGGGTAAGTAGGACTTCCTTCAAGACACACAAAGCATCTAGGTTGGTTCTTATTATTGTCCTTGTTTTAAAGTATCTGAGTCCTGGTATTTTCACAATGCTCTGCCTTCTTTGTTTGTTTCTCCTCCAGTTTAAGAAGAGCCCTCCTAAGATCCCATATAAGGCCATTGCGCTTGCTACAGTGCTGTTTTTGATTGGTGCCTTTCTCATAATCATAGGCTCCCTCCTTCTGGCTGGCTATATCAGCAAAGGGGTAAGCTGAAGGGTTTGTGGGAATGTGCCATGAGATCTTTAAAGTGTGAGTCTGGGCTCTATTGTTTTATATTCATGTCTAGTATGATTCCTGTACACTCTAGCAGAAAGAAGAAAAGAGTTTTCTTTTAGATTTTGTTCTCAGATGACAAAATACGTTTTGTTACGTTTTGTACAAAATACATTTCCTCTTCTGAGTAACAGCATGCTTGTCCCACAGTTTCTAGGTGGGTGGGGACAGGTAGGTACATTTTCCCTCCAAGATGTAGAGCAACCTTCCCGGTCATGGTTTGAAACAGCAAAGCCAAGCCTAAAATTGAGGATTCCTGATTGGTAATGGCTGTAACTGGAGTAGAATGTGTTACTGTAATTTCGCAGTGCCACAGACATACTATTCCAGGTTTGGGGAGAAGCAGTGAGGTTTGTATAGGTCTGGAGCCACCAACTAAGCCAGGACTTGTGACTCATGAGTCTGATCCTTCTTACATTAGGTTTGGTTGGAATTCTTGTTGAGCTTCAAAGTGTTATCTTCAAAACCTAAAGTGGTATTTGGTGGTTCTTTTTCTCAGGCTATATACATACAGTAATAAACAGCATCCATGTTGATCTGAACTAGTAATGATGATCTTAAGTCATGTGTGTTCTTCAACACACACCAGGTCAGGGGATGATGGTCATATTGTTCTACACAGAGAACACAGCCACGACCTGAAAAACTGTGGACATGACAGAAATTAGGAATAGTAGCACTGTTATAATAAAATGGTTGTATATGGCTTTTAAGAAGTAATCTGATTTGCCTTTGGTCCCTATCTATTTAAAAGTATTATATGGTCACCAGATACTTACTTGGTATAGTCTGTGTTTGAACACCTAACTTCAGGACTGTGCCTTTGGTTAACCTTAATTGAAGCATTGCAGTATCAATCCCAGAGGACTCTTAATTATATTCTAAAAATTGAGAGTAGAGGTGAGATCCACATGCAGCAAATAACCATTTTACTTTGTGTGGTTTATAAAACATTACTTTTTTTTTTTTTAAGATTTTATTTATTTATTCATGAGAAACAGAGGCAGAGACATAGGCAGAGGGAGAAGCAGGCTCCTTTCTGGGAGCCTGATTTGAAACTCCATCCCAGGACCCCAGGACCACACCCTGAGCCGAAAGCAGATGCTCAACCACTGAGCCATCCAGGCATCCCTAAAAGACTACTTTTTTTTTTTTAATTTTTATTTATTTATGATAGTCACAGAGAGAGAGGCAGAGACATAGGCAGAGGGAGAAACAGGCTCCATGCACTGGGAACCCGACGTGGGATTCGATCCCGGGTCTCCAGGATCACGCCCTGGGCCAAAGGCAGGCGCCAAACCGCTGCGCCACCCAGGGATCCCCTAAAAGACTACTTTTTAAATAAGGATAAATATGTTAATTTTAAAAATCACTAATAAGTTTTGGGTTTTGTGAAGTTTTTTTACTTTTTATTACAGGTATTTGAAACAAAACAGAAGTAAATGAAATAATATTTTAAACCCCCGTGTGTCTTACCATTCATCATCAACAGCTATAAACATTTTGTTTCATGTATTCCAACTGTTTTTTCTGTGTATGAAGCCAAATACCAAATTTACATTTTGCTGATGTTCATTTTTTTTTTTTTTTTTTTTTTTTTTGAGAGAGAGTGGTGGGATGGAGGACAGAGGGAAAGGGAGAGAGAAAGAATCTGGGCAGCCCTGGTGGCGCAGCGGTTTAGTGCTACCTGCAGCCCAAGGTGTGATCCTGGAGCCCTGGGATTGAGTCCCACATCAGGCTCCTTGCATGGAGCCTGCTTCTCCCTCTGCCTGTGTCTCTGCCTCTCTCTCTCTCTCTGTGTGTGTTTCTCATGAATAAATAAATAAATAATTCTTTAAAAAAAAAAAAAAAACATTTAAAAAAAAAAAGAAAGAATCTTAAGCAGGTTCCATGCGGAGTCCAGTCTCACAACCCTGAGCTTGTGACCTGAGCTGAAATGAAGAGTCTGATATTAACTATCTGAGCCACCCAGGTACCTCTGTTTTGCTGGTATTCTTAAGTGTGCATCTTCAGTATGCATCTATAACAGTTTTTACTTAAGTTTAGGGGTGCTGTATTGATATTTTTGACCTTGTTCTTCATATTTTTTTTTTTTAGATTTAGGGACTTGCTTAGATTCAGGGTTTTTTTAGTTGATACTAAGATAGATTGCTGGATTTAAGTGTCTTCAGCTTAATTCATTTATTATAAACTTCCCCATCGCTGTTTGTTTTTTTTTTTTAAGATTTTTAATTTATTTATTCATGAGAGACACAGAGAGAGAGAGAGAGGCAGAGACACAGGGAGAGGGAGAAGTGGGCGGGCTCCATGCAGGGAGCCCAACGTAGGACTCGATCCCGGGACTCCAGGACCATGCCTTGGGCCGAAGGCAGGTGCTAGACCGCTGAGCCACCCAGGGATGCCCCCCCCCATCACTGTTTATACTAATGAATGCATTTCTATCATTTTCTGTAGTCATTAGCTGAAATTCCAGTATAAAGCACTTTCTCAAATCTACCATCTAGTTACCCCAAAATATAATGTGTATAGTGAAAATAGGAAAAATGTTTACTTCTGTTTCACAACTTGTATAAAAATATATCTAGCAATCTTAAAAGGGGTCAGAGAATGGTGAGTATCATTGTAAACTATTTTTTCTTTCACATATTTGTGTTTCAGTCATAGTCTATATTCTTTTTTTTTTTTTTTTTTAAGTAGGTTCCACGCTGGGCGTGGAACCCAAAGCAGGGCTTATATTCACAATCCTGAGATCAAGACCTGAGCTGAGATGAAGAGTCACATGCTTAACTGACTGAGCCACCCAGGTGCCCCCCATATTCTTTTTAATACCTAAATTGTTCCATATTTGATCAGTAGGACCCCTTCGTGTTACTCCTATGTCTTTTAAATGTGACTTTAAATGTGACCCATATAGCCTTTGATAGCTTTCTTGCTTTCTGGCACAGCAAATTATCCCAGGCTCATCTATATATTTCCTGTCTCCCAGCTTGTAAACAGCCATTTCTCTGAAGAGCCCTAGTTTCTTTATAGGAAGTAGATTTAGAGAGATCACAGACTGGGCATTAGTGGTGCTCCTGCTTTGGTTTTCATTGTTTCTAGGCCCTTTCTGTGATGGAATCAGGAAATAGGTATCTTTTAGAAAACAATTTCCAGTGTAAATTTAAGAGTAGAGTTAATTAGAACTTAATTTCTTTTGATTTATGTTTGTAAGTGAAACAGCCAAAATTATACTGAGTTAGATAACCTAACAATAAGGCTGCCTGGGTGGCTCGGCTCAGTGGTTGAACATCTGCCTTCAGCTCAGGGTGTGGTCCCGGAGACCTGGGATCAGGTCCCACTTCAGGCTCCCCTCGAGGAACTTGCTTCTCCCTCTGCCTGTATCTCTGTGTCTCTGTGTCTCATGAATAAATAAATCTTTAAAAACAAAACAAAACAAAACAAAACAGCATAAGATAACCTAACAATGTACGCTGTATAACTAGCCCTGTTAAAAGGAGATTTTTAGATTGGATTTAAATCTTTAGATGAGGAAAAGCTTAAAACCTGTGATAAAGGGGAGCCTGGGCGGCTCAGTTGGTTAAGCATCTGCCTTTGGCTTAGGTCATGCTCCCAGGGCCCTGGGATCAAGCCCTCTATCAGGCTCCCTGCTCAGCAGGGAGTCTGCTTCTCCCTCTCCCTCTGCCACTTCCCCTGTTTATACTCTCTCTGTCAAATAAATAAATAAAATCATTTTTAAAAAATGGGAAAAATCACAAAAGAAAAGGAGGATAAGTTTAACTATATAACCATTTAAAATTCTACCTAAAGACAGAGCAATTTTATAAAAGTGGATTCATTTATTTAGTACATTTATATGTTGGGCACAGCTGGGGATATAGGGATGAACAAAGTCTCTGCCCTCCTGGACCTCCCCAAATACCTGAAGCCCTACTGATAAAAACATTAAACACCATTTCTTCCTCTTTGACCTGTGAATTGTGCTCATGGGAATATACACTAAAGAAATAATCTGAAAGGCCAGGAAAAACAGTGACGGTTATTGTGGTATTCTGTACAGTTACAAAAAGTGAGAGACAACCAAAGTATCTAACAGTGAGGGAGGGGGGTGTAATTGACCTATGACCTGTTAATTTCAATTGTATAACATGATTCAATATATGTATATATTGGGAAATGAAGTCCAGTTAGCACTACATAGTTACATTGTTTTTTCCCTCTGGTGAGAACTTTTAAGATATACACTCCCAGCAACTTGCTAATCCAATACAGTATTATTAGCTATAGTCCCCATGCTATACATTGCTTCTCCAGAACTTCCTTATTTTGTAACTGGAGGTTTGTACCTTTTGTCTGTCTTCATCCTTTGCCTATCTCCCACCCCCCAGTGCAGAACTTTTCATAGTATTTTGGCAATTGCTTGTTTTGTAATAAGAGACTAAAACAAGGCACAGGGTATGGTGTGTTCACAACTGGAAACTACAATGGCGAAACGGAAGGAAATAAGCAAAATATGGGTGAAGATGGACAATTGACTTTTTAATTTTTAGTGCTTTGCAGTTTTTCTGCATTTTATAATCGGGAAAAAGAGATGTAAACCTGTTCCCTTGGTAGCATACTACCCAAAGGAAATGCTCCAAAGACTGTAAAACCCTGATGTATGGCTGTGTTTTATTTTACAACTTATAATTTGTATCTTACTAATGTGTTTGCCTCCTTTTGCCACCAGGGGGCAGACCGAGCCGTTCCTGTCCTGATCATTGGCATTCTGGTGTTCCTGCCAGGATTTTACCACCTGCGCATTGCCTACTATGCTTCCAAAGGCTACCGGGGTTACTCCTACGATGACATTCCAGATTTTGATGACTAGCGCCCACCCTCAACCCTGAGAAGAAGAAACACAGATGGGACTGAGAACAGAAACTGGCTAAGGAATTCTGTAGTTTGCAGAAGTTAAACAAAAGAATGGCCAGATTTAAAGGTCCACCCTCAGGATGTCAACCGAGCATACAATTACAAATTAACTGGCCCTGGCAAAAGCTGACAACTTTTTCCACACAAATATCTATCTTGGAAGAATAGCAATGTTAATGGTGTGGGAAAGCAGGAGGTTATTATATAGCGGAAGGTGTTACTGCTGCCACCCTTTTTAGAGTTCAGCATTTCTTTTAAATAGTCCTCATTGTCAGTTTGTTTTGGTGGCAAATGGAAGAATTCAATATGTCAAATTTCATATTACTAGTAATTTATTTTGAAAACATCTAAGTATCTTACCCCTACACTCATCCTCTAACTTTGTGTTCTAGTGGAAGACCTTGGCAAAATCAAATGTCAGTGTGGGTGCATCTGTAATATTTTTTACTTGCTTTCTCATTAATAGCCAGGACTTTTTTAAATCTCAGAGCAAGTTTCCAAAAGGTAAACATTTTCTCTGCTCAGGAATCCTTGGTCAGCTTTGATTTGGTCCACCAGTAAGTTGACCAGTGTTTAATTTGGGTCATTCTGTTCTTTGTAGATCAAGGTGTTCTGTATATCATGCCTTTAAGGACTGGACTTTGGCTGTTTCCTAAGGAAAAAATGTAGATAAATGGTTGTTACTTAGAGATTATAAACCTCTTATTAGCACCTTATATTATGATGTCATTCTGCTGAAGATTGCAAGACTCAGCCTGGATCCCTAGGTGGACCAGACTGCCTTAATTTGATTCTGCTTCCTAGCTTGCACAAAGTGACATATTCAAAAGAAATTAAAATGCCAAAATCTAAATCCTAGACTTAAAGTGAATTAATTTTAAGTATATTTCAGAAAACATTTTAATGATTATATGATATATTTGATCCCAATACTCAGGACCAACTTCATTTTTAGATAACTGACCATATGGGTCAGACTGCTTTTCAATCCTCCTCTTACTGTGAGCTTATGGACCTAGGTGACTAAAAGCCAGGAAGGGTCATCAACTGAGATTTGGAGGGCTGTAGGTGGAACAGGTTTATTGGGGAAGGTGAGTTCACTTTCAGATGTGTTAAATTGTAGATCTGTACTTTACATCCACATGGGACTGTTGAGTAGGCAGTTGCAAAGCATGGATCTAAAGTTCAGGAGGGAGTCTAGGCCCGAGATAGAAATTAGGGAGTCATTGTTGGGACACTAACTAAAAACTGGATGATACCACTCACAGAGTGAGTGCATATGGGAAAAAAATTAGGACTCACGAAGTGAGGGACAGAGAGGGCTGACCTGAAGCAACCTCCAAAGTTAAGTTCATTTGGTAATGGGAGAGCAGGCTGGGAAGCCCAGTACTCTTATTGAAGTTCCTATGTAAAAGAGATCTGTAAAGCATTATCCTTGGAACTGTTTTTATTTTTATTTATTTATTTAAGATTTTATTTATTCATGAGAGAGACACAGAGAGAGAGAGAGGCAGAGACATAGGCAGAGGGAGAAGCAGGCTCCATGCAGGGAACCCAATGTGGGACTCCATCCTGGGACCCCAGGATAATGCCCTGGCCCGAAGGCAGGTGCTAAACCACTGAGCCACCCAGGGATCCCCTGGGAACTGTTTTTAAAGTAAAGCTCAGACCAGAAGGCTTTAACCAAACCAAATTTTTTGTTTTTGTTTGTTTTTAAGGTTTTATTTGAGAGAGAGAGAGAGAGAACAAGCTAGGGGGCAGGGAGCAGAGGAAGAGGGGAACCAGACTCCCCGCTGAGCAAGGACACCCCCCCCCCCAATACTTTGCTTAATCCCAGGATCGAGATCATGACCTGAGCCGAAGTCAGACACTTAACTGACTCATTCACCCAGGCACTGCCCATATTTGGTCCTTTTTATAAGGGTAATCGTGTCCCTGGTAAGGGGAAAACACTCAAATGGAACATGGTTATAAAATGAGAAGTAGGCGTTTTGCAGTAGAAGGTAAACATTTACTCCCTGATCCAGTCTCTAAGGTTGTCTAATGAAGTTTCTTAGACACCTATCCAGAAGTGTTGTAAGCACATAAACATATATATCCTTCTTCTTAAAACTCAGGTTCCGGGCAGCCCGGGTGGCGCAGCAGTTTAGCGCCGCCTGCAGCCCAGGGCGTGATCCTGGAGACCCTGGATTGAGTCCCACGTCAGGCTCCCTGCATGGAGCCTGCTTCTCCCTCTGCCTGTGTCTCTGACTCTCTCTCTCTCTGTCTCTATGAATAAACAAATAAAATCTTTAAAAAAAATAAATAAAAACAAACAAACTCAGGTTCCCATTGTATAGTTCTATAATTTCCCTTTTTTCCAGTTATTCTGTTGGGTGTATCTTTCCATATACATGAAGATCACAGCCTTTTTAAAAATCTACACTAGAATATAGTTTTCATGTTGTGCATGTAGTCTTAGGGTTCTAAGAGCAGAGATCATAAAGTTCTAATCCTTCCCTCTCTGATGTCCCCTAATGAGTGGTCCTTGCTGTTCTATTTGAACATTCACACTTACAATCTAATTCCAGGTGGGATTGTTATTAATTGTTTGATTTTTTTTTTAAGATTTTATTTATTTAAAAAAAAATTTATTTTGAGAGAGTGGCAGGGGAAGGGGTAGAGGCAGAATGAGAGAGAATCTCCGGCACACCCACACTGAGCACAGAGCCCAATGTGGGGCTTAATCTCATGAACCTGAGATCCTGACCAGAACTGAAGTCAAGAGTTGGACATTTAGGTGATCCCTGGGTTGCTCAGCGGTTTGGTGCCTGCCTTCATTTTTTTTTTTTTTAAGATTTTATTTATTTATTCATGATAGTCACACAGAGAGAGACAGAGAGGCAGAGACACAGGCAGAGGGAGAAGCAGGCTCCATGCACCGGGAGCCCGATGTGGGACTCGATCCCGGGTCTCCAGGATCATGCCCCGGGCCAAAGGCAGGCGCCAAACCGCTGCGCCACCCGGGGATCCCTGGTGCCTGCCTTCAGCCCAGGGCATGATCCTGGAGTCCCAGGATTGGGTCCTGCATCAGGCTCCCTGCATGGACCCTGCTTCTCCCTCTGCCTATGTCTCTGCCTCTTGTTCTGTGTCTCATGAATAATTAAATCTTTAAAAAAAAAAAAAAAGAGTTGGACGTTTTACAGACTGATCCACCCAGGCACCCCTCAGGTATTATTTATTAAGACAAAATCAGACTCCCTGTAACTACACTGCCAGTAAATGTTTATTTTGGTTCTTTATAGAAAACACCCAAACCTTCATAATAGTGAATGTTTCTTGAACTCTGTCAAATGTACCAAGCACTTTTATTACATAACTTTCATTTTAATGCTTGGAAAAAACACCGAGTTGGATGATATTCTTAGGTAATAGGTTGGATATTTGTAAAGTTTTTTAAAAAATATTTTATGTATTTATTCATGAGAGACACAGGCAGAGGGAGAACAGGCTCCATGCAGGGAGCCCGATGTGGGACTCCATCCGGGTCTTCAGGATCACACCCTGGGCTGAAGGCGGTGCTAAACTGCTGAGCCACACGGGCTACCCTAGGTTGGACATTTGTAAAGAAGTAGGGTGAGGGTAGGCAGAGCCATAAACTGTGGTGGGGACCAAGGTCAATTGTCAAATGTATATTTTATGTAAAAGCAGCCTTTTCCCTCCCTGCCCTTACTGTTAGCCAAACCACGTGCTCTAGCTTTATAAGGATTTTCTTATTTGCAACAACTGTTACACCTTTCAATAGTCATTTCAAGGCTAAAAATCATCCCCACTTGAATCAGCTGTTCTACCTATGATGGAAATTCAGACCCATTGCCCCTGGATAAGCTTCACCCAGTCTGTGCCAGCCTCATATCGACTGCTTCCTTTCTGCCAGGATTTGTTAGGTGCTAAAGGCATAACAGGAAAAATTGAGCATGATCAGCGGGTAGCAGAGGTTGCAAACTAGTGGACACAGATGTTGGCCTGCATTTTGTTTTTAAAAATGGAAAAGTTAAATGATCTGATTTGGGGCTTTTCTTGGAAACTCAGTATATTTTTCTTCCTTACTGAGAGGCTACAACCAACTGGAGCAGAATTCTCCAGTTCACCAAAGTTCTTATTGTTGCTTTACCTTTGTGCCTAACCTGCTAATTGTTTTCATTAAGGGCAAGAGTGTGTTTTAGGGTCCCACAAAGTCTAGCACAGTGTTGGTGGACACTTCAGGCTATTAGATGAAGAACCAAAGTTGAAAGTACGTTTCTATCCCAGGATGCTAGTTCTGTTCCTTTGAGGTATGGACAGTTGGGCTGGTACCGTTTGATTTAGATGCTCCTAAATGACCCTCCCGCCAGCTGCCTGGCAGGCTGCTCCCCTTCAAACAGATTTGGGGCTACCTGGTGAGTTCAGTCTCTGCCTGGCACCTTCTACTGAGGCCACTGCACCTAATTCACAACCGTCTGCACGTTCCCTCCTACGGGGTCTTCCAGTGTCCCAGTCAGCTGGCCTGGAAGAGCCTTCTGTTACTGGTTCAGTGAGGGAAGCTGGTGGAAAGACAACAGTTTTGACCTTTTGCTGACCGTCAAAGGGGTATAAGCCAAATTAACTCACCTTAGTTAGTTGTCTTGTGTCATCTAAACTATCTTGAGGCTTCTCTCCTAGACATGATCCATCTCCTAGACAGCCTCCTGGCCTCAAGTAAACTAGTTATGGTTTCATGCCAGGGTGGGAAAGGTAGAGTCCTGTTAGCTCTTGAGGCATTGGGCAAATTACATCTGGAGCTTCAATTTCCTTATAAAGTGGGGGTAAACCAGTTCTACCTCCTAGGGTAAATGTGAAGATTAAATAAAACTGTGGAAGTGTGCTTCACACAGAGCCCAGCACCTAGAAAACGCTCAGTAAATGAAAGCTGCTGTTTGAGAAAGTGAAGACTGTCATTCCTTTGGCTTCAGGGATTAGTGCTTCGGGTGAAGTTTATGAGGGGAGAGAGCCCATCTGTTATCCCTGGGGCCAACCTGAAGAGTCTGCTGGTCCGTGGTGGAACCACCATGGAGTGCGGGGCCAGAGCTAGCATGGCAGTCAGCCCCAGCCAAGGCAGGGCCCCCTTCGCTGACAGAATGGAGGGATAAGAAGATCTCCAGCCCCTGGCCCTTTGCCAGCATGCAGCTGGGATGCTGTATGCTCTAGTCCTGTGGAGCAAGAGGGGAAGGTAGAGGACCTAAGCACCCCATTCTTTCATTCTTCTCACTAACTGGAAAAGAGCCAACTAGAAAATGCTCCAGTCTTGGCTAAGGTGCTAATCCTTTGAGAAGGTTTTCTCTAGGATTAATATCCACAGAGTTGGCTCTGAGACCATCATCCTCAGGCGCGCTATGCCCCTACGACTGAAAAGGTGACAATAGAATCACCAACACAGCTAGGAGGGTTTGTGGCCTGGCAGAATGGGGAAGACGACTGGCACCAGGCAAGAGTTGTAAGCATGAGGAGCTGGGGCTGAGTCAGATCTCTGGATATAGCTACGGTTTCTGTCACTGTAGCCATGATCTGAACTTTTAAGTTGGTGTTTTTGTTTTGTTTTGTTTTTTAAGAATTTGACAGAGAGAGAAAGAGCATACAAACAGGAAGCAGCAGATGGTGGGTTGGGGGGGAGAAGCAGACTCCCCGCTGAGCAGGGAGCCCGATGCGGGGATAGATTCCAGGACCCCAGGATCATGACCTGAGCCGAAGGCAGACATCCTTGAACATTTTAAGAATTAACATGTCGGGGACCCCTGGGTGGCTCAGCGGTTGAGCATCTGCCTTCGGTTCAGGGCGTGATCCTAGGTCAGGGGATTGGATCCCACATTGGGCTCCCCAAAGGGAGCCTGCTTCTCCCTCTATCTATGTCTCTGCCTCTCTCTCTGTGCTTCTCATGAATAAACAAATAAAATCTTAAAAAAAAAAAAAAAAAGACTTAAGAGCATATTGACAGGGTACTTGCAGACAGCTCCAAGTTCCCCTTCTTGGGGATATCAGAAAATGCCAGGTATTTTCCCCATTTAATGGGAGTGAAATCACAGTGGGACCAAAGAGCATAGAATGGTGCCGGCCCAAGATCAAGAACTCCTGCTCATTCTGAACATGACCCAAGATAGTCTTCCACCATATTGCTCTCCCAGATGTTTGCATCCCACCTCCAGCAAGGGGCCAGGCCTCATCAATTGGCAGTAAAAGAAGTTAACTTCTCAAAGCGCAGAGATTAGGATTTTGCACTGTAGAAAAACAAGGCAGACACAAAGTCTCCAAAGTCACTTAAGTTTTTGGCAGGGTAGAGTACATTTACTTTCCAAGGCCCAGGTCACCAAAACTTGAAACTTGAAGAGTACTTTGGGTGGAAAATATCTCTTTATTAAAACAACTCAACTTAAACATTAACCAAAAAAGTAGGCCACAGCGCTTTGAAGGCAGCTCTATCTTGATACAGTTAGGTCCGCTAGATGCCTTAACTATTACCAGTCACAGCTTTAATCTAACCTTAGTTTTATCTCCAGACTTTGTTTTAAATCTGTCTGTTAATTCACCTTGCATTCTACTTTTAAGTTTATTCATGAAAAAAATAAAAAAGTTTATTCATGAAATGTTTTTTGGGCACCTACTATAGACATTTGCCAGACATCAAAAAGGAATCATCCATTTCCTCCCGAAATTTGCAACTTACTTAGGGAGAAGAGACCCATATCTGAACTAGTTAAATGTAGTAAGTGATAGTCATCTATGAATAATTTAGAAAATTGTTGCTCTAAGGGGATTGGGGAGGAAAGGAGGCTCAGCAGGCTCTGCACAGGTCTGGGAGAGACAGGACTTGAGCTAGACCAAGGACGGGCAGGAGGGAAATTGGTTGAACTTGGGCTGGCCCCCAACTGGTAATGGGGGCTGTGTCCAGGCAGGGCATCGGGAGAGTTGGGAATTAAGGTTGCTAGGTTATATGGGCCTAGGTTGTGACCAGCTAAGGAATGGGAAACTGTGGTAGTTTTCTTTTTAAATTTTGTTTTATTTTTCTTGAAACGGTGCACATATCATAAAAGTTAGTTACATCAAACTCATTATGAAAATTAGTAGTTCTTAGCAACCCCTTCTCCCTCATTCCCCAAGGGACAAACCAAGAACCTTTTGTTCTTCCAGCTGAATCTCATTGTATTGACCCTGAATCTCCACATGACATATTACCACTTCACAGTTTTTCAGTACTAGGCCTAATTAAATGAATTTTATCTGCTAGAAAATGGTGATTTTGCTCCATGCCTTCTCTGTCTCCTGTCCTATTCACATACTCGCAGGCCCTCCGTTTTCTCCATATAATTGTGTGATTTTGGTTAGACCAATATTAAACGTTGTGAAATGACTAAGAATATATAAACCCTATTTGCAGCTTACCCAGGACATATTATGACTTACTTCTCCCTTCTGGCACAACTTTTAGTTTTCCCTGGAGTTGACAATCTTATTTTGTTTGTTTCTGTGATTTTCTTTGCAACTGTCACTCATTCAGATTCTGCCATTTCTTTATGTATCCCCTGGTATTCTGTCCATGTCATGGAGAACTCTCTCTCGAGCCTGCTGCCCTGTCCTCTACCTGCTTTTTGTACCCCCAGAGGTGAGGATGTGACTGCAGAGCCTTCACCTTTCCCATGTGACATTTGTGGGGATGTCTGGGGCCACTCTGATTCTGGGTTCTTCGCTTTGCTACCATTTTTTCATTCTGGATGCCTGTAGGATTGCATTCGGTGTTCTGACATTTCACGGTGACATGTCTTGTTGTTGGCCTATTTTTCTCCAGCACAAGTACTCTGGAAACTCATGTCTTTTTAAAAGATTTTATTTATTTTATTCATTAGAGACAGAGAGAGAGAGAGAGAGAGAGAGGCAGAGACACAGGCAGAGGGAGAAGCAGGCTCCATGCAGGGAGCCCGACGTGGGACTCCAACCAGGGTCTCCAGGATCAGGCCCTGGGCTGAAGGTGGCACTAAACCGCTAAGCAACCCAGACTACCCTTGAAATTAATTTCTTTGATAATTTCCTTCACTCTAAGGTCTCTGGTTTTTGTTTCTGGAATTATTTCTTTAGGTGTTGGTCTTTATCTTTTCTCTCCTATTTTTCACATTTTTGCCCTTTTTCCATATTTTGTCTTTTTGATCTTCTCTATGGAGGGCTTATTTAGCTCTGTCTTCCAACTCTAATGTTGTACTTTTTGGGTTTCTGCTGTCATAGTTTTAATATCCAAGGACTCTTTTTAATCTTCTGGGTGTTCTTTTTATGGCAATAAAATTTAATTTTGGGGCCATAACATATTTTCTTATCTCAATATATTAACATAAGTATTCACTGAATCAGGGTATCTGGCTGGCTCAGTCATTAGAGCATGTGACTCTTGACCTTAGGTCCTGAGTTCAAGCCCCTTATTGTGTGTAGAACTTATTAAAAAGAAAGAGAGAGAGAGAGAGATAAGTGTTTACTTATCAGCAAAGCAGTCAGAATAGACCTTTAAAAATATGTCCTAGGATGCCTGGGTGGCTCAGCAGTTGAGCCTTTGGCTCAGGGCATGATCCTGGAGTCCCGGGATTGAGTCCCACATCGGGTTCCCTACAGGGACCCCCCTTCTTCCTCTGCCTATGTCTCTGTCTCTCTGTGTCTCTCATGAGCAAATAAATAAAATATTTAAAAAAAATAAAATAAAAATACGTCCTATCTTGTCATTCCTCTCAAAACACCACCGTGGTGGGATCCCTGGGTGGCGCAGCAGTTTAGCGCCTGCCTTTGGCCCAGGGCATGATCCTGGAGACCCGGGATCGAATCCCACGTCGGGCTCCCGGTGCATGGAGCCTGCTTCTCCTTCTGCCTATGTCTCTGCCTCTCTCTCTCTCACTCTGTGCCTATCATAAATAAATTAAAAAATTAAAAAAAAAAAACACCACAGTGGTTCTGCATCTGACTCAACAGGAGAAGCCTTTGTCCCTGCAGTGGCTGCGGTGGCCCAGTGTGATCTCTCCTCCCCTGGGCCTCCCTGGCATCAGCTGTTCTACCTCCTGTTCACTCTGCTTCAGCCACACCAGCCCCTCAGTGCTCCCTGACTTCTCCAGGCCCAAACTCCCACCCTAGCACCTCGGCCATAACTGTTCCTTCTGCCCAGAATCCCCCTCTCCTTCAAGACATTGCTCAGCTTGCATCTTCTCAGTAAGGCCTGCCCCGGCCTCCACGTGTAATACTGCAGCTTGCTCAAGACCATGTCCCAACCATGCCTAGAGCACCAGCTCTCCTGGCCTCCTCTCTCCTCCTTCTTGACTCTTCCATAGCAAGTGTCGCTTTCTAACTTGCTGATTTTATTTATCTATTATGTGTTTTTCATCATTCCATTCCACTCCGTCACTCCACCCTACTTAGAAGGGCAGACATTGGGATACCTGGGTGGCTCAGTGGTTGAGCGCCTGCCTTTGGCTCAGGGCATGATCCTGGAACCCCAGGATAAAGTCCCACATCGGGCTCCTGCGAGGAGCCTGCTTCTCCCTCTGCCTGTGTCTCTGCCTCTCTCTCTCTCTCTCTCCCCCTCTCTCTCATGAATAAATAAATAAAACCTTAAAAAAAAAAAAAAAAAAGAAGGGCAGGCATCTGTTTTGTTCACCGATGTTCCCAGCAACTTAGAACTATGCTTGGCACAGAGAGCAGCAGTAGTCTTTGTTAGGTGAAAAGATGAATGAATGAATGAATGAATGAATGAATGTCTTTGTGAATTTTCATGGTTTGGGTAGCCCGGGTGGCTCAGTGGTTTAGCACTGCCTTCAGCCCAGGACCTGATCCTGAAGACCTGGGATCAAGTCCCACATCGGGCTCCCTGCACGGAGCTTGCTTCTCCCTCTGCCTGTGTCTCTTGCTTCTCTCTCTCTCTTTCTGTGTCTCTCATTAATAAATAAAATCTTAAACAACAACAAAAAAAGAATTTTCATGGTTTGATTTTGAACTTTCCTTCTCCCTGCATGCTGGTCTTTTCTCTAGGTTGCTTTTTCTACTTCTTTGCTTCAGTCTCTATCTTTCAGGTTATCTAGGCTGTCAGCTCATACTAAAGATTAAGGACATAAAACCCAGTGCCACTCTATGCCTATGGAATGGCCTCATTGACTATGGGATGAATCCTCTGAGAGTCACCTACGTGGGCCATTCATTGGGGAATACTCATGGTCGGTAGCTTCAGATCTTTCCCTGAGGCTGGTCTTTCTCAGAGAGGGCTGGCCACCACTGCCTGAGAACCAACTTGGCAACAAAGGCCATGAGTCTGAGTCTGGACAGTCAGTATGTGGACTCTACTTAGCGCCCTGCTCTCAGTTTGCTGTTCCCACCTCGGCTGTGAGTGGTTATCTCCCTGCCTCTCCATCAAAAAGCCCGATTTCACAAACTCTCGCCAAAGTTCAGGCTTCCAGATTTCCGCCAGAATACTGGGAGTGATCTTTGCCCTGTGGCTTAGGGCCAGGGAGGAGAGAGATAGGGTTAATTTTTTTTTTTTTTACTTTTTATTGAAGTATAATATACATACAGAAAAGTACACAAGTCAAAAGCTTGCTGTATTTCCATAAACACATAAAGTCTAATTCTTTTTTTGTAAAAGATTTTATTTATTCATGAGAGAGAGAGAGAGAGAGAGGCAGAGACAACACAGGCAGAAGGAAAAGCAGGCTCCTCGATGTGGGACTTTATCCCAGGACTCCAGGATCATGCCCTGAGCCAAAGGCAGGCTCTCAACCACTGAGCCACCCAGGTGTCCCAATGTCTGCCCTTCTAAGTAGGGTGGAGTGACGGAGTGGAATGGAATGATGAAAAAACACATAATAGATAAATAAAATCAGCAAGTTAGAAAGCGACACTTGCTATGGAAGAATCAAGAAGGGAGCCTGACGTGGGAGTTGATCCCAGGTCTCCAGGATCACACCCTGGGTCAAAGGCAGTGCCAAACCGTCGAGCCACCTGGGCTGCCCCAAAGTCTAATTCTTTTTTTTTTTTTTTTTTTTTCTAAAGTCTAATTCTTTTTTTTTTTAATTTTTATTTATTTATGATAGTCACACAGAAAGAGAGAGAGAGGCAGAGACATAGGCAGAGGGAGAAGCAGGCTCCATGCACCGGGACCCCAACATGGGATTCGATCCCGGGTCTCCAGGATCATGCCCTGGGCCAAAGGCAGGCGCTAAACCGCTGCGCCACCCAGGGATCCCTAAAGTCTAATTCTTAACTAGATTTTTAGCCAGTCCACTCATGTACGCTTGACCTCTGTCCCTACTTTTATTTATTTTTTATTTTTTATTTTATTTATTTATGATAGTCACAGAGAGAGAGAGAGGCAGAGACACAGGCAGAGGGAGAAGCAGGCTCCATGCACCGGGAGCCCGACGTGGGATTCGATCCCGGGTCTCCAGGATCGCGCCCTGGGCCAAAGGCAGGCGCCAAACCGCTGCGCCACCCAGGGATCCCTGTCCCTACTTTTAGAGGTCCTTGGCATCACCAATTCCATGTGTTTTGAGGGGTCCTGCATAAAATCATGCTATTATTAGACCCGGTTGTCCAGCCTTTGCTCACACTTCTGACCTCGCCAAGTCAGGAGACCTGAGCACCACTTCCCTCACTGACTTGTCTAGCAAACGTACTCAATAAATATATGTTATGACACTCTCAAACAGAATAGCTTCCTTCCTTTTCAAATCTCTACCCTGGAAAGGACTCATTTTTCTTTTCTAGGGGAAATTGGATGAGAACTAATTGTATTTGAAGGTTTTTTTGGTTTTCTTTTCTAAGGCTGTCTTGTTGCTCTTTGAGATCCTTAGAAAGCCCTGTAGAGCCAGACCTGGCAAAGATTAGGTCCTGAAGTTCAAAACATGGTGAGTAATTGACAGTCTGCAATGAGGGTAGAAGGCAGCAGGTCAAAGGCTGCTTGTCTGTAGGTTGTCTGTAGTCCAGGAAGGAGACAGCTGCATGTTGAAATCTGTCTGGACATAGCCAAGACTGTGAGAGTGTCTCTGGTCATCTGGGGTCAACCTGGGGTTTCTGGGCTACCTGGTCATTTCCCAGGCTTTGAAAAACTAATTTATTTAAGTATGGAGCTGTATTAAATAAAAAAACGCCCCCCCCATTAATAGTTTGCCATTGTATTCTTTTAGAAAAAAAGTGCATATATAAAGCTACATAAATATTCTTTTTCAACTCTTTTCATTGTGAAATATAACGTACAGAAAAGCACGCAAAACATAAATGTATGGCTTAGATAATCATAAATCAAAAACTCAGGGAAGCACCTGTCAAGTCAGGAAGCCACACCAGCATCCTGGGCAGTGGGGGCAGCCCTGACAGCAAGGTGAGAGGCGGCAAAGCAGGTGCTGCCTGAGAACCACCTGACTCCGTTATGGCTGGTACATTGTAATAGGAGGGGCCTGAGAAGGGATGCAGGCAGGTGAGATCTTGGAGAGTCCTCTGTGCCAGGGGAAAGAGGGGAGCCTCCCATCTCTGACCCCAGATAGGGGTCCAGCCCTCCTCTTCACTCTCAGCTCATCTTCTAAATCTGGCAAATAACCCACAGAAAGTATGATGTTCCTTCTCTGAGGCTAGAAGATTAGAATAGAAAATCCCAGCTTTTGATCAAGCACATAAAACTCCTGACACTGGATAAAAACAGACTCTTTTAGGTAAAGATGAAAAGATTTGGGAACACAAAAGAAAATGGAGCGAGAAAATGAGAGGAACATTGCTTCCAGTAACGGGAAATGTATGCCAAGAGGAGTTTCATGTTTGTGGCGAGATTGGAGAGGACATCAGAGGGGCCACTTGGAGTCCAGGAATACTGCTTTCAAATGAACTCAGGACTCAGAGGTAGGCACTCAGGAAAGAGAATGTTAGGTATAACTTTTTATTTTAATTTTTTTAAAGATGTATTTATTCATGGGAGATACACAGAGAGAAAGGGAGAGACACAGGCAGAGGGAGAAGCAGGCTCCATGCAGGGAGCCCGATGTGGGACTCAATCCCGGATCCTGGGATCACATCCTGAGCCAAAGCAGACTTGAGCTCAACCGGTGAGCCACCCAGGCATCCCTTAATTTATTTTTTAGAATAGTCTCTTAATAAAAAAAAAAAAATTAGTCTCTTAATTATTAAAGAAGTCACAACCCCAAAGTCAAGAGTCATGTGTTCTACCAACTGAGCCAGCTAGGTGCCCCAAGAATGTTAGGTACAGCTTGATGTGAGATTTAAACATGAAAATGAAATGTCCTTTTAGAATAAAATGTAAGTTACTAAAATTGGGGGCACTTGGGTGGCTCAGTTGCTTAAGCATCTGCCTTTGGCTCAGGTCATGATCCTGGGGTCCTGGGATAGAGCCTCGAGTGGGGTTCCCTGCTCAGTGGGAAGTTTCCTCCCTCTCCCTTTGCCCCTCCCCCTGCTCATGCTCTCTCTCTTAAATGGGTAACATTTCTAAAAATCTTTTTTTTTAAGTTACTAAAATTGACTCAAAAGGAAATGGAAAACCCGAATAAACCCACTAACTCTAGAGGATAGGAGGAAGGTCCTCAAAGGTCTTATTTACCCAAATTTTGGACCCAGATGGACAATAGTATGGAAATGTAGCTAATCTTCAAGAAAGGCTGTTGATAATTTTTACATTCTAGAATCTAGAGCATGAGAAAATGTTATAAACCTAGTATAGGGATCCCTGGGTGTCTCAGCGGTTTAGCACCTGCCTTTGGCCCAGGGTGTGATCCTGGAGTCCCGGGATAGTCTCATGTCAGGCTCCCTGCATGGAGCCTGCTTCTCCTTCTGCCTATGTCTCTGCCTCTCTCTCTGTCTCTCATGAATAAATAATTAAAATCTTAAAAAAAAAAAAAAACCTAGTATAACCCCCTTATCACAGCTTGTCCAAATGAATGATTTTTTTAAAAAGATTTTGTCTATTTATTCATGAGAGACACAGAAAGAGAGTAGCATAGGGAGAAGATACTCCCTATGGGGGAGCCCAATGTAGGACTCAATCCCAGGATCCCTGAGCCGAAGGCAGACACTCAACCACTGAGTCACCCAGGTGTCCCCAAATGAATGTTTCTTTTAAAGATTTTATTTATTTATTCATGGGCAACACACAGAGAGAGGGAGAGACAAAGGTAGAGGGAGGAGAAGTAGGCTCCCCGTGGGAAGTTCAATGCGAGACTCAATCCCAGGACTCCAGGATCACACCCTGAGCCAAAGGCAGACTCTCAACTGCTGAGCCACCCAGGCGTCCCTGACTTCAGCATCTATTCCTGACTTAATGACAAAACTCTAAAGCCATCTTCAAATAGATAAACCTTAACATTACAAAAAACTTTGAAGAGGAGGCACCTAACTGGCTCAGTGGGTAGAGCTCAGTGGGTAGAACTCACAACCCCTTTATCGCGGGGTTGTGAGTTCAAACCCCATGATAGGCATAGAGATTACTTAAAAACAAGATCTTTGGGGCATCTGAGTGGGCTCAGTCGGTTAAGCATCTGCCTTTGGCTCGAATCATGATCTCAGCATCCTAGGATCGAGCCTGGGCTCTCTGCTCGGGGGATGAGGGGTTGCTTCTCTGTCCCTCTGCTGCTCCCTCTGCTTATGATCTCTTGCCCTCTCTCAAATAAATAAATAAAATCTTTTTAAAAATGAAAAGATCTTTAAAGACATGAAGAATCCAATAGCAAATGCCAAACCATCAAATACCAGATTTATTCCCATTAAAATCAGGAGCAAGGGAGAGGTATCCACTAACACCTGTCATTGTGGTTAAACAAAACGAACATGGGCATGGATCTCCATCCATTGACTAAAGTTTGCAGGAAGTAGCATGCTCAATTTTTTTCTGCTTTTTAAATAATCCCCTTGAATTTTAGCAGTGAGTCCTCATTTCACCAGGCAATTGAAGTTTACTCTTGGCCATTACGGGAGCCTCCTTGCTGCCAGGGTTTACCATCTCAGTTGCAGGAGGGGAGTGTCCAGAGTGCCAAAGTCTCCGGGGAGGGCAAGCAGGTGGCCGGGGTTTCAACATAGGATTTGCCGAGATGTACTTTGGTCTAGTCATTAAGTGTTGGTCTCTACATGTAGCTGTGGTGTTGTCCGTTGTTCTTAGCTGCACATTTCCTTGCTTTTTTAAACTGAGGTGTAGTTGACACACAACGTTTCAGTTGTACAACATAGCAATTCAACAATTCTATGCATCATGCAATGCTTGCCGTGAATGTAGCAGCTGCATATTTTCTTTTTTAAGACTTTATTTATTTATCATAATAGACACAGAGAGAGCCAGAGATATAGTCAGAGGGAGAAGCAGGCTCCCAGCAGGACCGTCCTGTGGGACTCGATCCCAGGACCCCAGGATAACGATGAGTCGAAGGCAGATGCTTAAGTGACTGAGCCACCCAGGCACCCCAAAGATCTTATTTTTAAGTAATCTCTACACCTATCGTGGGGTTTGAACTCACAACCCTGAGATCAAGAGTTGCACGCTCTACCTACTGAGGTGCCCTTGCATATGTTCTTAAGGTCTCTTCGCTCAGCCCCTTCTGCACCCCATTTGGGCACATGAGGACATGAGGCGGCCCTGGTGCCTACCTAGTGGGAGTGCTCAAGGTTCTCCACTGCCTTTGGGCTCCTTCTGGACTTACAGTAAATTATTCCCCTGCTCCCCATGGCATGCTGGGGTGTGTGGGAACTGTATGGGCTGTCTCCAGTCCAACCGTCTGGCTCTGCCGAGAGCCCTTTCATTGCTCAAAGAAATGATAGAATCTTGCTGCTTCTCAGGCCCTCCTTAGAAAAGGGCAGGGGCCCCTTCCAATTCCAGCTGCCCAGGCTGTCAAGGATCTCCGTTGTTCTCCTGCTGGCAGCTTTCCTCTTCCACCCCGCCACCCCCTCTACTGGGGGGCAGTGCTTCTGGGGGTGGGGGTCAGATACAGCCACACACTGAGGCTCCAGACCCACTTGCTTCCCTCCAACTCTCTTCTTTTCTCTCCATCTGGAGCCTTTTGGTTAAAGAAGCACTAAACTATAGCACATCAACTAAAGAAGCAAATCTAAAGAGCAACAACTCATGTTGAAGAATCTTTCTTTTTACTTCTGGGTGTCATGGATCAGTATTTGCTGTCAACACACCGCTCAAGGAAGCCAGTGGTCTGGATCTGGGTATCGTGATGACATCAGATTGCTTTAAAAGTTTCTAAATGAAAAAAAAAATAAAAATAAAAATAAAAGTTTCTAAATGATCTGTACTTAATTCATTGTGGGCCAGCGTCAACCAGCTCATGGGCCAGCAGTGCTCAGAAGCCTCTCTGAGGAACCTGGTATAAAGGCTTAGTAACCTCCTCCTCTGTTCTTCTAAATCTGGTCAAGACATTCAAAACAAAAATTCCAAAAATTTGGGGCGCCTGGGTGGCTCAGTTGGTTCAATTCTGGGATTCAGCTCAGGTCATGATCTTGGGGTCTGGGTCATGGGATCGAGCTCCAGGGAGTCTGCTTGTCTCTCTCCCTCTGCTCCTCCTCCCGCACTTATGCGCTCATGTACCCACGGTCTCTCTCTCTCTCTCTCTCTCAAATAAAGTCTTAAAAAAATTCCAAGAACTTGACTTCCCTTTCCCGTGCATTCTGCTATGTCACCCCTTCCCTAAGCCAACGGGCACAGAACACCCTAGCTGCTGCCAGGCTGGAGAGAAGTGCTCATAAGGTTACAGAAAATAGTGGAAACGAAAATTGCATCAGTTCATGCAGCATATTTCTCTCTTGCTGCCAAAATGAGAAGGAAGATTGGGTTGTTGTTGGTGTTTTAATGAAGAAGTGAGAGATTAATCATAATTTATAAATAAACAGATTACAACCTACAAAACGTTTGTAATAAAGTTCAATAGGATAAAATGGCTACAAAGAAAATCAAGATCAAGAGCCCTTCACCTGAGCTAGAATAATAATTAGAAAACAATATAGCAAGGGTCTCATTCACAGTAACTATGGAACAAAATGCTAAGAGGTCAAATTAGTGGAAAGTGACTGAATATTCTTGGGAAACATCATTAAGACCTTACTGAGATAGATTTTCTTACTAGTAACTCTACGTTGTGAAGCGATGCAAATTTGTCTCCAATGCAATCCCTTTCTAATCAAAATCACACAGGAGGGGTAAAGAGGACTTGACAAAGGGATTCTCAACTCAGTCTAGAAATTAAAGGTTGACAATAGCCAGAAAAAATGTCAAAGGAGAACCTTGGAGAAGTACTTACCCTCTTTAATATTCAATGGCATTACAAAGCTATGGAAATTGAAACAGTACTCTGCACAGCCATGGAAAGGGAAATCAGTGGAGCAGAAAGACAATCCAAAAAGAGGCCTGAAGATCAAAAAAATTTAGTATGTGATAAATAGACCATGAAAATTAAGAGAGAAAGGATGGATTATTTAATAAATGGTGTCCAAACAACAGATTAACAAATCTGCCTAATTCTCCTGGGCCCCTCCCTGTTTGGATTGGATTTCCTCTTCCCTTCAGGCTGGATGTTGTCATGTGATCAGCATTGGCCAATGAAATGGGAGTTTGAGTGATGGGTGTCACTTTTTGCGGGGAGGAGGAGGGGCAGAGAGAGAGAATCTTAAGCAGGCTCTATACACATCCAGCCGGGAGAGGATGTGGGGCTCCATCTCAGAAGATGGGTGTCACTTCTGAGAAGAAGTTTTAAGAGCCATTACATATTTTCCCATGTCTTCACTTTCCCTCTGCCCCAGTCGGGGAGTGAAGATGATGCACAGCAGAGCCCCCAGCTCCCCAGCTGACCCACGAGGAGTACATAGTGTGAGAGGGGAATAAACCTTTGCTGTTTAGGGACACAT
Source organism: Canis lupus baileyi (assembly GCF_048164855.1). NCBI lineage: Eukaryota > Metazoa > Chordata > Mammalia > Carnivora > Canidae > Canis > Canis lupus. The sequence continues at coordinate 18,666,898 of NC_132863.1, forward strand.
GGATGGCCCAGCGGTTGAGTGTCCGCCTTTGGACCAGGGCGTGATCCTGGGGTTCTGGGATCGAGTCCCGCATGGAGCCTGCTTCTCCTGTTGGATTCCTGCATGGAGCCTGCTGGGCTCCTGTTGGGTTCCTGCATGGAGCCTGCTTCTCCCTCTGCCTGTGTCTCTGCCTCTCTCTCTCTCTGTCTGTCTGTGTCTCTCATGGATAAATAAATAAAATCTTTAAAAATAAATAAATAGGGATCCCTGGGTGGTGCAGCGGTTTGGCGCCTGCCTTTGGCCCAGGGCGCGATCCTGGAGACCTGGGATCGAATCCCACATCGGGCTCCCGGTGCATGGAGCCTGCTTCTCTCTCTGCCTGTGTCTCTGCCTCTCTCTCTCTCTCTCTCTCTCTCTGTGACTATCATAAATAAATTTAAAAAAATAAAAATAAAAATAAAAATAAATAAATAAAGTGCTCTATACAGGGCCAGCTACATAATCCGTGCACCCCAGTGCAAAATGAAAATACAGGCCCCTTAAGGAGCACCTGGCTGGCTCAGTCAGAAGAACATGTGACTCTTGGCCTCAGAGTTGTGAGTTCAAGTCCCATGTTGAGTGTAGAGATGACTTAAAAATAAAATCTTAAAAAAAAAAAAAAAAGAAAATACAGGAAAACACAGGTCCTGTATTGAAAAACTATTAAAAATGGTCAAGATGGTGACAGCAGAGCATTAAAGCATGCATGGGGTCCTTCTGAGCCTGGGTCTCTGTGTGGCTACACATGCACAGATCGCACACCCACGAAGCTTGTCCTGGCCCTATGTAACTGATGTTTCTGCATCCTCCCTTTCTTCCCGGAACAATTTCCTTCTTGCTCTGCCTCACATTACACTTCCACCATCTTGCAAAACTGAAACTCTAGACCCATTAAACACGATTTCCCTCCTTCCCCCAGGGGAAAGTTTTCTTCTACTTCACCCTTCAGAATGTGTAAGGAACTTCTAAATCTCAAAATAGGGCCACTTCCAGAAACAGTCAATGAATCATTAAGGTGCAAATAAGGGCTCTCAAGGATGCAAATAAAAGAAAAACAATCCAACTTAAATTGGCTAGATAGTAAAAAGAAATTTGGAGACTCCATAACAGAACATTCTTCTACAGGGGGCTCTAATGATGTGACCTGACCTAGCTTCTCTTCCTTCACCTCTCAGCTCTGTCCCTGGGTGTTGGGTCCCTTCCTAGATAGGCAAGAGCACCACCAGCCCACCCTCTTTTTCTGGGCCTTGGGACAGGAGCCTCTTCCTTCCTGGCAACCCAAGCAGATGCCTCCTCAGGTCCCCATTGGATCAGTTTGGGTTTCCTGCCCACAACAAAACTAATCTCTATAATTAGAAAATGGAGTAGGTTGATTATCTCAAACTAATTGGGGTCCATGTGGGAGCTCAGATAGGGATTGATTCCCCCAAAGCTGCATGCCTGAGAATGAGAGAGTGACAATTTAACCAAGGAAAATTTGGTGCAGGTGAAAAAGGGGGAATGTGGGCACCCCGGGTGGTTGAGCAGTTTAGCACCGCCTTCGGCCCAGGGCATGATCCTGGAGACCCGGAATCGAGTCCCACGTCGGGCTCCATGCACAGAGCCTGTTTCTCCTTCTGCCATGTCTCTGCCTGTCTCTCTGTCTCTCGTGAATAAATAAATAAAATCTAAAAACAAAAACAAAAACAAAAAAGAAAAAGGGGGAATGTATGCTGGGGCAACACTGTGATGTCATCACTGACATCATTATATATTATTGGATCAGTCAATGATTCAGTATTCAGTGAGTTCCAGTAACAAAGTGAGCATCCTGATGAACCTTTGGATCAGGTCAATCCTGAATCAAGGATTCAGGTGCCAGTGATTTATGAAGAAGGTGCTTCCAGGAGAACCCTGTAAGGGGATGGGGTAGGGGGAGCAAGACCAGGAAGGAGAGGAGGCCCAGCAAGGATGCCACTGGGGGGACATTTCAGCTCCAGCCTGTTCCCTCCAGTACTGAGTATAAAGTTATACCCCCAAGAAAAGGAATTGAGCTGTCATCATACTTTCACCCCAATCTGTAGCTACTTGGCCTTGGTGAAGGGAGATTTAAAACTTTCAGATACTTTCCCGTCCTCCAAGCAATCAGGGAGGCTCCTATGCCCAAGGGTGGTGGTATGCAGTTTGCTGGTGGCAGCCACTCTCAGGAAAGCTGGCAAGATATGGATGCACAGAGCCCATCAAAGGTGGGCCTTCGACAGAGTCCACTGCAAAGCAGCTGTGACCAGGATCTGCTGTGAAAGCTGATGCCAGACGGACAGGGAGCCTGTGAGCAGGGCAGGGACAAGTGGTGTACTCCGAGGGCAGTTGCTGCCAGAAGCGCCACACGAAAGCAGGAAGCTGCAGGTATGGCCAAGGACCACCCACTCTGGGCCTGGAGGAACGTAGCTATAGAAAGAAGATCAGGGATGCCCGGGTGGCTCAGCGGTTAACCTCTGCTTTCGGCTCAGGGCGAGATCCTGGAGTCCCGAAATCGGGTCCCGCATCAGGCTCCCTGCATGGGGCCTACTTCTCCCTCTGCCTGTGTCTCTGCCTCTCTTTGTGTGTGTGTGTGTCTCATGAGTAAGTAGACAAAATCCTTTTTTTTTTTTAAAGGTTTTATTTATTCATGGGAGACACACAGAGAGGCAGAGGGAGAAGCAGGCTCCATGCAGGGACCCCGACATGGGACTTGATCCCGGGTCTCCAGAATCAGGTCCTGGGCCAAAGGCGGCGCTAAACTGCTGAGCCACCCGGGCTGCCCCAATAGAAAAAAATCTTTAGAAGGAAAAGAAAAAAAAAAAATCTCTAGCGCACACAGATCCTCATTTCTGGGGATGTTTCTGGGTAATCTGACCTAAATTGCTATGCCAGTTGGCCCAGGTTACTCAGGCCATCAGTCCCAGGAGGCTGGAACTAGATCTTTAGGAGGCTCCAAGTTCATGTGCTTACAGCCTCATGACCAGCAAAGAAAAAAGCTCTTCCCTGTCAGCTCCAAATAGAAAAATTCTAGAGAGAGTTCTGCTTGGCCGACATGGATCACGTGTCCATCCTGGCAACCATCACCATGGACAGGAAAATGGGGTTCTGCAAATTCCCCAAGAACTGAGTGGCTCAGTCAGTAGAGCAGCTGACTCTTGATTTCAGCTCAGGTCTTGATTTCAGGGTCCTGGGATTGAGCCCAGTGTTGGGCTCTATGCTCGATGGGGAGTCTGCCTCAGATTCTCTCCCCCTGCGTCTCACCCTTCTGTCTCCCTAAAATATATATAGGTTTGGTTGCATGTGACAGAGACCAAAAATAATACCACCTTACACAAGATAGATACAGTTTTTTTCCTCTCACATAGAGGTACAAGGTGGTCTAGCATCTTAGCTCAGTAATGCTGCCAGAAGCTTCGGCTCCTTCTGTCTTCCTGCTCTATGTTGCTTTTAACTGCATGATTCAATATGGTTCCTTATGCCTCTGCATTGCGATCACTGTGCGGGAGGAATGGGAAAAAAGAGGGGAGACCATATTCCTTTTCTGTGTGTGAATATAACCAGAAACCTACAACCTTTTCTCTCATGTTCCATAGACCAGAACTTAGTCCCATGGCCATATCTAGCCCCAAGGGAGGCTGAGCAGAGTCAATTTTATTTTTGACAGCCACGTGCCCAGCTAAAATATCATGATTCTGGAAGAAAGGGAAAAGAAACTTTGGGAGACAACTGGTCTTCCAAGACTCCCTTCAAATACTCTATTTACGGGCATATAAGAAAAAAGCGACTGAGACTTAAAAACAAAACAAAACTGGGCAGCCCTGGTGGCGCAGTGGTTTAGCGCTGCCTGCAGCCCAGGGTGTAATCCTGGAGACCTGGGATCGAATCCCACGTTGGGCTCCCTGCATGGAGCCTGCTTCTCCCTCTGCCTGTGTCTCTGCCTCTCTGTGTCTCTCATAAATAAATAAATAAAATCTTTAAAACAAAACAAAACAAAAAATGGTGAGCAGGCCACCGTGAAAAAGGAACAACTTGAAAGAATGCTTCTCAGTCATTTTCTCCAAAACGTTTTTTTTTTTTTTTTTCCAAAACGTTTTTTAAAATGTTTTCCCCCAATGGATGCTGATGGGTGTAGCTGAAAATTGAGGTTCCGCAATCAAATGCATTTGGGATGTGCGGGGATAAATGCAAGATATTTTTGTAAGTTCTGTGGTTGTGCTTATTTTAAATCGCAGGACTTCTCAGAATTGGAAATGTGAGCATGCACTCTAGGACACTCCCACTCCCACGGGCGACACGGATGGCATTCACACCCTCTGACACTTCCGGGAGGGTGGGGTGTTTCAGGGAACCCATCAGAAATATTACCTTCAAAAAAAAAATATTACCTTCAACAGGTGTTATCTCTTCCTCAGCTCTCTCACTGGCATTTTTCTACCATAACCCTGTTTGCAAAGGTGTCTGCTATATATTTCACCATTCTTCAGTTTGTTTCTACTACAACTTTTGTCATAGGACCCAAACCCAGTCAGCTCTGGGGAAGCAGAGGGACCTGTGTCCACAGTCACAACATTGGGAGGCACTGGCATTCACCTCTACGGGGTGTTGATTAGGTTGATTTGTCTAAAGTCAGGTAGCTAGAAAGTTAGTGGCAGCTGATGACAGACTAGGAATAAAAAATTGACAATCCAGCAGGTGATGGGGAGTTCTTAAAGGTTTTTGAAAGGGAAGCAACATAAATAAACGTGTATTTTAGCAAGAGTATTGCAAGATGGTAGGTATGACTAACTGGGGATGAGGAGAGGATATGAGATCAATGAAAGTCACTTTATTAATTTTTAAAAATATTTATTTATTCATGAGAGACACAGAGAAGCAAAGACATAGGCAGAGGGAGAAGCAGAGGGAGCCCAATGCGGGACTCGATACCAGGATCCCAGGATCATGACCTGAGCCAAAGGCAGATGCTCAACCACTGAACTACCCAGGCATCCCAGTTTATTAATTTTTTAAAAGATTTTATTTATTATTTAATCATGAGAGACAGAGGAATAGAGAGAGGCAGAGACACAGGCAGAGGGAGAAACAGGCTCCTCGCAGGAATCCCAGTGTGTGACTCGATCCCCTGAAAGTCACTTTAGAAGCCAACTAAGTCCCTGTGGTACAGTGGCCCAAATGTTTCTCTGTACCTTCCAGCAGTTCAGGCAGATTGGGGGGGAAGGGTGGGGCTTGAGCACAGGTGGCAATACAACTCAGCAGGTTCGAGGCACAGCCCTTTAAAAACATCCTCAGACAAGGATCCTGGGTGGCTCAGGGTGTGATCCTGGGGTCCAGGGATTGTCTCCTGCATCAGGCTCCCTGCGTGGAGCCTGCTTCTCCCTCTGCCTGTGTCTCTGCCTCTCTCTCTCTCTGTGTCTCTCATGAATAAATAAATAAAATCTTAAAAAAAAGAACATCCTCAGGCTTCTATCCTCTGGAATTAAAGTAGACCTCGGTCCTGTTCCTCCCACCATTCTTAGTCTCAGCTCCCACTCATAGCTCTTTCTCTGCAAGAACCCCAGAGCTCCACAAGGACGGGCAGCCCAAGGGTATCCTGGGCGTGTAGGTGCTCCCGGCATAGACCACAGAGGACCACGCTTCCTGGCTTTTCGCAGCCCAAGCAGGAGGCTGTCAGGCCTCCTTAAATGAGGGAGCAAGGGCATGAGTGAATCAGTTCTTTCTCGTGTTTACTTTCTGGCCTGGTTTCCTACAGAAGGACTCAGAGAACCTCCACATGGCCAGCATCCGCCCATCATGATGCTGAAGTTCTGCCAGTGAAATAAGAGGCCAATCCTACTGTCTTTTCGTCTTGAGACACCGTAGAGGTAGCATCGAGGCAGGCCACTGTCCCTGCTTGTGAGCCATCTTTTTATATTTCAATACTTAATTCTCCCTCCCTTTTCTTCTTGACTTTTGCTTTTCAAATGTTACTGAAAAATAGGACAGCCCGGGTGGCTCAGTGGTTGAGTGCCACCTTCAGCCCAGGGTGTGACCCTGGAGACCCAGGTTTGAGTCCCACATTGGGCTTCCTGCATGGAGCCTGCTTCTCCCTCTGCCTGTGTCTCTGCCTCTCTTTTTCTCTGTGTCTCTTAGGAATAAATAAATAAAATCTTTTTAAAAAAGTTATTGAAAAATAATGCAAACATAACATTAAAAGAATCATAAGTAAAAGTAATCCCCAACAACCCATTCCCTGAACCTGACCTTCATACATTTCACACATTTCATTCCAGATCTTGCCATTTCAGTATGAGGTTTTTGTATATAATTTGAATGCATTTTGTATGTAATTGTACACATGCTATTCTATATATCAATTTTCAAATTTTTTTTTTTAATTTTTATTCATTTATGATAGTCACAGAGAGAGAGAGAGGCAGAGACACAGGCAGAGGGAGAAGCAGGCTCCATGCACCGGGAGCCCGACGTGGGAATCGATCCCGGGTCTCCAGGATCGTGCCCTGGGCCAAAGGCAGGCGCCAAACCGCTGCGCCACCCAGGGATCCCTCAATTTTCAAATTTGACGATAATTAATTTACAGGTTGTTTGACAGTTTTTATAACCCTAGTTTTTATTAATAAGATAACCTAACAACAATAATGAAATTTATAGGAATACTTTAAAAATGAGCAGCCCTCTTTGGGGCGCCTGAGTGGTTCAGTCAGTTAAGCATCTGCCTTCGGCTCAGGTCATGATCTCAGGAGCCTGGGATCAAGCCCCACGTCCATCCCAGCTCTCTGCATCCCAGTCTGCTTCTCCCTCTGCCTCCTCCCCTCCCCTGCTCATCCTCCCTCTCTCTTTCTCTCTGAAATAAACAAAACCTTTAAAAAATTATAAAATGACCAACCCTCTTCATAGTCTAGCCCATCTTGTCTCACCAGGCTCAATAATTTATGTTCTAGAGTCAATTGTTCCATGCTTCAAATTCAGGATCTGCTGCTTAACTCTCTGTGTGAAGTTATAGAAATGACTTAAGATCAGATGTAAATTGGAGTAAAATTATGGTTGTAGTGAAGAGCAACTAAGATAACACACCTAAAGTATCTGGCACCTGCTCGGTCATCATAGATTTTCAAAAATATTAGTTCCCTTTCTTTATCCTTCCCCTACACCTATATTTCTGCATAGCGACAATCATGGGGTGCTGTCTCCCCACTGAAATCATTTCAATAAGTGATCTCTGTTTCTGCGGTCTTCAGATTTATTATTTGGAAATGGCAAGGCCACAGTTTGAAGTTAAGCAATTCAAATCTTGCTGACAAGCAGTATTTGTCTCCACCCTTAATTTTTCCCTCCATCAAGTAATTTGGAAGTTGTATTTCTCATCTTGGTTTAAGTGTGACCCTTAATGTAGAGACATTTGAACTTACCTTCTTGACCAGATGTCATCAATGAAATCAAATCTATGGACTCCTATTTATTTTGTAAGGTAGTGGAAGGACAAGTTTTCTTTCTCCTCTCTCACCTTCCTGTTTCTATTTAATCATTTGAACTTTTAGGTATTATTATTTGTAATGAGTTATTTTTATTTTTATTATTTAAATTTTATTTATTTAAGTCATCTCCACACCCCATGTAGGGCTTAAACTCACGGCCCCTGAGATCAAGAGTTGCATGCTTCACCAACTGAGTCAGCTGGGTGCCCCTGTAATGAGTTATTTTAAAATTCTAATTATTAAAAAAATAATAACAAATTCTAATTATTTTAGTAACTTTTTACATCAGTCATGTTTTGTAATAATATAAACAAGAATCACTTAGACTTAGTTTAAGATTTTATCAATTTCATTGCTCACCACTATTTCTTTTTTTTTTTTTTTCACTATGTTTTTTATACAACTTTCTTTTTTTCATTTTTAATCATGGGAAGATATCTGTAACATAAAATATACCATCTTAACCATTTTTCAATATACAGTTCAGTGGTTTTAAGGACATTCACGTTGTTGTTGTTTTTTAAAAGAAGATTTTATTTATTTATTCATGAGAGAGAGAGAGAGAAGCAGAGACACAGGCAGAGGGAGAAGCAGGCTCCATGCAGGGAGCCCGAGGCGGAACTCGATCCTGGGACTCCAGAATGATGCCCTGGGCCGAGGGCAGGGCTACACCGCTGAGCCACTCAGGGATCCCGAGGACATTCACGTTATTGTGCTTCCATCCTCACTGTCCGTCTCCAGAGCTCTTTTTATCTTCTTCAGTTGAAACTGCACCCACTGCGTACTAGTTCCCCAAGCCTCCCTTCCTCCAGCCCTGGCACCCACCACTTTGCCCTTTGGCTCTGTTACTTCCGCTGCTCTGAGTACCTCATAGTAGAGGAATCAGATAATACTGATCTTTCTGTGGCTGGCTTATGTCACTTAGCATAATGTCCTTAAGGTTTATCCTGTCATAGCATGTGTCAGAACTTCCTTCCTGTTTAAGGCTGAATAATATCCATTGCACACACACCACACCACACACACACACACACACACACACATATATGTATCACATTTTGTTCATCCATGTACAACTCTTTCTTAAGCTCTTTCCTTTTTATTTATTTTTTTAAGATTTTATTTATTTATTCATAGAGACACAGAGAGAGAGAGAGAGGCAGAGACACAGGCAGAGGGAGAAGCAGGCTCCATGCAGGGAGCCCGACGTGAGACTTGATCCTGGGTCTCCAGGATCACACCTCAGGCTGCAGGCAGTGCCAAACCGCTGCGCCACGGGGGCTGTCCAAGCTCTTTCCTTTTTTAAAAAAGATTTATTTATTTATTTATTTATTTATTTGGGGGGTGGTAAGGGCCAGAGGGAGAAGGTGAGAGAATCCCAAGCAGACTCCATGCCAGTGCAAACTCCATGCCAGTGCAAAGCCCAACATGGGGCTCAATTCCAGGACCCTGAGATCACCACTGGAGCCAAAACCAAGAGTTGGACGCTTAACCTACTGCACCACATAGGCACCCCAAGCTCTTTTTTTTTAAACATAAATTTATGGGTGCCTGAGGGCTCAATTGTTTAAGTGGCTGCCTTCAGCTCAGATCATGATCCCAGGGTCTTGGGATCAAGCCCCACATCCGGCTCCCTGCTCAGCAGGGAGTCTGCCTCTTCTCTTCCCCCGCTCATGCTCTCTCTCTCTTGCTCTCTCTCTCAAATAAATAAATTTATCTGCTGAACTAATAGCAGACAAATACGTTACTTAAAAAGTACAATTCATATTTAAATTATATGTAATATTCATAACTTACATTAATATTTAAATTATAACATATATTACTTTAAGGTTTTTTTAAGATTTTATTTATTTATTTATTCATAAGAGACACAGAAAGAGAGGCAGAGACATAGGCAGAGGGAGGAGCAGGCTCCATGCAGGGAGCCCGATGTGGGACTCAGGGATCAGGCCCTGAGCCAAAGGCAGATGCTCAACCATTGACCTACCCAGGTGTCCCTACTTTAGATTTTAACATTAGTTAACATGGGGGGGGGGGTTGGATTTTTTTTAAGATTTTATTTATTTATCCATTAGAGACAGAGAGAGAGAGAGGCAGAGACACAGGCAGAGACATAGGCAGAGGGAGAAGCAGGCTCCATGCAAGGAGCCCGACGTGGGACTCCATCCCAGGTCTCCAGGATCAGGCCCTGGGCCGAAGGTGGCGCTAAACTGCTGAGCCACCTGGGCTGCCCATATTAGTTAACATTGTTTTAATAATTTCTCTGTATGCTGGAAATAACACTCCAAGTTATGTTTTCCAGTGGGACATTTGATCCATCTTCAAGTGTCTATTTTATGCCAATAGAAGGCACAATTCTAAAGATGGAGTCTCTCCACATCACATTCTCACCTCTCATTAGCCAGACACTAACCTAGGTACTGCTATCAAGGATTTTTGCAATTGTACTTAAAGTTCTTAGTCCATTGATGTTAACACACGGAGGTTCTCTGGGTTCGGCTGATCTAATCACCATGAGTGTATTGCAAAGCACCAGAAGAAGGCAGAAGAAAAAGATTCACAGCGGGAGAATGACTTGATATGTCATTCCTGGTGTGAAGATTCTGAGGACCCCATAAGAAGGGATGTGGGCAACATTAAGGAACCAGTAAGAGAGAGGCCTTCAGTCAGTGGCCAGTGAGGAATGGGGTGCTCAGTCCTGCAACAAGAAGGAATTGAATTTTGCCGACACCTAGCAGGAGCTTGGAAGTAGATTCTGCCTCAGTAGAGCCTCCAGAGAGGAATGTATCCCTACCCATACTTTGATTTCAACCTTGTGAGACTCTAAGCAGAGGACCTGGCCAAGTGTCCCCGGATATCTGATCTCCAGAAGTATGAGATAATAAGTAGGTGTATTTGTGTGTTCGTTTTTTTAAGTAAATGCTATCCCCAATGGGAGGCTCGAACTCCCAACTCCAAAATCAAGAGTTGCATGCTCCACGGACTGAGCCAGCCAGGTATCCCTACCCAGGTGTAGTTGTGAGCTGCTAAGTTTATGATAATTTTTACACAGCAACAAACAACGAATACAATGCCTCTCCTAAACTATCTCAGTCCCCACATATGGCTAGCAATAACTTTTGATGCTTCATCTTTCAAATCCTCTCTCAAAGAATGAAAGGTTGTTCACTATAAAATGAGTCCATGTAATTATGGACATATTCATGTGATTTATTTAAAGGATGTGCCCCAGGCTTTGAAAGCAATGTGCAAGTGAAAAGCTGTCGGGATCAGGAATACACACAAGGAATCACTACTGTCCTCCTCAAACAGCTGGGTTGCAAACTGGATATTCATCAAAGTCTGCTGCTTTGAAAGAAAGAAACATAGCCAGGAACATTATTAGCTGTTTGGACCATGGACATAGCTTTTGATTTTTTCCAGGGTAACCAATTCTCTCTTCTCCCTGATGCTGGAAACCCAATAGGCCTCAACACTAACTAGGTGGGAGATAACTGAAAGTTATCCACCAGTCTGAAGCCTTCCTACAAGCAGTTTATACGTTTTCAATATCTTCAGTCTTAAAAAACAAAAACAAAACCTTCTTTTTGTACAAATGATGCAAGTTCATTTTGGAAAAAGCAGAATAGGGCACCCCGGGTGGCTCAGCTGTTTAGCGCCGCCTTCAGCCCAGAGCGTGATCCTGGAGACCCGGGATCGAGTCCCATGTTGGGCTCCCTGCGTGGAGCCTGCTTCTCCCTCTGCCTGTGTCTCTGCCTCTCTCTCCCTTTGTCTCTCATGAATAAATAAATAAAATCCTTAAAAGAAAAAAAAAAGGAAAAAGCAGAATATATTAGATAAGCCAAAAGGAAAAACATCCATGAATCTCACCAGACACAGGTAAATAAACTCCTATATATTTGTAACACCTCTTTGTATTTTTCTGGGTATCTTTTCCTCTAAATGTGCATATTGGTGTCTTTATTCATCTTGTTATTTATATCACTATAATTAAAACCTGTATTTCCGGGACACCTGGGTGGCTCAGCGGTTGATCGTCTGCCTTTGGCCTGATCCTGGAGTCCCAGGATCGAGTTCCGCATTGGGCTCCCTACATGGAGCCTGCTTCTCCCTCTGCCTATGTCTTTGCCTCTCTCTGTGTCTTTCATTAAAAAAAAAAAAACAAAAAAAAAAACACACACACAAAACCCTGTATTTCCTTATATGTATATTTATGTCCCATCTTTCTCCGGCTCCCCATATCCCCATACCCATATTGTTTCTGTCAGTGTGTTTGTGAATTTTTTTTTTTAAGAGAGAGAGAGGTGGAGAAGGCCAGAGGGAGAGAGAGAGAGAGAGAGAATCTTAAGCAGGTTCTACATCCAGGGGAGAGCCTGATGTGGGGCTGGATCTCACGCCCGGAGATCATGACCTGAGCTGAAATCGAAAGCCTGATGCTAAGCTGACTGAGCCACCCAGGCGCTCCTGTTTGTGTAATCTTGACTTGCCCCGGCCCTGCAATAAGCCACAGAGCACAGTGATGCGTATTTCCTGAGCCCAGACAGTCACTAATGACTGGAATCAAATGCATTCCCACTCCCAAGTTTTCCTATCATTTCTGGGGCATCAAAGTATATGATCATCTGACTTTTGAGTACCTCCTGACAGCCACTCTGTTGCCATTCACTGAAGAACAGGGCGCTGACGGCTCCTACCAAGTAAGAAAAAACAAACACACAAACAAAAAAGTCCCCAGCATCTTCTGAGAAGCCTGTTTCTCTGTCCCCTGGCACAGTTCAGAGCAAACACCATCACCACCACCGCTCACAGCAAACGGACAAAACCTCCTGGGTGATTTGCCCAGGATGAACAAAAATCCTTTATGCAAATATTTGTTGAGTCCTCTCCCACTCAATAATTAAATACTCCCTTCCACCTACACCTGGCTGAGTAGAACCACTGTGGCGGAAGTGTGCCACCTGCCACCCGCCGTGGCCCTCGGCTCCCCTGGAACAAGAGTGCAGCGCGGTGGGCAGCTGTGATTCCGCGCCGGTGAGATTCCCAGGCATTCCTGGCTTCTCATCCTTGGATTTCCTTCCTTGCCGCATCGTGTCCCCACTGCTTCCTGGGATCACTTCCAAACTATGAGTACCCAGACTCTACCTCTGTTGGAACTCGAGGGAAGACCAGCTCAAATATTAGCTTCATGTGAGGTCAGCGGGAGCACCTAGCCCCTGGAAACCGGGCCTCAGATCCGTAGGGGTTGGCAGCTGGGGACCCTGGTCGGGGGCAGAGATTGCAAACAAAGAAGTCACGGGGGCGATGAGCACACTTGTGTGACGTTCCGTCTGATTCCAGAGAGTTCCAGGCTTAAGCTCCGTGAATCACAGGTGTGAGTAACACCGAAAGAAGGTTCTTTGGGTATATTTGGGGTTTTGACATTTTTTGTTTTTAAAGAAAGGTTCTTTTCTCTACTGCCACCCTTGCCCCCTCTGGGATGCTTCCAGAACTCTAGGAGGACAGAGAAGCATTTCACATCCTCCATTAGGGAAGGCAGTGTCCTTCAGGGAAGAGTGACTCCACCCTGACAGGCTGACGAAATGGCCCAAGGCCAATACCCAGGACTTGGCTGGCCAGTCCCAGCCCAATGCAGGCGGCCTGCCAGTGTGGCAGTGATGCGTCACCTGCTTGGTGTGCTGGCCATGACTGGCTTGACCATGACTGGGCAAGTCTGTGAGGTTTCCCAGTCTGGGTCAGTGTGGGTGTGTGGAGGTAAGGGTGAGGGCAGAGGCCAAAGCCAGGAAACTTTGTAGGCTCCTTCCATTGCGTGGCAGTTCCTCTCCCCCTTGCTCAGATCAGTTCCTGCTTCTCTGGTCCTCACAGGGATGGAGGTTTCCAGTGCAGCCCAGCCCTCATACTGGTTCTGCCCACCTCTGGTGCAACTCCAATCTGACCTACAATTGTGGTATCTTGCCTATCAGGGCGTGATCTGCATCCCACACAACCAGTGAGTCACAGCCTCTGTGGTCCGGTCTGTGGGCTGGTCACTTCCTGCCCTCCAGGCCAGAGCCCTGCTCTGGAGCCCAGTCATTACACAGGCCCTGACTTTAACCCAATTATTTCAGAAGCATCCCCACATGTGCCCTGGGAATCTGGGAAGCTGATGGTAGTAAGAGACCTCTGCTCTGGCCTCCTGGCCATACCCACTGCCTCACTGCTGCCTACTGGTCTCCGAGAGATTATCAGAGCAACTCTGCTGCCCATAACAAGGGCCACTAGAAAAAACAACAAATGGTTAAGGGAAGTGGGTCATGGAAATCAAAGACACAGAGAATTCCCTGCTCTGTCCCTGTTAACAGCACCAACTTCATCACTTCTGACAACTGATCAACCTGTATCTAAGCCTAGGATATTCCCTTCCTAGAGACATAGGTCATGCCATTCATGGAGCATTCCAATTCGTTGGGAAATTATTGCACATGATGAAACCAAACCTGCTTTCCTATATTTTCCATCTTTCATATGTTTATTGGATATTTGAATTTCATTCACAAAAATCATAGCTTTTGTCCAAATTTTCAAAATTATTGCTGTAGAGTTATACCTAATCTTCTTTTATTTTTTTATTTTTTTAAGAGAAGACCTAAATCTTGCTTTCGTTTATTTATTCATGAGAGACACAGAGAGAGAGAGAGAGAGGCAGAGACACAGGCAGAGAGAGAAGCAGGCTCCATGCAGGAAACCTGATGTGGGACTCGATCCCAGGACTCCAGGATCATGCCCTGGGTCAAAAGCAAGCGCTAAACCGCTGAGCCACCCAGGGATCCCCCCCTAATCTTTTTTTTTTAATCTATTCAAATGTCTAGGCTTTTTTGTTCTTATTACAAATGTTAATTTTTATTGTCTTTTTTTTCTTTAATAGCACTTTTTGTCAAACTCATTGTTCTGCTTCATTTGTTTTTTCTTTTATTTATTTCTGCTTTTATCTTAAATAATTTCTGCTTAAAAAAAATAATAATAATTTCTGCTTATACTTCCTCTGGATTTATTTTGCTGTTCACCTACTAGGTTTTTTTTTTTTTTAAGATTTTATTTATTCATTAGAGACACAGAGACAGAGAGACAGAGAGAGAGAGAGAGAGAGAGAGAGAAAGAGGAGAGAGAGGTAGAGACACAGGCAGAGGGAGAAGCAGGCTCCATGCAGGGAGCCCGACGTGGGACTCGATCCCGGGTCTCCAGGATCAGGCCCTGGCCAGAAGGCGGCGCTAAACCGTGAAGCCACCTGGGCTGCCCGACCTATCAGGTTCTTTTTTTTTTTTTAACAAGTTTTTTTTTTTTTTTCAAGATTTTGTTTATTTATTCATGAGAGACACACAGAGAGAGACCTATCAGGTTCTTAAGCTGAAACTCAATTGACTTAATATCAGTCTTTCGGTTCTGTTTTCAGTGAACCTGTGGGTGTGTATTGTCCCGAGTGTGCTTTGAGCACATCTCCCAGATTTTGACATGTAGCTCTCTAATTATTATTTCTGAATAGTTCATAATTTTTTAAAATTTCCTTTTGAAACCAAGAATCATTTAGTAAGCTTTCATAAGATTTTTCAAGTTAGGGGGATCCCTGGGTGGCGCAGCGGTTTGGCGCCTGCCTTTGGCCCAGGGCGCGATTCTGGAGACCCGGGATCGAATCCCACGTCGGGCTCCCGGTGCATGGAGCCTGCTTCTCCCTCTGCCTGTGTCTCTGCCTCTCTCTCTCTCTCTCTCTGTGTGACTATCATAAATAATAAGTAAAATTAAAAAAAAAAAGATTTTTCAAGTTAACGAATTTTTGGTTAAATTTTTCTCATTATTTTGTAATGCTATTGCCTAGTGGTCAGAAGATACAACTTGTATGACTTTTCACTTTTCACTTAATTCTTATCTACCTGTCTCTGGTCTGTCCTCTGGTCTCTCTTAAAGACATTTTAATTCCTCTTTCACAAGATGCTCTAGTAAAAATTTGATAGCAGTTACTTAGCAATCCTCAGGAGGAAGGGGATCCCCCAGAGCAGTTCATCTTCTGGGAGCTTCTTAAGCTGTTCAGATGCCCTGCCTTTCCGTCTCCCACCCTATCACTGTCATCATGTGTTGAGGCAGGAAAGGAAAATCTGCTCTGAGTTAGATATTCACAGTAGGACAGTTGTGGCATGCCCATCCTGTCCTGGAGTTCATCTCTGGAGATGTTTGAACCTTTAGTGTCCCTCTTTAGCAAACCTTTGAAGTCAACCTGGTGCTCATCAGACTGTAGGGAGCTGTGCACTTCCTCTCTCCCTGAAAGCATACTTCCCTTTGTGTGTTTCAAAGCCAGCTTTGTCTTTCTCACAGACTGTAAACTAAGCTCCAAACCAGAGTTTCCCATACTGGGCTCCATAGAACATCAATTCTGTAGGTATTAATAGGTGATACACAGGAAAGGTTCTGTTTGGGGACTGTTGAATTAAACAAAGAGAACTGATTGCTATGGCATCTCAGGGCCTCTGTATCTGCTAGTGTGTTAACTGACTTTATAAGAGGAGGGAAAAGCATGATGGGTTCCACAATCTAATCTGGAATGGAACACTTCTGTGGGACACAGGGTTAATGCTCCAGAACAGATACAATATGCCATGCTGCCCTTTCTCAATGTGCTCCTATGAAGGCTTTTGTCTTGGTCAAATTTTATTCTGCCTAATGGTTAGAGTCAGTCCTTCACTTTGACTTCTCAGTAAGTTTGTATTTGATTCTGCAATCCAGTGTTTCTTACCATCAGCAGATCAGAGCAGCCTTCCCCCTGTGTATTATGCCATGCAGATAAGTGCCTGGAAAGGACCAAAGACAGAGCCTTGAAGTGTGCCTCTGGATTAGGGAGGACATATTTATTTCATCCAACAACTTTGACAGACGCTGCCTACCCCAGCCCATCTTAGGCTTCCTTGTGTAAGCAAACCATCTGGAAATATTGCTAAAATGCAGAATCTGATTCAGTGAATTTAAAGCAAGGTCTGAGATCCTGCATTTCCAACAAAAGCTCCCAGGTGATGCTGACGCTGCCAGTCCTAGAGTAGGAAGGTATTAGAGCACTGTGCTGAGAAAGACTCTGAGGCCCCATTTGTGCTCAGTGGGAAAGAGTGCCATGATCAATTAGTAATGCCTGCCATGGGCAGAGGAGTGAGCTGTGAATACAGGCCATCTTTGCCCTATAAGTCTCTATGTAGAAAATTATGTATTATTTAAGACTAGAGAAAAAAGGATCATTCAAATGATAGAGTATTATAAAAGCAAGAAAATGGATGCTTATGTCTTCTATACGGCATAAATTCCAAGACATATTGTTATATTTTTAAAAAGATAAGGTTGGAGAATAAACTATATGCTACTCTACCATTTGTGTAAAATAATCAGTAATCATATACCCTGATAACCTCAAGACTTGATAAAGCTTTAGAAAACAGGAATGTTGTTGCATGGCTGGCTGGAATGTAAACAGGTATAACCACTTTGGAAGATTGTGTGGCACTATAATTGGCATCGAGGACATCCAACCTCTAGCACGCTAATTCTTCTTCTGGGCACACATATGAAAGAAACTCAGGTGCTCGTGCACTGAGACCCATGGACTGAAATATTCATAGCAGCATTTTATGTACTATCCCCAAATTGAAAACAACGCAAATATCTCTGAAGAGGAAAATGGGTAAATTGTGGCAAATTCCAAATGAAATACTATGTGATCATAGAAATGACAAAACTATAGGCATGTGCAGATAAATATCACAAACAAAATACTGACAAGCAAGACACAAAAGAGAGTACATATATCATTTTACTCCATAAGTTTCAGAAACAGGAAACACTAAATTATATCATTTAAGGACACTAAAGGTGTGAAAGCTTTTTTAAGTCTCTAGAAACACTTTATTTTTTTCTTTTCCACATTTAGATGACTTTTAAATTTATAATTTATTTTTTTAAATTCTAGTATAATTAACATACAGTATTATATTAATTTCAGGTGTACAATATAGTGATTCAACAACTCTATACAATCCTCAGTGCTCATCACAATAACGTGTCCCCTTAATCCCCTTCATCTATTAACCCCATCCTTTCACCCACCTCCCCTCAGGTAACCATCAGTTTGTTCTCCATATTTAAGAGTCTGTATTTTTAGTTTGTCTCTTTTTCCCTTTCTTTCTTTGTTCTGTTTCTTTTTTTTTTTAATTTTTATTTATTTATGATAGTCACAGAGAGAGAGAGAGAGAGGCAGAGACACAGGCAGAGGGAGAAGCAGGCTCCATGCACTGGGAGCCCGACGTGGGATTCGATCCCGGGTCTCCAGGATCGCGCCCTGGGCCAAAGGCAGGCGCCAAACCGCTGCGCCACCCAGGGATCCCTGTTCTGTTTCTTAAATTCCACATATGAGTGAAATCATATGGTATTTGTCTTTCTCTGACTTATTTCACTTAGCATTATAGCCTCTGGCTCCATCCATGTTGTTGCAATGACAAGATTTCATTCTTTTTTATGGCTGAGTAACATCCCACTGTGTACATGGATATCATGTCTTCTTTATCATTCATCTACGGATGGACACTTGGGTTGCTTCCATCTTTGCTATTGTAAGCAATGCTACGATAAACATAAAAGTGCATATATCTTTTTGAATTAATGTTTTCATTTTCTTTGGGTAAATACCCACTAGTAGAGTTACTGGATCATACAGTATTTCTATTCTTAATTTTTTGAGAAACCTCGATACTGTATTTCACAGTGGCGGTATCAGTTTGCATTCCCACCAACAGAGCTTGAGGATTTCTTTTTCTCCACATCCTTGCCAACACTTATTTCTTGTGTTTTTTTTTTTTTTTAAATTTTAGCCATTCTAACAGATGTGAGGTAATATCTAATCAGGCTCCTTCTCCCCCTAAGATATGTTCAGTTCAATTCATCAGAAATTAGTGAGTACCTGCTGTGTGTCAGGCCCTGTGCTAGGTTCTGAGAGTTCAAGGACAAAATGTATTGCTTCTCCTCCTCTGAGAGCCCACATTTTAGCAGGAAAGGCTCACATATGAGTAACAGAGCAGTGAAGCAGAAGTTGCTGGTATGCTATGACAGTGGGAGGAGGGGGAACAGACAAGAATGGGGGCACAAAGAGGTGGTGAGTCCTTGGAAACAAAGCAAAACTTTTCCCAGTGAGGATGCAAGGGTAGGAAAAAAGCATTCATTCTAGATAGAGAGGGCAGGTGACATGAATTAATACCACATCTGCTGAGTCTAGGGACTGGAAAGGTGAGGAGGGGTCAGCTGGAAAGAGCTTTGAAGGCTATGCTAAGGAATATGGACTCTCCTGTAGGCAGAAAAGGGTAAGTGATGGAGGGTGGTGTCAGGAGGAAGCTAGGTAGGTATTAAAAGGTTTTAAGCCATACTAAAGTTAATCCTAATAGTTTTACAAAAACACACTCTGAAAAAAATGTGGAGAAACAGAGGCAGGGAGCCTTGTTGTAAGCTATTTCCCTGGCAAGAGGTGATGATGCCCTGACTTAGGATAGTGGTTGTAGGAGTGAAGAGGAAAGGCCAGATTCAAGGTCCATTCAAAGATGGAGGAGACAAAATACAGTGGCAGTTACTTCCATTTCCCATTCTTAGATTCTAGGGTTAAAATGGGAATAACCCTAAAGAAGATCTAAGGTAACACTGTCTTTTTTTTTTTTTTAATTTATTTATGATAGTCACAGAGAGAGAGAGAGAGAGAGAGAGAGAGGCAGAGACACAGGCAGAGGGAGAAGCAGGCTCCATGTACCGGGAGCCCAACGTGGGATTCAATCCCGGGATCGATCCCGCTGCTCCACCCAGGGATCCCCCAGTAACACTGTCTTAAATCAAATCCCCTAGAAGCAGAGCCTGAGGCAGGGATTCAGGTATACATGATGCCTGGAGGAGTGCTCCCAGAGGAAGAGGAGTGAGGGAAGCAGAATCATGAGGAGGAAGAAGCTGGAAGGGTGTGTGTGGTTTCATACACAATGGTGTAAGAATAACCACTCAGGAAGGGGACCCTGGTTGGCCAAAAGCAATTCTCTGGAAGAGACAGCTGTAAATTGTTACCAGCTGGGAGAGGAATGTACCAGGTGGGTGTTGTGAGCTGAACTGTATCCAGCCCTCAAGTTTATACACTCAAGCATGAACCCCCAGAACCTCAGAATGTGACTGTATTTAGAGATAGGGCCTATAAGGAGATGATTAAGCTAAAATAAGGCCAGTATTGTGGACCCTAGTCCAATCTGACTGGCATCCTGTTAAGAAGAGGAGACCAGGACCCTCAGAGAACACCGGGGACCTGCACATGTGAGGAGAGAAGGCCATTGTGAGAGCACGGTGGGAAGGCAGCCATTGGCAAACCAAGGAGAAGAGGCCTCTGAAGAAACCACTCCTGCTGACACCTTGATGTCAGACTTCCCAGCCTCCAGAGCTGTGAGAAAATACATTTCTATTGTTGAAGCTCCCCCCAGCCTATGGTGTGCTGTTATGGCTGCCCCAGAGAACTAAGAAGCAGGTAAGCGGGATAGGGATGGTGCCAGCAATATTCACTACGTCTTCATTTACGCTCTTCACCCAAACCATCTCTCCTTTCCTTCTCCGCCTCCCTCCCCAGAACAGTTCATTTAGATCTGTCTTCCCTCTTCTCATTAAGAGCAACAGCACCATTGGCAAGAAACAGCTAATTTCCTGGATGGAATACTGGCCGCCTGCCCCAGACAGGAGTCGCCAGCACAGCCTCCCTAAAGTGGTTGTGACATCTCAGTGGAAACAGTGCAACCAGGTAGGATTTATGGTCCTTCAGTTAAAATGAGCAATCGCATATGTTGCTATATTTCAGCCCTTAACCCACCATCAATATCCAGTGCCAATGGTAAGGGCGAATCTGTGTGGTCCTACGTCATCTCCGAAGAGCTAAAAGAATTGTTTCCAAGATTTGCAGTGAACAGTGGAAAAGGGAGGAGGCCGAGCTGGTTAAGCTTCCTGAGATGAGACTTTAATTGATGTGACCATCAATTATATTAAGGTTAACATTTGTTGATGAGTAATTTTCCTTCCACCTCTGGATTTTTCCTGTGGCAACAGTAACCGTGTCGATCTCATTTCCATGTAACAATGGTAATTCCTCAGCCTTCCAGTTTGCTGAAAGGAGTTCCCAAGCAGTGGGCACCTAGTCTGGCAAATTTGTCATTTAGGGTTTGGTAGGTTTGAGGAAGACTTTTGACTTTTTCTCTAGGTGAGATCAGGAGCCATTCTCCAGTGACATATTTGTTTGCTAGTTACCACAGCAAAGTATCACAGACTGGGGAGGTTAACAACAAAAATGAGTTTTCTCACAATTCTGGAGGCTGGAAGTCTGAGATCCGAGGCGTAGGCTGGCTGGTTGTTCCCGAAGCCTCTTTCCTTGGCTTGCAGACGGCTGTCTTCTCACTGTGACTTCACATGGTCCTCTCTGTGTGTGTCCTTGTCCACATTTCCTCTTTCCACCCTAAGGACCACATTTTAACTTAATTACCTCTTTAACAGTCACATTCTGAGGCACTGGGGATTAGGGCTTCCATATAGGAACTTTAAAGGGACATAATTCAGCCTCTAACAGAGGATTTTAAACAGGAGAGAGATGATATCTGATTTTTTTGAAGGACCAGTATAGCTGGGTCCAGCAGGAGGCTCCGGCAATAATCGAGAGGACAGAAGAATGTGTCTGGGCTAGGGTGGTAGCAGTGGATTTGGTGAGGAAGGATCAGACCCAATATACTTTGAAGGTAGAGCTGAGAGGATTTGCTGATGGCCTAGAGGGTGACACAAAGAGAAATCCTTGAGAATCCTTCAGAATGCTGATAGATCGCCAAGCGCTCTGTGTGATTCACTTACCTAAAGATCTCCCACCTGTCTTTTTCAAATGTATCAAATGTCAGAACTACCCAGATGGTTGTTAAAATACAGATTCCTGGGCACCTGAGTGGCTCGGTTGGTTAAGCGTCTGCCTTCGGCTCAGGTCATGATCCCAGAGCCCTAGGAGCCCCCCTACTCAGCTTCTTCCTCTCTCTCAGTGCTCTCTTTCTTTCTCTGTCAAATTAATTAATTAATTAATTAATTAATTAATTAATTAATATTTTTTTAAAAATAGAGATTCCTGGAGTCTACTCTGAACCTGGTGTTCTAAAAGTAGTACAGAGAAAAGATTGCTGGGCCAATGAAAAATAAAACTGAGGAAAGGGAGTGACTTTGGGGGACTCACAAAAAGCATGACTGGAATTGGGCCCACCACACAAAGGAAACTGCAATTGTGTTACACATTGTTCTGGTTGTAAACTTGAACAGCTTAAAGTAGGAAAGGAGTCTTTCCTGGGCATCTGGATTAATTCATTTGTGACATCTGAGGCCCCCCCAGGATTTCTCAATAGAGGAAAGTATAAGAATACTAAGGATGACTGGCTGGCTCGGTGGGAGGAGCATGCAACTCTCCATCTCAGGATTGTGGGTTCGAGCCCCACGTTGGGTGTAGAGATTACTAAAAAAAAAAAAAAAAAAAAAAAAAAAGAAAAAAAAATTACAACTTGAGTAAGAGAATATTATGCTAATATTAAGTGCAACCACATAAAACAAATTAAGAGTAGAAATGCATTTTTTAAATAACTTGTGGGTGAAAATGACATTATGTCTGACGTTTGCTTTACAGTAATCTGGGGGGAAGAGTCTGTATGAAGCAAAATGGACCAGGAGTTAGTAATTGTTAAAGATAGATGATATGTACATGTGTACTCATTAAACTCATCTTTCACTTAAGAACAAAAACCTCACCATTTTATCTTTTCACACAAATCTGACAGCTCCCCTCTAAAGGAAAGATTTGAATTTTGACAATGGAATTTGTACACAATTTCGACTAAAATCAAGTGTAACATCTTATAGTCATCACTAAACATAGCTGCAAATATATGTAAAAAACAAACTAGAAAACTCGACCTCATTCTACACTGCCCTTCCATACACCTCTGAACTAGTTGAAATCAAGAAAAAAAATTCATGAACAGAAAGATTTATTTAAGTGCTAAGTTGTTTTGTTTTGCTTTGTTTTTTTTTTTTTTTTTTTTTTTGGTTTTTGTTTTTTTTGATCCACAAATCAAGAAGGCACATGAATAGTAAGCTCTGGTGTTATGGTCAAGCACTACACACGTCGTATAGTACTTCAGGTCAAAAGCATTTAGGGAAGTCTATATCCCAGTTGTTATGGTTGTACCTCTAAATATTAATTGATATAAATATTTTATCCTCAAAAAATCTTTTAAAAAATCCTCAACATGGGGATCCCTGGGTGGCTCAGCAGTTTAGCACCTGCCTTTGGCCCAGGGCATGATCCTGGAGTCCCGGGATCGAGTCCCACATCAGGCTCCCTGCACAGAGCCTGCTTCTCCCTCTGCCTGTGTCTCAGCCTCTGTCTCTCTGTCTCTCGTGAATAAATAAATAAAATCTTAATAAATAAATAAATATCCTCAACATATAATTCAGTGCACAAACAGCAATTATTAATCTTAGGTTGGTTTGGATTCAGCAAATTGTTTTTAATAATGTGTAAAAAACACAAGAAAAAATAATTTATGACAAGGGTCTGAAGTACATATCTATAATAGAGAAATGCAGAAGTGCTCCAGGGCTGCAGGAGGCACTGGAATCAAGTAGTTGGACAAGTCAGGAATAGGGGCCAGCCCCCCCCCACAACTCTCTTCTTCACTTTTCTTTGCATTCTCGCTTTGTTCTCATTCTCCTTTTTCTCCTTTTCTCCCTCCTCCTTCTTCTCCCCCCTCATCCCTTCTCTTCCCCTGGTGATGGCAGACTGGCCTTCTCTGCTTCCTGGGCCTGTGGCGGAGAATGGCTGTAGTGGGGTGCTGGAGCTGGCTCTCGGAGACTCTTGAAAACCAATTGTTGTTTGCAGGAATTTTGTTAGGCCAGCTGTTAAGCATGCCTATAATTAAAAATTGAATGATATAGGGATGCCTGGGTGCTGCAGTGGTTGAGTGTCTGCCTTCCACTCAGGTCATGATCCCAGGGTCCTAGGACTGAGTCCCACATCGGGCTCCCTGTGGGGAGCCTGCTTCTCCCTCTGCCTATGTCTCTGCCTCTCTCTCTGTGTGTCTCTCATGAATAAATAAATAAAATCTTTTTAAAAAATGAGATAAATTCAAGCTAAATAAATTATATTAAAACAAAGAGTAATAAGCACTCAAAAATAATCATTTTTAATTATGTATTTCACTACATTTTCTCTTATCTGGAGGCTGTGTATGTCGGTTGTGTCCATATGTTAGAAATACTGTCATTGTGCATCTCTTTCCAACTCTGCATTTGGTTATCTCGTGTTGGGAGTTTGACCTCAGCCACGGTGGGAATATTTATACCACAGAAATTGGCAGATATTATGAGTCAAGGCTTAATTTGTTATTTTGTTGACCGTCCAAAACTTAAGAAAGTAATGGTGAAATAATGCAGGGTAGACTTTAAAATAATGCAGGGTAGACTCAATAATGCAGGGTAGACTTTAAAATAATGCAGGGTAGACTTTAAAATACACCATAGCCTTTGCTTTGGGAATAGCACAAAAATTTGAGGAAACATTCAGTCAGTGTTCAAAAACTACTACCCTCTTCATCAAAGAAGTCTTCATACCACTGACTAACAAGAAAAGTTTTAATATATGCCTTTGTCGTTTTACTTTGGTCCTCCTAAGATAACAACATAAATGATAATTTATGTTCATAACATTCATGGTGGAACTATCTTCAATTCATCATTTGTGACTGAGGTTTCGCTGCAAATACAGAAATTCAGCAAAAATCAACAAAGGCTTTCCATTAGAATCAATTCACTACATGGGATTTGCAACAGAGTATTATATATATATATATATATTTTATATTTTATTATATACAAATTGTATGCTACACATCAGTAAGATTGGTTATATATATATATATATATATATATATATACCCGTTTACCCACTTGTTTTATATATATATATATATACAACAAATTACATTTATATATAAAAATATGTTATATTTATATATTTAAATATATATATAAATAGGTATATATATATAAATAGGTATATATATATATATATATATATATATATATATATACCCACTTATTTTTCATGAAGAGTTGGAACTAAAAGCATCCCACTGGATGGTTGCCTCACACTCTTAAAATAACATCTCTTTTTTTCCCAACCAGATTAAAATACTGCTTTTAAATTCCAATTCTGCATTCCCAGGGGAGACCATCTAATCTGATAGCATGCGTCAATTGGCTGTCCTTGGTCCACTCAGAGAGAGCCAAGGATGCAGGATCACACAGTATTGAACTTGTCCTCCAAGGCCCAGGAGCCTATTCTTAGACAAGAGGGTAGGGCAATGGGCTGAGCAGGCATCCCAGAGAAGTGTCCACTATAATGATAGACGTGGAGAAACTCTGGCTTCTTTGAAAAGCAAGCAAAAAGTCACACAGAGAAAAGACCAAGATGAAAGAGTAGGAAGTTGGAAGGGAAAAAATGAATGAGATCAGAGACTATGAGAGAAAAATGAAAATTCAAGAACAGAATTAAAATCCATTTTGGAAGATGCCTTTTAAAAGTTCACCTAGAATGCAAAAAGAGACCCAGGAAGATGATAGCTACAAAGAATTAGAGGCCAGAGAACCCATGGCTGTACCGGAGGCACAATAGAACTATCCATGCTCTCCTTTTCTGTACTGACAAAGTCCTAGTTTTGTTGGAAGTGGCACTGAAAACAACATTCACCATCTCTCCTGCACATAAAAGTGGACTTGTGACATAGTTCTACCCAGTAGATATTAAGTTAAACTCTGCTGAGGATTGCTGGGACAGTTTTGTTTTTCTGATACAGGTGCCATCCTTTCCTCCCTCTGGCTTCTTTCACCTTTCTTTTCACTGGATCATGGATGCGATGGCTGGTGCTGGAACAGCCATATTTCGGTCATGAGGGAAAAGGAAAAGGAAATCAGGGCTTTAGATTCCAACATCCTTAAAACACTGAACCAAGACTAGTAACTTCCTATCCTTGGACATTTCATTATGTGAACAAAACAAACCTCTATTTTATTTAAGCCATTGAAAATCTGGGTTTTCTGAAATAAGAACCCAAGATCCCTAGCATGAGGGGCTAGCATGAGTATGATTAGTGTTTCTCAGGAGGAGAGCAGAATAAGTGAATTAGACCTAATAATTGAAGTTATATGAGAATAAAATTATCCTTAGATGAAAAAACATGCAGATAAAAATCCTTATTGTCTTCCGAATAGAATCAGCAAAAAGATCTAAAGACATCCCATTCAAGTACCTAAACTATGAGGAAAAAGATAGGATCTAGATAGAAAACATGGGGATACTAACAAAGAAAGAAGGATCAACCTGGTCTTAATAGCAGCATCTATAGAGTTCTAGTAAGGAATACATTGGGACCCAAGGATTTCATACATGTGGGAGGAAAAGAAAGACATTCTCAGACATGCCAGAGCTCAAAAATACACCATACCTAACATCCAGTGAAATGCTATGCAATTATTTTCTTGAAAAGAACATGGAAGTTTTCTCAGTAGCGATATGGAAAGACTATTGATCTATGAGAGAAGGAAATTGCAGAATAGTATTATAATATGCTACTTTAGGGGTTAAAATGTAGGAAAATAAGAATCTGTATCAATATTGGCTCCTTTTTTTGTAAAGAAGTAAAGGGAAACATAAGAAATTAGGAACTGTGGGTAATGGTTGTTGGGAGAGATTATACAGGGGGGTGGGGGACAAAAATGGGGAGAGCCTGAGTAATTCTTCATATATACTAATTTGGTTGAGCCATGTGAAAGTATTACCCATTGAAAAATTAAACTTGGGACACCTGGGTTGCTCAGTGGTTGAGGTCTGCCTCCTTGTTCAGCATGGAATCTGCTTGAGATTCTTTCCCCTCCTTCTCTCTCCTCCTCTGTGCTTCCCCTTGCTACTACTCCCCCCACCCACTCAAATAAATAAATAAATACAATATTAAAAAAATTCAAAATCTTAAGAGAAAGTAAACAAAACAGATATTATAGGAATTTTATTTACTTTCAGTATTTACTTACCAAAGAGTTTAAGAAATAAATAACCCTAAAGAAGTTCTGAATAATATAATTAATAAAACTGATTTATTAATTTTAAGTCAAAGCATATCCTCTAGAACATAGAATATGCCATTATATTCTCAGCACTCAAAGGACACTGGAAACATGTGGTTTTTATTAAACTAAAAAAAAAAAAAAATGGAAAGAGATTAAAAAGTCCATATATTTGCCAAAGCAGAAAACATCCAGATCATTTTCTCTGACCATAATGCAATCAAATCTGCAGATGAAAAATAAAAGTTTAGGAACACCTCAGTAGCTCAGTGGTTGAGCGTCTGCCTTCAGCTCAGGTCGTGATCCTGGGTCCAGGGATCATATCCCACATCGGGTTCCCCAAAGGGAGCCTGCTTCTCCCTCTGCCTGTGTCTCTCATAAATGAGTAAATAAAATATTTTTCTTTTTAAAGAAAAGTTTAAATTAAAAAAATAAAAGTTAACTACTTGGGAAATTTTAGAAAGCACCCTTCTAAATAGCACTTAAGACAACAAAGAAAAACCAAGACCACAACTTTGAGAAAATAAAAATGACAAAATTATCAAAATTTATGTGGTGGGGCCAAAACTTTAGAGGAAAATTCATACCTTTATAAGTTTTCAACATTGACAAGACATAATAAAAATTAATTAATATAATTCAAGAAGTTGAGAAAATTGCAATGAGCTAAAACTAGGGAATACAAAGGAAATTGATCAGTTAAAAGCAACACCTAATAAAATAAGGCAGCACCTAATAAAAAAGCAACACCTAATAAAAAAAGAATTTTTTAGAATACAAAATAAATTTCTCATTACTGTTGATATTAATTTTTAAACAAAGGATCAAATTTGCCATTGTTAAATAATATTTATTATGATGGTGTTTTTCAGGGGCTCTGTCAGCAGTGATATGGCATGAGGTCACCTAGATAATCTGATTATCATTTACCTCACACTGGTCTGAATTAAGAATGAAGGCATGGTTGAGGCTACAGAACTTTTTATTAAAAAAAAATATTTTCAGGGGCACCTGGATGGCTTAGTGGTTGAGCATCTGCCTTTGGCTCAGGTTGTGATCCTGCTATTGAGTCTTGCTCCCTGTGGGGAGCCTGCTTCTCCCTCTGCCTATGTTTCTGTCTTTTTCTCTGTGTCTCTCATGAATAAATAAATAAAATATTTTTTAAAAATGAAGCTTGTTAAACAAGTTAAAAAAATAGATTATTTGAAGGGTGCCTGGCTGGCTCAGTGAGAAGAGCATACGACTCTTAATCTCAGAGTCATGAGCTCAAGTTTCACATTCGGCATAGAGATTAATAAAAAAATAAACAAAATAGGGTAGCCCCGGTGGCTCAGCGGTTTAGCGCTGCCTTGGGCCCAGGATGTGATCCCAGAGTGCCGTGTGGGGCTGCCTGATTGGAGCCTGTTTCTCCCTCTGCCTGTGATTGTGCCTCTCTCTCTCTGTGTCTCTCATGAATGAATAAATAAAATCTTTTTTTTTTAATAAATAAATAAATAAATAAACAAACTAAACTTTTAAAAAGGAATTATTTGAAGAGATTAATAGAATAGACAAATCTGACAAGTGTATCATTAAGGAGTAATCACATAAATATCCAAGACTTTAAGGATTAAAGGATTTAAAAGACCAGGGAGTTATAAAAGAATTCACAGATTCAAAGAAGAATTTTTTTTTTAATTAAGGAAATAACACATTCAACAAAATAACACAAAGAATAGGGAAGGATTTTTTAATAAATCACAGTAGGATAACTGATTAGCAATGCTGGGAATATATTTAATTTCTCCTTTCACATAATTCACCAAAAATCAATTTACAGCACACTATACATTCTATCTAGGGTTGATTATTTAAGTTTTTTTTTTTAATTTTTTCTTCTGTATCTGTTGGACACTTGGGTTGCTCCTATGTCTCTGTTTTAGCTATTATGAATAATGCTGCTACGAACATGGGTATAATAACTCTTCAAGACACCATTTTCAATTATTTTCGTTATATAGCCAGAAATGAAATATCTAGATCCTTTTTTTTTTAAGATTTTATTTATTTATTCATGAGAGACACAGAGACATAGGCAGAGGGAGAAGCACAGTCTCCCTTGAGCAGGGAGCCTGATGCAGGACTCGATCCCAGAACCCCGGGATCACAACCTGAGCCAAAGGCAGAGGCTCAACGACTGACCAACCCAGGTGCCCCAAAATGGCTGGATGCTATGGTAATTTTATTTTTTAATTTTTTGAAGAGCCAATATAAAGTTTTCCATGGTGGCTGCATCATTTTACATTTTCATCAATAATGCACAAGGGTTCAAGTTTCTCCACATCCTCACCAACACTTGTTTTCCATTTTTTATAGCCATCCCAATGGGTGGGAAGTGGTATATCACTATGGTTTTGATTTCCATTTCCCTAGTGATTAGTGATGGTGAGCATCTTTTCATGTGCATAATCTAATGGCCATTTGTATATATTTTTTGGAGAGTGTTCAAGTTGGTTTTTTGTTGTGGAGTTGTTCCCTATATATTCTGGGTATGAATCCTTTTCATATATGTGATTTTCAAATATCTTCACCTACCCTATGGGTTGCCTTTTCCTTCTGTTGACAGTGTCCTTTATTACACAGAATTTTTTTTTACACAGAAATTTTAATTTTGATGAGGTCCAAATGTATTTATTTTTTCTTTTTTTTTTTTTATTTTTTTTTATTTATTTATGATAGTCACAGAGAGAGAGAGAGAGAGAGGCAGAGACACAGGCAGAGGGAGAAGCAGGCTCCATGCACCGGGAGCCCGACGTGGGATTCGATCCCGGGTCTCCAGGATCACGCCCTGGGCCAAAGGCAGGCGCCAAACCGCTGCGCCACCCAGGGATCCCTTATTTTTTCTTTTGTCACCTGTGCCTTTGGTGTCGTATCCAAGAAATCATTACCAAATCCAATATCATGAAGCTTTCCCCCATGTTTTCTATGAAGAGTTTTTAGTTAGCTCTTTTATTTATTTATTTATTTATTTATTTATTTATTGTATTTATTTGAGAAAGACAGCGAAAGCATAGACTGGTGAGCAGAGGGGAGGGACAGAGGGAGAGGATCTCAAGCAGACTGCCCTCTGAGCTTAGAGCCCAACCTGTGGCTCATCTCACAACCCTAGATCATGACCTGAACCGAAATCAAGAATCTGATGCTTAAATGACTGAGCCACCCAGGTGCCCCCTTAGCTCTTTTTTTTTTTTTTTAAAGATTTTTATTTATTTATTCATGAGAGACCCAGAGAGAGAGAGAGAGAGGCAGAGACATAGGCAGAGGCAGAAGCAGGCTCCATGTAGGGAGCCTGATGCAGGACTCGATTCCGGGTCTCCAGGATCATGCCCTGGGCTGAAGGTGGCGCTAAACTGCTGAGCCACCCAGGCTACCCCCCTTAGCTCTTATATTTGGGTCTCTGATCCACTTTGAGCTAATTTTTGTATATAGTGTTAGGTAAGGGTCTAACTTCATTTTTTGGCATGTGGTTATCCAGTTGTCCCAGCACCATATTTTGAAAAGACTGTCCTTCCCCCTTTGAATGGTCTTGGCACCCTTGTCAAAACCATTTGACTATATATGTGCGGGTCTATTTTCAGGCTCTCTCTTCACAATGGAATCATCACCTGTGGAGCTTTACAAAACTGCTGAAGCCCGGGCCCCCATCCCCAGGGGTTCTGATCTAAGTGCAGCCTGAGCTCAGGGAGGTTTGAACCATCCACAAGTGCTTCTGATGTGCACCCAAGGTTGAGTAATGAAGCGCTAACATTGGCTGAGCACTTATGCTGAGTCAAGATCCTTTCTACGTGTTTTATATCCTTGAAACCTCACATGATAACCTTATGAGATTGATCTATTGTTTTCCCATATAGAGAGGGGTCAGTGAGTCACAAAGAGTTAAGTACTTGCCAAGAACACACAGGTCACAAGTGGTAGAGTCTCCACTTGAACTCCAGAGTCCGGGCCCCTTATTACAGTGCTGTGCTACCAAGGGTCACATGCTGGTCTCAGCCATGATCCCTGCCTCAACATTTCCCTGGGTGGAAAGAGGGGGCTCATCATCTAAAAAGGCAGGGATATGTGCACCCCTGATAGACTAGTCTGGCAGCCAAGGTCACTAAAGAGAACCAGGAGAACTGTTTTATTTATTTATTTTTTTTTGTATTTTTTTAAAGATTTAATTTATTTATTCATGAGAGACACAGAAAGAAAGGCAGAGACACAGGCAGAGGGAGAAGCAGGCTCCATGCAGGGAGCCCGACGTGGGACTAGATCCCAGGACTCTGGTATCACGACCTGAGCCAAAGGCAGATGCTCAACCACTGAGCTACCCAGGCGCCCAGGAGAACTGTTTTAAATGCCTGAGGCCAACTCCTGCATAGACTGTTCCAGGATGTGACCCCAAGTCCCTGGGCTGCCTCCCAGATGTCTGAGCTGAGGTCCCTGGCTCCTCTCCGGTCCCTCTGGACTCTTACTACTGGCATCCCCGATTTAGCAACTCAACACTACTAAAAACATTCATTATCTCACATCGTTTCTTGGGTGGGTCAGGGATTTGGGGGCAGCTTACCTGGATCTTTCTGCCTCAATCTTTCAGGGGTCTGAAGAAGTCTTAGTGGAGCAGGAGGATCTACTTTCGTGGTTTACGTGGCAATTGGCACAAGGCCACAGTCCCCCAGGTCATGGCAGCTGGCTCCCTCCAGAGTGAGGGACACAAGGTGTCCAAGATGACATAAGCTGTCCGCCATCATTTTTGTAATGTCCTATTCCTTACACAGGTCACCCCCACCCCATTCGATAGGAGGGACCGCACAGGACTGGAATTCCAGGAGGCAAGGATCACTGGGGACAATCTAGGTGCCATACTATATAAACACAAACAGGAGGTAATGTGTCTGTGGTGCTTATTCTGAGCAAGGCACTGTCCTCATGTAGTAACACATTTAATTCTCCTTCTAACCCTCTACGGTAAATAGGTTCTTATTCTTGTTTCACACGAGGAAACAGGCACAGAAAAGTTCAGCCACTGGCCCAACGCTTCACAGCCAGTGGGGATGGAGGCAGAAATTGAACTCAAATAACCTGGTGCTGAAGTCACGCTGTCACCCCGTGTACCCCACTGCCTCCATGGGGCACCGGTGGGTGGGCATGAAAAAAAATGAGGATTAAATCAGAAGAGCTAGAGAGAAAGGGAAACTAAAAAAAAAAAAAAAAAAAAGAAAGAAAGAAAGAAATAGAGCAGGAAAAAGGAAGCTGGGAGTGGGGGAGAGAAAGCAGTGAGAATAAAGGGATAAAGTAGATCAATAAAACAGTGAGGTTTCAAATGGAAGCCAAAGAAGGCCAGGAAGGAAGACAAAGCCGGGTGAGACTAGAGTTTAAAATCCTGCAAAGTAAGATTAGGAGTTTTAAAAAAAGAACAATCAAGGGAGAAACACAAAGGTAAAGCACAATGAAAGGAGGGTTTACAAAGATATAAAAGAAACCGAAGCCAAACCCATGCATGAAAAAATAATCCATGAGCAGGTTAAAAAGAAGAGAGAGTGGAAAAATCTCACTGGAGGCAGCTGAGCAGAGATTGAAAGAGGGTTTTTAGGACACGTCAAGCTTCTAGCTTGTCCTAAAATAGGCAAGAAGGCCGCGGGCATCCTCTGCATCTGCAGCCTCTCATCTCCGGGCTGCGCCCCTCACTTCCACTTCAGGACACCTGGGGCAGAATTTTCTAGAACACCGCTTCTCAAAGTGGGGCCCTTGACCAGCAACACCCCATCACTGGAGCTTGTTAGGAATGTAAGAACCTCAGGCCCCACCCCCAGGCCCACTGATTCAGCATCTGCATTTTAGCAAGATGGGGGTGGGGAGGGATTTTGAGTGCCTGTGAAAGATTGAGCAGTGCTGCTTTGCAAGAAATGTCACATTTCTTCCCTTAAGTTTTAGTTTATGAAGTATTTTAAATCTCCAAAGAAGTATAAAAATAATGCAGCAAGCACTTAAGAACATACAACTCAGATATAACAAATGTTAGCATATTGACAAATTTGCTTCATATCTATTTTTTTCCTAAAAAGAAAGGTTAAAAAAAAAAAAAGAAGAAAGGTATACTTTTTCCTCCCATGCCACCCCCTCACCCCCATTCTCTTCCCTTTCCCAGAGATAGCTGCTGCTATGAAATTAGTATTTCTGGGATGCCTGGGAGGCTCAGCGGTTGAGCGCCTGCCTTCAGCCCAGGGCCGTGATCCTGGAGTCACAGGATTGAGTCCCACGTTGAGCTCCCTGCATGGAGCCTGCTTCTCCCTCTGCCTGTGTCTCTGCCCCTCTCTGTGTGTCTCATGAATAAATGAATAAAATCTTTGAAAAAAAAAAAAAAAGCTGGTGTTTCCTCTCCTATATTTTATTTACACCTTTATTGCAGATGTAGGGATGCAGAAACAATTATTTTATGTGCATTTAATTTTACATGAATGGTATCATACCCTATGTATCTTTCTGCAACTTGCCTCTGTAATTCAGCATGGAGTCTTTTTTTTTTTTTAAGATTTATTTATTTAGGGGATCCCTGGGTGGCTCAGCGGTTTAGCACCTGCCTTTGGCCCGGGGCGCTATCCTGGAGTCCTGGGATCAAGGCCCACGTCAGGATCCTGGCATGGAGCCTGCTTCTCCCTCCTCCTGTGTCTCTGCCTCTCTCTCTCTCTCTCAATCTATCATAAATAAATACATAGATAAATAAATAAATAAACAAACAAATAAATCTTTAGAAAAAAAAGATTTATTTATTTATTTGAGCAGGAGAGCAGGGGGATGGGGTGAGGAAGGGGCAGAGGGAGAGGGAGAGAATCTCAAGTAGACTTCTGCTGAGCATGGAGCCCAATACAGCTCCATCTCATGACTCTGAGATCATGATCTGAGCCGAATCAAGAGTCTGATGCTCAATCCACTGAGCCACCCCAAAGCCCTTATAACTCAGCACTGAGTTTTAACGGTTGATCTGTGTTAACTGACTGGACCGGGGCTGAGTTCACTCATTTTAATAGCCGTGTTGTATTCCTTTGATGGCATATTGTGAAATGTATTTGTTAGCTCTCCTGCTGAGTAACATTTAGGCTCTTTCCAATTTTTTGCTATGACCCAAAGAAAAGTTGAAATGAACATTTGCAGGTCTTTGTGTACAGGTGTGTTTCACAAGGCATATACCGAGGAGAGGGTTTTCAGAGCTAGTTCACACTCATGCCAACTGTGTGCTTGCTAGCATTCTTCTGTATTCAAGTCCTCACCACCTTTGATTATGTTGGTGTTTTGGACACTGGTTGCTGGCTAACCGAGTAGTGTTCTAGCCCTTTCCGCCTGCTTTATCTCTATTGCAGAAATGAGACAACCAAACACCCACCTTCTCAACACCCTTTTGTCTGTGGTGACCATGGAACATAGCTTTGGACACTATACCTCCTATGCTTTATCAAAGGAAAAGAATAAGAAGCAAAATTGGCAAAATGTCAACATGAAGAATTGATTGCAGGTGCAAGTGTTGTCACGTCACTCTCTTCTTTTGTGGGTGTTTGAAATACTTCATACAGCAAAAGTTGGCTGGATGGATTTTAAAGCTTTTGCTTTTCTGACAGAGGATCAGTGATTTGCTTTGTTCTTTCTTCTTTGATTTTGGCTTCAAAACTGGGTGAAATGCCGGAAGGCACACGAGCTACCTTACAATCATGGAATTGAGCTACTGAACTGGTGCCCACAGTTGGTTACCTCCAGACTTCTCCAGACTTCTTGTTATATGAGAAAAAGAATCTCATAATTGTCTGAGTTACTGTTAGATCTTCTGTTACTTGTAGCCTAATGCATTCCTGATTAATACAGTCAAGCTTGTTAGTTTTTGCCAGTCTGAGGATGTAAATAGTATCACACTATGTTGAGTTGGGTTTTTTAAAGATCTTATTTATTTGAGAGAGAGCACAAATGCAAGGAGGGGCAGAGGGAGAAGCAGTCCCCACTAAGCAGAGAGCTCGATGAGGGGCTCCATCTCAGGACCCTGGGATCATGACCTGATCCAAAGACAGATGCCAAACTGACTGAGCCACCCAGGCACCCTCACTGTTTTTTTTTTTTTTTAATTTTTATTTATTTATGATAGTCACACAGAGAGAGAGAGAGAGAGAGGCAGAGACACAGGCAGAGGGAGAAGCAGGCTCCATGCACCGGGAGCCTGACGTGGGACCCGATCCCGGGTCTCCAGGATCGCGCCCTGGGCCAAAGGCAGGCACCAAACCACTGCGCCACCCAGGGATCCCACCCTCACTGTTTTAATATGCATTTCCCTGCATGCTGAAGAAGCTGGGTGTTTCTCCACATTTTGTACGTTTCATGTTTATTGGTCGTAGAAACCATTCCTTTGCCTCTTCTCCTTTTGGATTTTTGCCTTTATTATTTGTAGATTAAAAAAATACATGGGAAAAATATCTGGAGTACCAATTCTTTCTCAATTATATACATGACAAATATTCTCTCTCAGTTTGTAGCTTTTCTTTTCCACTTTGTTCATGGCCTTCCATGATTGTGTAAGATTTGTCAATGTATCTGTACAAAAGCTTTACATTTTAATGTAGTTAAATTTGACAATATCGAATCTTACTAAGCATTCTTCCCTATCCAAAGGTTTAAAGATAATTCTCTATAAGGACACTTAGGTGGCTCAGCGGTTGAGCACTTGCCCTTGGCTCACGGTATGATCCAGGAGTCCTGGGATTGAGTCCCACATCAGGCTCCCTACGTGGAGCTTGCTTCTCTTTCTGCCTGTGTTCTGCCTCTCATTCTCTCTCTATCTCTTGCTCTCTCTGTGTGTCTCATGAATAAATAAATGAAATCTTAAAAAAAAAAAAGATAATTCTCTATAATTTTCTTCCACGAGTTTTGCTTTTAATAGTTAGGTCTTTAATCCCCCTGCAATTTATTTTGAGTGTGGTATGAGCTAAGGATCTCATTGGTGCTTTTCTTTATGCGGATAACCAATTGTCTCAGTCCCAGTTACTAAAGGGTCCACCCCTTTGCCATGTATTTGTAAATCCATTTCCCTTATGCACCGTGGTAGGTAGTTCCATTGGTAGGCAGATGCCCAGTAATCCTTTCTCCTGGTACTCAGGTTCTTTTTTTTTTTAAGGTTTTATTTATTTATTCATGAGACACACACACAGAGGCTCAGAGACACAGGCAGAGGGAGAAGCAGGCTCCCTGTGGGGAGCATGATGCAGGACTCAATCCCTGGACCTGGGATCACTATCTGAGCCAAAGGCAGATGCTCAACCACTGAGCCACCCAGGTGTCCCGGTATTCACGTCCTTATCAGTCCCCTCCTCTTTGGGGTGAGCTGGATGGAGTGACTCATTTGGAATGAATGGAAAATGGCAGTAATGAGAGTATGTCACTTTTGAAACTAGGTTATGATAAGAGGATTGTGGCTTTCATCTTGGCCTTTCTATCTTTCTCACTTTCTCAAATCACTCACTCTGAAGGAGGCCAGTTACCATGTTGTGTGAGCAGCCCTCTCTATGGGTAGCCCCATATGGTGAAAAACAGAAGCGTCTTGCCCATAACTATGTGAATAAGCTTAGAAGCAGATTTTCCTCCCTTCGTATTATTACAACCCTGGCCAACAACTAGTTTACAGCCTCAGGAAAGACCCTGAGCCAGGACCATTTTGTCACTCTGGACTGCTAATCTTCAGAAAGTGTATGAGATAATGAATGTTTGTGATTTTAAACTGCTAAGGATTGGGATAATTTGTGACGCAGCATTACTCAAGTATTATCTGCAGATAGTAACAGATTTTTTTGTTTTCTTACCAATTCTTTCCCTTTTCTTCTTTTTTTTTTTTTTTAAGATTTGATTTATTTATTCATGAGAGACAGAGAGAGAGAGAGAGAAAGAGAGAGAGGCAGAGACACAGGCAGAGGGAGAAGCAGGCTCCATGCAGGGAGCCCGAAGTGGGACTCGATCCTGGGTCTCCAGGATCAGGCCCTGGGCTGAAGGCAGCGCTAAACTGCTGAGCCACCGGGACTGCCCTGCTTGGCAAATTTCTTAACAACAACAAACAGGTTAAAGTAATTCTTTTCCTTAAAAAAATATACTTTTTTTTTTATTTTAGAGAGAGACAAGCAGGGACAAGCAGACTCTGCTGAGCACAGAGCCCAATGTGGGGCTCAATCCACGACCCTGAGACCATGACCTGAGCCGAAATTAAGAGTTGGCAGTGGTTTGGTGCCTGCTTTCAGCCCAGGGCGTGATCCTGGAGACCTGGGTTGGAGTCCCACATTGGGCTCCCTGCAGGGAGCCTGCTTCTCCCTCTGCCTGTGTCTTTGCCCTATCCCCCCTCTTTCTCTCTCTCTCTCTCTCTCTCTCTCTCTCTGTGTCTCTCATGAATAAATAAATAAAATCTTAAAGAAAAAAAAAAAAAAGAGTTGGCAGCTTGACCAACTGAACCACCCAGGAGCCCCAGAGTAATTCTCTTCTGAGTGCTGAGTGTGCCCCACCGGTATCTTAGATCCCCCTTTAGGATGACTGGACCCATATTCAAATGCCAGAATCCGCTTCTCTGGGCCAGAGGCCTCCTCTGATCCTCCCCAAACTGGAGAAGGCCACTGTGCTCCCAGTGAAGGGAAGGCTGAACACGCTGGGGAATCAAGAACTCCAGAGTCACTACTCAGTAATGACTTTCTCTTGGGAACCAGAAAATAAATTCCCCAGCTCACTCAGCCCTCTGCCCTCTGGTGGGATAATTGTGCGGGTCTGCTTCTAGGGGAACACAGAAGAAGACTGTGCTTTCATAAAATGATTGTGGGACTTATTACTTATTTGTTTTTCTGAATCTATGGAGATGAGCAGATGGTTTTTGCTGCTTTAATCTATAGCAGTGTGAGCTATATTGCTATTTTTTAATGGTCAAATGACATCCTTTCTTCCTGGGATGAACACTACCTGGTAATGTTTTTTCCCACATTGCTGCATTCCATTAGGTAATGGATTTTTCATAATTGTTGCATCTATATACATGAAGTTAGACAATTTGCTACTTCCACTGTCCTTGCTGGCTTGGTGTCAGGGTTACACTGGCAGCAGCCAGTGACTAGCTTTGTACAAACTGATGAAGCTTGTTTCTGAGCTTGAGTGAGATAGAGGTTTTCTGCTCCTGAGGGTCATGAAAATGCCTGCGAGGACAGGCAGGCCTGGTGCAGTATTTTGTAGAATTTTAAAATTTGGATTCAATCTTTATTATACAAGTATATTTGGGTTTTCAGTTTCTTGAACAATTTGGTAATTGATATTTTTCCAGATAATTGTCCATTTTCTCTCATTTTTCAAATGTATAGTTTAACATGCAAAGTTCATAATTTGAGGTCACCTGTCTCTTCCCCACTCCTCCCCTGACAAAATTGTGCAGACACAGAAAGGTACAAGGACCAAAGATGCTTTCATTCACCCGTGATGACCGGAAAGTTTAAAAGAAATGGGGGAGGAGCTGATAATTTCTCTAAAGACTTTTCATCGTGATTTTTATTTTTATTATTTTTTATTTTTTTCATCATGATTTTTAAAAAGCTCATTGAATAACACAGATGTTCTCGGTGGGTAGCTTTACTCTCAGGGGCCCACAGGCTAGGCAAGAGCCCCAAAGGTGATTTCAGGTGAAGGTGAAAACCAATGGGGGGAAGAGGAGGCTTTCCTGGCACAGGCACCAGATAAGGCAAGAGGTTTATCGCACACCAAGCCTGTGGCCACATGATGGAGACCTGGAGGCTAAGCCAAGGAGGTAGAACTTTACCCTAAAGTCACCAGGTCTCCTGTCTTTTGCCAAATGCACCGTTTTGGAAAGAATTGCAGGGTGGGGGTGGGGACACAGACCTTTTCTTACTATTTTAAAGCCCTATTTTCAAAGACAGCTTGGGAGTGGAGGAGAGCTAAGCGGGAGAGGCTGAAGCTTAGAGGTGATGTCTCCCCACCCCCCACTTCCACTTCCCCAGAGGAGAGGAGTCTCAGGCGTGACCAGGGCTAGAAAAGCCTGCAATCAGGTGGGATGATTTTGCCTGGTGTTGGGAGGAAAGGGTGTGAAAGTGGCCTTGGGACAAGAATGCACAGTGGGTTGGGAAAATCCAGAGCTTTGCAGCTGTGTGACCTCGGGCAAGTTACTTAACTCCTACAGCCTTGGAACATCAGAAAATGGTCTCTGAGTAGCAACAGAATTTCCTGCAATTTTATATTTCTTTGGCTTAGCCACAAGGATCTGGGGATCCATGGAGTTTGGCTTGGCCACAATCTGGGGATCCATGGAGGAAACTTCAGGTCCTATTTTCCAAGACCCTCTCTCCAACCTCAGTGACACCTCTGTTCTATCTCCCCAGTATACTGTACACTGGGGACTGAGCGAGCGCTTTGTGCCGAGGAAGCCAAAAGATTCTGTGGTTTAAAAAATTAAATAGTAGGGGTGTCGGTGCCTGGGTGGCTCAGTCAGTTAAGTGTTTGACACTTGATCTCAGTTTGGGTCTCTGGGTCATGGGTTTAAGCCCCATGTTGGGCTCCAAGCTGGGCATGGAGCCTGCTTAAAAAAGAAAATCAAATAGTAAAAAGGACCTGTGTGGATATTCAACAACCACTGGGATTTGAACAGAGAAAAATAATGTTCAAAAAAAGAAATGCACAATGATGTGCAAAATGGATTGGGGAGAGACTAGACCCTTGGTCCTGAAGGAATGGTCTGTAGACCAGGAAATGTCAG
The DNA here is from genome assembly GCF_048164855.1 of Canis lupus baileyi. NCBI lineage: Eukaryota > Metazoa > Chordata > Mammalia > Carnivora > Canidae > Canis > Canis lupus. The sequence continues at coordinate 18,706,372 of NC_132863.1, forward strand.
CATCACCCCGAAGTTTGTCAGAACCGCAGAATCTCCAGCCCTGACTCAGACCTACTGAATCAGAATTTGCATTTTAACTTTAGGGGATTTAGAAGTACCTCAAGCCTGCATCAGTGAGGGCCAAACCAGGGGTTTCAAACCCAGTCACCCAAATAAATGAGCCCACTGTGAGGAGAGAGCAGATGGCAGAACGACCCTGCCCCTTCTTGCTCCCGTGGGGGCGGGACCCTCAGGTGCAGCCCTGAAGATTGTGGTCATGCCAGAACAGAGGCATTGCCAGGACTTCTGATTTGCCAAGAGAAGCGTGAAATCCAGAGTCCAATGTGAAATCTCCTGACTTCTTAATCTGACAAGTTTTTAAATTGTGCTTAATTTTGAGATTTTTTTTTAAGATTTTATTTATTTATTCATGAGAGACACAGAGAGAGGCAGAGACACAAGCAGAGGGAGAAGCAGGCTCCATGTAGGGAGCCCAATGCGGGACTCAATCCCGGAACTCCAGGATCACGCCTTGGGCTGAAGGCAGGCACTCAACCGCTGAGTCACCCAGGTGTCCTGAGAATTAAAACAAAAAACAAACAAACAAAAAAAAACCCAGAAAAAAAATAAAACAAGTTTGTTTTCTTCTAACCAGAGAGGAAAGGGAGGGAGGAAGGAAAGATGAAAAGAAGAAAGGAAAGAAAGAAAGAAAGAAAGAAAGAAAAGAAAGAAAGAAAGAAAGAAAGAAAGGAAAGAAAGAAAGAAAGAAAAGAAAGAAAGAAAGAAAGAAAGAAAGAAAGAAAGAAAGAAAGAAAGAAAGAAAGAAAGAAAAGAAAGAAAGAAAGAAAGAAAGAAAGAAAGAAAGAAAGAAAGAAAGAAAGAAAGAAAGAAAAGAAAAAGAAAAGAAGGGAGGACTCTAGAACTCCATAGGCTAAAGCGGAAGCATCTGGGAGTAGCAATTTGTAGATCTGATAACTTATATATTATTATGGAGCAACAGAGTGAGAGAGGGGTTAGGTTAGGACTGCCTCCCAGACTTTGGGAGCAGTGCCTGGGAGAATCATGGAAGCAGGAAAGAGTGGAGAGAGAGCAGGCCAGCCTCCAGAAAAGTTGGCTAGTCCTGTTTCTGATACGATGAGTTACTTGGAGGCTTCTCTTACCCATGGCCATGGAGGGGGATATACCATGTTGCCCTCAGTAAGAATGAGGAAGGCTTGGTGTACTTAGGGATATGGGACTATCTCCAGGTTATGTTCATCAAACCAAGCAGGCTATGAAATAGTGTGTATGGTATACTGTGGGTCTTGGTTAAGAGCAGGCAGTTTGTTTGGGAAGTGAGCTAGAAACACTAGAAAAGTAATGAAGAAGTGAGACAGGGAAGAGCAGCCTATAATAAGTGGCTTATTCAACCAACTACTACTGCAGACAGGAAGTCCAGGAAGATGCACTGAAGCCTAATCCTGCTGAGAAGCTCTGGAACCAGCGTAGAACTCCCACTCTGAATTATCCTACCAGATGGATGGGTGGAGAGTCAGTGTTAAGACTTTAATTCAAATCTAAGCATTAGGAAACATCAACAAACCCAAATAGAGGGACACTCTACAAAACAAGTGACTTGAATTCTTCAAACATATCCACAACATGAAAAATAAAAAGAGGCAAAGAACCTCCTCCAGATTGAGAGAGATTAAAGGGACGTGACATGCAAATGCAACTCCTGATCCTTAGTTGGACTCAGGATCAAAAAGAAAAAAATAGGGGTGCTTGGGTGGCTCAGTTGGTTGATTCTCCTCTCTGGGCTCTGGTATCTCAGAGTCAAGATGGAAAACACAATGCCTCCCTGCGGCGTGAGAGTGAGAAGCATGTGGCACAAAGAGCATCTGGCACCTGGTCAGAGACACACGTACATGTTCACTTGAACTTCAGTTTCACAATTTTGCCTTGAGCCAATACATACATGTGAGAAAGGAGTCGGTATCCAGAATATATGAAGAATTCTTTTTTTCTCACCATGATGAAATGCTCTTTATTATCATTGAAAACCACTTATTACTTGTCTATAGGCACATAGCATACATTTCCATATCTAAAGTTTATCTGTTGGGTATTTTACATGAAAAAGAGCTTTATTGATGGCCTACCTCCTAGGTTGTGGTGAGGATGAATGAGAATAACAATTGCAACCTCTTTGGAAGAAGCAGTATCTTTTTTTTTTTTTTTTTTAAGATTTTATTTATTTATTCATGAGAGATACAGAGAGAAAGACAGAGACAAAGGGAGAGTGAGAAGCAGACTCCATGCAGGTTGTCCAATGTGGGACTTGATCCCAGGACCCCGGGACCATGGCCTGAGCCAAAGGCAGATGCTCAACCACTGAGCCACCCAGGTACCCCTGGAACAAGCAGTGTCTTGAGAAGAGTGAAGTGCTCAGGAAATGTTACTACCCCTACTCTTATTTTTTCACTATTATTATAATGGACTCAGAGAGGTTAAGCAATTCTTCAAAGCTCACAGAGCTGGGTTTTTCCAGCCTGGCTCTGGGTGTGTATCCTCACTACCTTAGCACTCATTACTTCTTATCCAGACTTTGCATCACCTTCTAAGTAGTCTTTCTCTCCATCTCTTTGCCCATTGCTCCATCCTTCACACTAGTGACAATGAGTTTCTTCACAAACATCTTAAAAATGCCCACATGGGGTATTAGTAGACTCACTCAGTGAGCCACCCAGGGGCTCAAGAGTCCCATTGACTGCTTCTGTATGCCACTCACCTGGCTTCTCTGTGCTTTTGTTTCTAGTGGCCTATACTGCACAGCTGACCTTGGAAGGCACACATTGTCATTTCTTCAACATTTTTTGATTACACAGGTCTGCCCTATTCACTATGGGGGAGAACTACCCTGTAAACCATTGATCTACCTGTAAACCATTCCTAAGTGTGTGAATAACAGGAAATGAGATCATTGGGGGCCATAGAGAAGGTTGGCTATCACAATCCCCTTCCAGTCTTCTCTCTCATCTACTATTTTTCTCTTTTACTAAATATAGTGTCTTTTGTAGGAAATGATACTGGTTGCTAACCCAACTGCCATTCCCCCTTGTTAACAGAACACTAGTTCATTCAAATTTTATTATTCAGGATTCTTAGTGGCAGGCAACATAGTCTATACTCTAGCAGAAAATGATATGTGTTGCTTACAGAATCATTGGCAGGGCTGAAGAAACATGGTCTGTGCTAGTGGTGGGCAAATTATGGCCAGTTCTGGATAGCTTTGTCTGTTAAGCATCCGGTTCTTTTTTTTTTTTTGTAAAGATTTTGTTTATTTATTCATGAGAGACAGAGAGAGAGAGAGAGAGAGAGAGAGAGAGGCAGAGACACAGGCAGAGGGAGAAAGCAGGCTCCACGCAGAGAGCCTCATGTGGTACTCGATCCCAGGACTCTGAGCCCTGAGCCCAAGGCAGACACTCAACCACTGAGCCACCCAGGCATCCCATGAGCCATCCAGGTGTCCCAAGCATCCGGTTCTTGATTTCGGCTCAGGTCATGATCTCAGAGTCCTGAGATTGAGCCCTATATTGGACTCCACACTCAGTGAGGGATCTGCTTGAGATTCACTACTTCTGCCCCTCTCCTCACTCATGTTCTCTCTCTCTCTCTCTAAATTAATAAATACAATATTTAAGAAAATGGTTAAGAGGGCAGCCCCGGTGGCACAGCGGTTTAGGGCTGCCTGCAGCCTGGGGTGTGATCCTGGAGACCCCGGATCGAGTCCCACATCGGGCTACCTGCATGAAGCCTGCTTCTCCCTCTGCCTGTCTTTCTCTCTCTCTCTCTCTCTGAATAAATAAATAAAAAATCTTTAAAAAAAAAAAAAGAAAAGAAAATGGTTAAGACGGCAAATTTAATGCTGTGTGTTTTTTACTGCAATGAAAAAGAAGTTACAGAATGAACCCCCAGACCACACAGAACTGGGGTGCCAAGAGTTCTGTTGTCCCTGCCACAGTTAGGATGTTGCAAATGAAGAAGCTGCTGCCATACCTACCACCTCCAGGACCCCAACCTCAATGCCAAGTTCACACTAGCAAGTCACTATTCTCTGAGTATTGTCTCTCCTCCACGTGACTCAGCTTTCATAGAGAAAATCACATGAGCATTTTGACAGGTCGAAATGTTGTTTTAGCTTCTAGCCTTTGTAGTCCAGGAAGATGCACTAGAAAATGAATCCCGAAATCAACCAGCAAAAGGCATCTTTTCAGGTATTCCCAATATAAGAGCAAATCCTGAATAGTCCAACTCCATGGTTTTCAAACATTATAATCACCCAGATGGTTTGTTAAAACACTGATTCCTGGGTCCCACCCCCAGAGTTTCAGATTTAGAAAATCTGGGGGTGGGGCCCACTCCAAGAATTTGTCTTTTAAAACAATTCCCAGTTGATGCTGCTGGCTTAAGGATTACCCTTTGAGGGGCCTTTCTGATCAGTTGAGCTGATATATGAGGTTCTTCTTCTCCTTCTCCCTCTTTTCCCTCTTTTCCTCCTTTCCTCTTCCTCCCCCTCCTCCTCCTGCTCCTCTCCTCCTCCTCCTCCTCCTCTTCCTCCTCCTCCTCTTCTCCTTCTCCTTCTCCTTCTCCTTCTCCTTCTTCTTCTTCTTCTTCTTCTTCTTCTTCTTCTTCTTCTTCTTCTTCTTCTTTTCTTCCCTTTCTCCTACTCCTCCTTCTCCTCCTCCTCCTCCTCCTCCTCCTTCTCCTCCTCCTCTTTAAGATTTTGCTTTTTAGGGGCACCTGGGTGGCTCAGTGGTTGAGTGTCTGCCTTTGGCTCAGGTCATGATCCTGGGGTCCTGAGATCGAGTCCCCCATCAGGCTCTCCACAGGGAGCCTGCTTCTCCCTCTACCTATGTCTCTGTCTCTCTCTGTGTGTCTCATGAATAAATCAAAATAAAATCTTAAAAAAAAAAAAGATTTTAAATAATCTCTACCCCCACCACAGGGCTACTCATAACCCTGAGATCAAGAGTCGCAGGCTCCCCTGACTGAGCCAGCCCAGGCATCCCTAGTTGTGAGGTTCTGGTGATGACCATTGGAAAAGAGTTCCTTGCTCTGAAAAAATAAAATGCATAGGATAAAATGGTCACTCTTCTTCGGTTGGGCATTGCAGTCACCTGCATATGACACCAGGAGCTGTGGAGCCATCTTGCAACCCCGAGGGGAGGTAGGCTGCTTTGTTGATGAGATGGGACAACAGATGAAAAGAACCTGGGTCTTTGAAGATGTCATCAAGCCACTCATCAGCACAAACCCATCCTTACCTCTGGGCTTCTGGCTGTCAGACAGAACACATTTTCCTTACCTCCTTATATTCATTATCTCTTCCACAGAAGTAGAACTTAGCATTCTGTGTGAGTTTCAGCCCAAAGCAATCTAGTACATATACATTTTAATCTACTTTTCACTTACATTCCGGGAACGCTTTTTCCTGTCATTTGCTATTTCTGTACATCATCAAACAGAATGGTTGTAGAACACTTGTGCTGCAATGTATTTAACAATTTTCTCTTATTAGACACTCGGGAGACTTCCAAATTTTTATCAGTATAAACCATGCTACGATAGACATCAATGGCCATAAATCTTTGCATACATCTCTAATGATTTCCTTAGGATAAACTTCAATGAGTAGTCTTGAAAGATTAAAAGGCAGACATGTTTTCAAAGTTTTACAATGTGTATTACTAAGGTTTCCAGAAAGGTTGTACCAATTTAACACTATCATCAGGAATGTGGGAGAGTTTTCACCTCCTCACATTGTCACCAGCACAATGTGTCGCGCTTTCGGACATTTTTGCCGATTTGAGAGGCAAAACATGCTTCCTTGTTTTGATTTACATTTTCTATAACCAGTATTTGTCATGATATAAATTAAAGATAAAAAAGTTGTATCTTGGGACACCTGGGTGGCTCAGCAGTTGAGCGTCTGCCTTCAGCTCAGGGCGTGATCCCAGGGTCCCTGTGAGGAGCCTGCTTCTCCTTCTGCCTGTGTCTCTGCCTCTCTCTCTCTGTCTCTCATGAATAAATAAATAAAATCTTTAAAAAAAAAAGTTGTATCTTAATTATCTATATCACTTAAAGTCTGTATTTAAAAAATTGATTTGTGAAAAAAAAATAAAATAAAAAAAATAAAAAATTGATTTGTGGACTCTATTTTTATGCCCTGAATAAGCTGATAAGCTATTTCCACATATAATTTCCATTTAAAGAAATTAGGTAGGGAAGACATGATGGGGAGCAAATGGCAGGTAGCAGCTTGGGGACAGTATTTATTTATTTATTTATTTATTTATTTATTTATTTATTTATTTATTTATTGAGGGGACAGTATTTTGAAGTGTGGTGACAAGGGTTGCTCTAGCAGAGGCTGTCCTTAGAGGCTGTCTGCTTGTGCAAATAAGTGTCTGCAGAACTGTGGTGAGGCAGCCCCAAAGAGCAGGCACCTATAAACACCAGAAGAAGAAATAATCCATTTCAAAATCAGATTTTTCGGCAGTGATCAGCATTTTCTGACACACAGTTCCACACCTCTATATGTTGGATCTAGATTCTAGAATAAACTTGTTATTAGGGGATCCCTGGGTGGCTCAGCGGTTTGGCGCCTGCCTTTGGGCCCGGGTGTGATCCTGGAGCCCTGGAGCCCCAGGATCGAGTCCCACGTCAGGCTCCCGGCATGGAGCCTGCTTCTCCCTCCCTCTGCCTCTCTCTCTCTCTCTATCATAAATAAATAAATCTTAAAAAAAACTTATTAAAAGAAAATCAGAACAAGCAAATAAATATAGATCCCACCTCTCCAGAGGATGGCCAACACTGGGCTAAATGCCTCAGAAGGTTTTTTCCTTTTTTTTTTTTTTTTTTTTTAAAGATTTTATTTATTTATTCATGATAGTCACAGAGAGAGAGAGAGGGGTAGAGACACAGGCAGAGAGAGAAGCGGGCTCCATGCATCGGAAGCCCGACGTGGGATTCGATCCCGGGTCTCCAGAATCGCGCCCTGGGCCAAAGGCAGGCGCCAAACCGCTGCGCCACCTAGGGATCCCTTTTTCTTTGTTTTTAATTGAAGTATAGTTGACACACAATGTTACATGAGTTTCAGACGTACAACATAGTGATTTGACAGGTCTACATGTTATGCTGTGCTCGCCATAAGTATAACTCCTGTCACTGCACCACGCTACTGCAATACCATTGACTATATTCCCTATGCTGTACCCTTCATCCCCATGACTTATTAATTCCGTAACTGGGAGCCTGTATCTCCCTCTGCCCTTCACCCATTTTTCCCATAGCCCTATCCTCTGGCAACCCCAGTTTTCCTCTGAATGAGTCTTCTATCTGTTTTGCTTGTTTGTTGTTTTGTCTTTAGATTCCACATGTAAATTATATGGTACTTATTTCTCTCTGACTTATTTCACTTAGCATAATACCCTCAGTCTATCCATGTTTTCATAAATAGGAAGATCTCATCCTTTTTATGGCTGAGCAATATTCCATTGCATGTATACATCACATTTTCTTTATCCATTCATCTATTGATAGACACTTAGGTTGCTTCCATATCGTGGCTATTGTAAATAATGCTGCAATAAATGTAGGAGTGCATGTTATCTTTTTGTTTTTTTTCTTGAGTGTCCTTTTTTTTTTTTTTTTTTAAAGTTTTATTTATTTAGGTAATCTCTACACCCAACATGGGGCTTGAACTCATGACATCAAGAATAGCAAGGGGCGGGCAGCCCCAGTGGCGCCGCTGTTTAGTGCCGCCTGCGGCTCAGGGCGTGATCCTGGAGACCCTGGATCCAGCCCCACGTCCGGCTCTCCACATGGGGCCTGCTTCTCCCTCTGCCTGTGTCTCTGCCTCTCATTCTCTCTCTGTGTTTCTATGAATAAATAAAATCTTAAAAAAAAAAAATAGCAAGGGGCGGGCACCCCTTTTTGTTCGTTTTTTCTTTTAAAAAATTTTAAATTCAGGGATCCCTGGGTGGCACAGCGGTTTGGCGCCTGCCTTTGGCCCAGGGCGCGATCCTGGAGACCCGGGATCGAATCCCACGTCGGGCTCCCAGAGCATGGAGCCTGCTTCTCCCTCTGCCTGTGTCTCTGCCTCTCTCTCTCTCAATCTGTGTGACTATCATAAAAAAAAAAAAAAAAAAAAAAATTTAAATTCAATTAATTAACATAATGTATTATTGGTTTCAGAAGTAGAGGTTAATGAATCATCAGTCTTATATAATACCCAGTACTCATTATATCATGTGCCCTCCTTAATGTCCATCACCCAGTTACCCTATCCCCATCCCCTCCCCTGCATCAACCCTCTGTTTGTTTCCTATGAATAAGAGTCTCTTACAATTTGTCTCCCTCTCTGATTTTATTTTTTCCTCTCTTCCCCTATGATCCTCTGTTTTGTTTCTTAAATTCCACATATGAGAGCTTGTGATAATTGTCTTTCTCTGATTAACTTATTTCACTTAGCATAATATCCTCTAGTTCCATTCATTTCACTGCAAATGGCAAGATTTCATTTTTTGATGGCAGAGTAGTATTCTATTGTATATATATACATACCACATCTTCTTTATCCATTCATCTGTCGAGGGACATCTGGGTTCTTTCCATAGTTTGGCTATTGCAGGCACCCCTTTTTGAATTAGTTTTTAAATTTTCTTTGGGTTAAGATATCCAGGAGGCTTTTTTACATGGGAGATCTGGTTAGCATGAGTTCATGGAGGAGAGACACATCCAGGTGCACTCTTGCCCATTAAAAATATCTTATTAAAAACCTACCATATACAAAAATGAGGCCAGGTCTGACAGGGTTACCAGACTTAGTAAATAAAAATACATGATGCCCAATTAAATGTGAACTTCAGATATATAATGAATATTTTTTTAGTATATGGATGTTCCAAACATATATGGCAACTCTAGCTGGAAGGATTCCGTCTTTCTATCTCCTTGAGTTTTTTTTTTTTTTTTTTTATCTCCTTGAGTTTTAACAAAACTCTTCTGGTACTTATCTGAGGCTATTCTTAGAACCACACAGAAACTTAAATGTAAACCTTTTACAAAATACTTGTATATAAAGGCTCATAGCATAGAATATTCCCAACTGGGAGTAATCCCAATGTCCATCTGTGGCAGAAAGAGTAAATAAATGATGGTCTTCATGCAATAGAAGTCTGTGCAGTAGCGAAAAGGATTGAATTTCTGTCACTTTGAACAACGTGAATCAATGTCAGACATTATGTTGAGTTAAAGCCACCAGACACAAAAGAGGACATGCTGCACAATTCTGTATATACAAAGTTCAGGGCAGCCTGGGTGGCTCAGCAGTTTAGTGCTGCCTTCAGCCCCGGGGCCTGATCCTGGAGACCTGGGATCGAGTCCCACGTCGGGCTCCCTGCATGGAGCCTGCTTCTCTGCCTGTGTCTCTGCCTCTCTCTCTATGTGTGTTTCTCATGAATAAATAAATAAAATCTTAAAAAAAAAAAAAAAAGGGAATCTGGAAATAGCCTGTATATAGGAGGCTATTTCCAGACTCCTATAAAGTGTGTGTATCTGTGTATATAAATACATATATATTTACACACACACACATATGTATATGTACATTTTAGCTTATACTTACACAGGTGCATATAGGTAGAAATTCATCAATCAGCTCACTAAGCTGTGTGCTCTATTGTAGGTATTGTGCTCTAGTTTTGCTTTCTTTTAAAGCTCATTTATTGCATCAACATTGCCTTTTTTTTATCTGTCCATCTTAAGTCCCTTTTAAAAATTGTATTTATTTATTTATTCAGGAAAGACAGAGACAGAGAGGGAGAGGGAGAAGCGGGCTCCTTGTAGCAAGCCCGATGAGGGACTCAATCCCAGGACCCCAGGAACACGCCCTGGTCTGAGGGCAGATGCTCAACCACTGAGCTACCCAGGCATCCCGATGCCCCATTTTTTTAAAAAAGGATCTAACCCCCCTCAGACCAAGATCTCTGGTTTTCTCCAGGCCAGTCTCATGCATGAACCCGTTTTGCATCATAATTTTCCTCTCTATGCCCTCCAACTGGGCTGAGTATGATTTATTAAGGGATGTGTTACTGCTGGGGAGTTCCCATCAACTATGTTGATGTTCTGTGTCCTCTTCACCCGCCGTCCTCTCCTGCTTTGGATGCAGTCTCTTGTGCTGGAGGAGCCCCCGGGCCCCACTCCTACTCCTTTCCCTTTATGCTCTTTCCTTCCATGATCCTAGTGAATCCATTGGCTTTAAATATCACATAGCACTGCTGGCTCAGATGTGCACAACTCCAGCCCTATCCTTCTCCCTGAGGCTAGTAAGGGAATCTGGAGGCAGCTATGCAACTGTTTCCTCTGGGGATGTCACAGATGGAAGTCTTTCCACCCCAGCCCCTCCTCCATCCATCCCCCATCGACAGAGTGGCCCCTCACCTATTGGCTGCCTAAGCTCCAAGCTCAGGCACCCCCTGATTCCACTCTTTCCTCTGTGCTCCATATGCAGCCCATTAGCAAGCCCTGTCACTTTTATATCCAAAGTACTTTGATATGTTCCTCATCTCCATTTCTCCTGCTCTCATCCCAGGGCAAGCTACCATCTTCCACCTAAACTGTAATTCCTCCATGTTTGATTTGCTCAACACTTGGGCTTCCTATCCATTCTCCACAGGGCAGTGGAGTGATCTTAAAACAGAAATGCAAAAAAAAAAAATGCAAAAAAAAAACAAAAAACAGAAATGCAAAAAATAATAATAATAAAATAAAATAAAATAAAATAAAACAGAAGTGAGGTCATTGGGAGGTCTGGGTGGCTCAACGGTTAAGTGCCTGCCTTCAGCTCAGGTTGTGATCTTGGGGTCAGAGGATTGAGTCCTACATCAAGCTCCCTGTGTGGAGCCTGCTTCTCCCTCTGCCTGTGTCTCTGCTTCTCTCTCTCTCTGTGTCTCTCATGAATAAATAAATAAAACCTAAAAAAAAAAAAAAAAAGAAATGAGGTCGTGTCACTTTTGCTGGAACCCTCTGATGATTTCCCATCATACTTAGAAGACCTGCTCCATTTAGCCCCCTCATGACCTCCTCTTCAATCTCATTCATTTCGTTTGTCCTCCTACTGTCCACATCCCAATCATATCAGTGGCTCCTCAGTTTCTCAAATGCGTTAAGTTCTTTCCTGCCCTAGGACCTTTGTACTTGTTGCCTCCTCTTTCTGGAAAGTTCTTTTCCCAGCTCTTTGCATAACTGGCTTCTTCAAAGCTCAGGAATAATGTCTCCTTTTTAGTGCTTCTTCATTACCTTACCTCTGATGGCACCCCAATCTGGATCATAGCTTTTTTTATGACTCCTTTTTAGCACTTACCACAGACATAATTAATTTTTATTTACTTATTTACTGGTTGCCATCTCATGTTTTTTTTTTTTTTTTTTTTTTTTTTTTTTTTTTTGCCATCTCATGTCTTAAAAAAAAGTCCACTGAACAGCAACCAGGAACCCAGCCAGACACTGGGTAGACGATTTCTCCTCTATTCTCCATACTTACCAGTATACAGAGTCACTTGGTGCAGGTGAGATGAATTTCCTATCTATCGTTCTGTCAATGGTGTCTAGCCCCATGCCTACCAGGTACATGTGATCATCAGCATGTGATCAAGAATGGCTGTATGAACTTATATCAGATGAGTGAGTGGTGTAGCCAACAGTCTGGACACAAAGGACCTAAATTCCAAGTGAGCTTACATAGCTGGAGACCTTATCAAAAACAAAGAGAATGAAATTTCAAATAAATGAAGTGTAAACATACTCTAGGGAAAGATTGAGTATGTGATTATGGGCTCAAAACCAACTGTGGACTCAGTCCTGCAACTAGATTAGGCCTCTTATACTAATACTTTGTATTTGTAAAGGGATATAAAAAACATTTGCAGAAAACATGTTCACAGTAATGATATCATTCAATGCTTATTCCAGCCGAGGTGGTGGATGGGGCAGACAGAATTATCTTGACTTTGCATATGGGGAGACCTACATATAGGCTGGTAAAATGATTTCCCCAAGGTCATCCATAAGGCAGAGGTGGAGTTGGAACCCTGTGCCTTTCCCCAAGCCTGCGTGAGTTGTATGACACATTTGTTTGAAGATCAAAGAAATATTCTAAAATAAACCTTCACATCCCGTAGTGTATATGCATGTCTTTGTTTCCTAAAGTACACATTCCTGGCTACAGTAGCTTGGACCAATTCACCTCCCTGGGCCTCACTTTCCACCTCAGGGCCTGCTCTAGGTAGGGGCTTCATCTCCACTTTTCTTTTTTCTTTTTCTTTTTTTTTTTCATCTCCACTTTCTTCTGGAGATGGGCCACGTTATTTAAAACAGGAAGCAGGGATCCCTGGGTGGCACAGCAGTTTGGCGCCTGCCTTTGGCCCAGGGCGCGATCCTGGAGACCCGGGATCGAATCCTACGTCAGGCTCCCAGTGCATGGAGCCTGCTTCTCCCTCTGCCTATGTCTCCGCCTCTCTCTCTCTCTCTCTCTGTGTGACTATCATAAATAAATAAACATTTAAAAAAATAAATAAAACAGGAAGCACTCAATTTGGGATGCCTGGTGGCTCAGTGGTTAAGCATCTGCCTTCGGCTCAGGTTATGATCCCAGGGTCCTGGGATCGAGTCCCATCTGCTTCTCCCTCTGCCTATTTCTCTGCCTCTCCCTTTGTGTGTCTCATGAATAAATAAAATCTAAAACAAACAAACAAAAAACCAAAAAACAAACAAACAAAAAACCCCAAACACACCCTATGTATTGAACATAATTTTTTTCTGTCTAGTTATTGCACTTATGACTTAATAAAAATGCTTTGTAATAGACATACAGAAAAACACATATAAGTGTGCAGCCTAATGAAATCTCACAAAGTGAATATGGCTGCATGCCTAGTGCCCAGATCAAGGCATAGAACGTTATCAGCTAATCAGAAGACCTTGTGGGGTCTCTCTCCTTAGTCTCTGTCCCCTGCACAGAGGTGACAGCATCCTGAATTCCAACAGCTTGGGTTAATTTTACCTCTTTCCTACTTTATGTAATTACTGATGGATTTTTGTCCCTTCACTTACCCTTCCCCTCCAGAGACTAAGACCATGAGGTTCTAGACTCAAAAGACTCCTTTACTGAACAAAAGCATTTCCCCAGGCATTTGAGGCCTTTGTGTTTTGCCTCTCCCTCTTGGTTTCCAATTCTTCAGGAACGTAGAGTTAATCCTGAGACAAGCAGAGACAGAGGCAGAGGGAGAAGCAGACTCTCTGTGGGGAGCCCGATGTGGGACTCCATCCCAGGACCCCAAGATCAGAGCCACCCAGGCGACCCCATACTGCATCTTTTATCAGTGCTCAGGCCGGGGTGTTTCCCTCCAACAGCTGAAATCCTTACTACTTACTGAGCATCTACTATGGGGCAGGTATCAAGTGAGGAGCAGCATGCAGTTACACAAATCAAGATATCTGCCCTGGAGGAGCTATCAATTAGTGAGGCAGGGGAACAAGACAGGAAAACAAATTGTTTCAATATAGTTTCATTCTAAATCCTGGGAGGTATGCAGGGGTACATTTACACCAACCTAGGAGCTCAGGGGGTAGATTTCCAGGAGAGGCCAAGGTGGTGGGACTTAAACAATGGGCAAGAATGATCCTGAGGAAAGGTTAAGATGATCCAAGCAGAAGGAACAGCCAAGGCTCTAAAGGGATTTTTGAGGAGAAAACAGAAATGGACACACTCTCCCTCTCCCAACACACTCTCCCTCTCTTGTCCCTCCCCTGTCTGAAGGGATAGGAGGAATTGGAGTCTGAGAAGGAGGTGAGGGGACAATACATGACCAGAGACAGAAGAACCAGTAGGAAGTGCAGCCACAAAGCCAAGGAAGGAGAGATTTTTCCTGACAGAACACAGCACCAGTTGTGCCAAATGCCTCCAGAAAGTTCTAGTAAGTTACACACAGAAAAGATGCCCTAGATTGTGCAATTTGGAGGAAATGGCTAGTTTACTTGCGTAGATTCAGAGGACAGAAGCCAGAGTGCCAGGAGAAGTGAGAGGACGTCAGGACTGAGACAGGGACTGGAGGTGGCTCTTCACTTCTAGAAGGTGAGTGGAGAAGGGGAGAGAGGTACTAGAATGGTTAGGATGTGGGCAGTAGAAAGGGTGGTGAGTGCTGAGATGCATAGGAGGCTGCCTGAGGGAGGGGCATCTCTGGGGAGGCTGGAAGGAGGAAGGGTCCCTCACTGGCAGGTGGGTCTGAGGGACCACATGGTTAGACAGGGACTTTGAGGTTATTGGTGGGGGTGGGGGAGTACAGGTAGGAGAGGTCACTTGTGAAGGACAAATAAAGGGCAGAGGGCTGTTCAGATGGGAGACCCCTCTGGTGTCCTGGTGCAGGCCTTCGTGGCTGACCAGGCTGGGCTTCAGTTGGTTCAGGTGGGCGCACGGCTCAGCTAGAGCACAGTGAGAGGGTTGGGGAGAGAGAGCCAGGAGGCCAGGAATGGGCTGCTGAGTGAGGTCAGGGGGTATGGAGGAGGCTCAAGGGGCACAGAAGTTTGCTTCCTTGAGCACAATGTGCATAAATCCCTGTGCTCTCCAATGTGGACTTGTGTCAGACCCATTCCCCATTCCCAGAACTGGTATTCTGGGGTAAGGGTGTGTACATTTATTTATTATTATTTTTACTAAAAAAATTTTATTCATTCATTCATGAAAGACACACAGAGAGAGGCAGAGGCATAGGCAGAGGGAGAAGCAGGTTCCCTGTGGGAACCGCTGACCTACCCAGGTGCCCCAGATGTGTACATTTATTTTTATTTTTGTTTTTAAAATATTTTATTTATTTATTCATGAGACACACAGAGAGAGAGGCAGAGACACAGGCAGAGGGAGAAGCAGGCTCCCCTCAGGGAGCCCGACGTGGGACTTGATCCTGGGACTCTGGGATCATGCCCTGGGCCGAAGGTAGACACTCAACCCCTGAGCCATCCAGGAATCCCTGGATATGTACATTTAAATAGATATTTTAGCAGATACGGGTTGTGCATTGAAACAGAGAGATATTGTGAAATTATATTCCCAAAAGATAGACCAACTTAGACTCCTTCCCACAGATTTTGAGAAAGTCTGCACATTGTGCTCTTACCAGCCTTGGATGTTATTAATTTGTTAGTGTTTCATGGGGACATAGTTTCAGTTTGGGATAATGAATTCATTCTGGAGGTAGATAGTGACAATGATTACGAAACAGTGTGAATGGACTTAATACCCCTGAACTGTACACTTCAATGGTTAAAATGGTAAATTTTATGTTACAGACACAAATATAAAAAGAAACAAGAGGTGCCTGTGTAGTGCAGTCATTTGAGTGTCAGACTCTTGGTTTCAGGTCAGGAAGTAATCTCAGCTAAACCGCTGGGCCACCAGGGCCACCCAATAAATAATTTTTCAAAAAAGATTTTATTGGGTAGCCCGGGTGGCTCAGCGGTTTAGCGCCTGCCTTCAGC
Organism: Canis lupus baileyi; assembly: GCF_048164855.1. Lineage (NCBI taxonomy): Eukaryota > Metazoa > Chordata > Mammalia > Carnivora > Canidae > Canis > Canis lupus. The sequence continues at coordinate 18,721,927 of NC_132863.1, forward strand.
CTGGGCCGTGATCCTGGGAACCCAGGATCGAGTCCCATGTTGGGCTCCCAGGATGGGGCCTGCTTCTCCCTCTGCCTGTGTCTCTGACTCTCTCTCTCAAGAATAAATAAATAAAAATCTTAAAAAAAAGATTTTATTTATCAATTTGACAGAGCAAGAGCACAAGCAGGGGGAGCAGCAGAGGGAGAGGGAGAAGCAGGTTTGCCTCGGAGCAGGGAGCCTGATGCAGGGCTCAATCCCAGGTCCCTGGGATTACTACCTGAGTCAAAGGCAGATGCCTAACTGACTGAGCAACCTAGGCACCCCTGAATAAATAAATCTTAAAAAAAAAAAAAAAAAAAAAAGAAACAAAGTGTTGACACAGCTACAACATGGATGAACCTTGAAAACATTGTACTGGGTGAAAAAAGCTGATTGCAGAGGACCACATATTAATATGATTCTATTTATTCAATGCCCAGAATAGGCAAATCCATAGCAATAGAGTGTAGATTAGTGGCTGCCAGGGGCTGGAGGGAGGGGGAAAGTGGGGGTAAACTGCTAATAATAGGTATAGGGTTTCTTTTTGGGGTGATGAAATATTCTGAAGTTACATAGTGGTAACAGCCTTACAGCTTTGCCAATATAGTAAAAACCACTGAACTGTATACTTTAAATGGTGAATACTATGGTGTGTGAATTATACAATAATTTTAAAAAGATCATGGACTCCTGAGTGGCTCAGTTTGTAAGCGTCTGCCTTCGGCTCAGGTAGTGATGAGATCTAGCCCCATGTTGAGCTCCCTGCTCGGTGGGGAGCCTGCTTCTCCCTCTCCCTCTGCTGCTCCCTCTGCTTGTGCTTTCTCTCTCTCTCTCTGCCAAATGAATAAATGAAATCTTTAAAGTAATAAAAATTAAAAAATTAAAAAATAGAAAAGAGGCTGGGGCTACAGTGCTTATACTAGTTTATTCAGCCATTCTCCAGTTGATGCACATTTGGGTTGTGTTTCTTTTTTTAAATTTTATTTTTTCATTTTTTAAAAAAGATTTTTATTTATTTATTAATGAGAGACACAGAGACAGAGAGGCAGAGACACAGGCAGAGGGAGAAGCAGGCTCCATGCGGGGAGCCTGACGTGGGACTTGATCTCAGGTCTCCAGGATCACGCCCTGGGCTGAAGGCAGCACCAAACTGCTGAGCCACCCAGGCTGCCCATTTTAATTTTATTTTTAAAAAGATTTTATTTGAGAGAGAGAAACAGATATAGTGACAGAGATAGTGAGAGAGAGAAGGAGCAGGCAAGAGAGGGAGAAGCAGGCTCTCCACTGAGCAGGGAGCCTGCCACGGGACCCCCACTTGGAGCTCATCTCGAGGAGGCTCATCTAGGAGCTTGAGACAGGGCTCCATGCAGGGCTGGATCCCAGGACTCTGGGATCATGACCTGAGCTGAAAACAGATGTTTTACTGACTTAACCACCCAGGTGCCCCTGAGTTGTGTTTCAATTTTTTTTTCCTATTTGAAACAATGCTGCAACGAAGATCATTAAACGTGTGGGGACAAAAGAGAGAGAGAGAGAGAGAGAGAATATTGAGGCCAATCTTGAGCTCTCCCAGGCTGCCTCATACCTGGGCATGTCCTAATGTGAGTCTGTTTTAGAAATTGTCAGTTCCTCTGACACCAAGACGTGATGAAGCTTTTGCCCTCTGCTCCAAGCACTTTCTCAGAGTCAGAAGAAAAGACTTTGAAAAGACCATCATTTTGCTTTTTTCTATCATTGAAGATCTATTGTAAATGATATCAGCCCCATATTACCCTGAAAAGACAACCCCAGGGAGGGGAGTTATGGTTTAGATCAGGGGTCAGCAGACTATGACTCATGGCCTGTTTTTGTACCAGCTAAGAATGTTTTTTTTTTTTTTTTTTAAGATTTTATTTATTTATTCATAGACACAGGCAGAGGGAGAAGCAGGCTCCATGCAGGGAGCCCGATGTGGGACTCGATCCCGGGTCTCCAGGATCACACCCCAGGCTGCAGGCAGCGCCAAACCGCTGAGCCACTGGGCTGCCTTAAGAATGGTTTTTACAGATGGGCATTTGTGACCAACTTGGTGATAGGAGACACTAACTTTGAGCCCAAATTAAGCAAAATCTTATTCCCTCTTATACCCCAAACCTGTTCTCATTAGCAGACTTGTGCTACAAAAAGCTTATACTCAATTTTCTTGTTATACTTTGAATTTCATCACTAAAAAACTTGTGGAAATTCATTTTCTCTCATTTTACAACGACCTATAGAATATCCTCGATTTTGCCTCTTGGCCCACAAAGCCTAAAACTTTCTCTATCAGGCCCTTTGTGGAAAGTTTGCCAATCTCGGTTCTATGCTCCCAAGAGATATCGGAAATAAATATTGTAAAGAAAAGAACTGTATAAAGATGGAATAGCCCCAAGCTACAATTACCTCTCAAAAATAACACAGCCTGGAAATGACAGAAATTTCAATCAAATTATCCAGGTCACAAAGCATTCTGCTGATTTAGTTTAGAGAAGTTAAAGGGAAAGAAAAAAACTCGGTTTGTATCTTCTATAATAGGAAAGGAAAGTGAATAGGAAAAAGGAAAATGAAATGAACAGGAAATTATTCATGTATTTTTTGAATTGGTGATGATATTTATATAAAAATAAGGACATGGATACATATGGACTCTGCAAGATATGTATTCCAGCACTGAATAAGCACTTTATATAAATGATCTTATTTAATCCTCACAAGAACCCTGCAAGTTGAAGTCAAGGTCATCCCCTGATACCAACTCCCATCTGGCAGCAGCAAAAAGTAGTACTTTGTCCAGAAAAAAAAAAAAAAAAAAGCAGCAGCTGGAGACTAGCTGGCAAAGGGCCTTGAATGCTGTCCTGGGAAATAGCCTATATTCTATTTCTTTACCAGGTTACTCTGTAGACCATGAGTCTCTCAGGAATTTCCAGAATGGGGGGAAGTGGTCAATTCTGTGTTTTGGGATGATAACGAGGATGGCTTTGGAGATAACTCTTGAGGCCAAGAGGCCAGAGAGAAACTTTTTCTAGCAGTCCAAGGAAGAGCCAATGAGGGTCTGGGATGGTACATGCAGAGGAGAGAATACACTTCCTTGCTCTAATTGGCTCTAGTTTGACAGAATGGACATGAAGGCTGAAGGACAGGCAGTCACAGTCAACTTCAAAGTTTCTGGTGGCAAAATGAGAGAATCCAGATAAGAAACAAGTTTGTAGTAGGAGAAAGAGGAATAGGTAAATGCCATATTTAAAATTCTTTGGTGTTATCTAGGAAGGTTGTCTAGGGCAATGGGAAATGTGTGTCTAGAAGTTCAAAAAGATATCCATCTAGGGGAGAGAGAGAGAGATTGGGAACTATGAGGAAATGGCTGCCTTTCAGAGGGGTTTGAGAAGGAGAGAGCAAGGGAAAAGATGGGAGAGAAAAGAAATGTTAGTAAAAACTAATCTTTTTAGGGGTGATCATGGGGCAAGTCTTACATCACTGAGAAGTAAGTGGAGGCTGTAGGACATGCAAGACTCAGTGGTATTATCCCTAAAAGGGTTTCAAGAAGGAGGCAGAAGTCAATGGAAGATTACAGAGTCGTCTCTGTAGAAAAGAAAGGCTCTAAACCGGCAATTGGATTTGGCCATTAGAAGGTCAATGGTGACATCTGACAAAGTGGGTAGTGACAGCAGTCCTGCCTAACGAGTGATGGGGAGGAGGGGGAAGGAAGAGAGGCTGGGATGGTGGAAGTTTTTTTAGGATAGAGAAAATCTGTGAGGGAGACAGAGACACTGAAGATGTACTGAAGAAGCTTTCCTTTTTCTATCTCAGACCTCACATCCCTGGCTGAGCAGGACACATAGCACTCCCCTCCCCGACCCCACCCCCAAAAGAAGTTTGCCTGGGGATGTTACCTGGAGAGAGGAGGTGAATTTTTCTCTAGGTGTTGGTCACAGAATCTTCATCTCTTATTTCCTCCATCTTTAATGAGGATCAGAACACCTGGCCTTCCAATGTATAAACTTCTTAAAATTCAAGTATAGTTGACATATAAGACAATATGTACTGAATTTTACCAGCTAACTCTTGTATTTTAAACATACGAGTTATTAGAAATAAATAAGATGACACATGATTGATTCTCCCAAACACAGACTATACTTCTCTATTTTATGAAATTCGCACTTGCTGGTCATAGACCCCTCCCCCCTCATTGATAGGTATGATACCTATAATATGGAGTTCCCCACATAGCACTCCCCCACCCCCCAAATAAAGGTTGGCTGGAAAGCACTCTCCCTATTGGGAATGTTACCTGGAGAGGGGAGGTGAATTTTTTTCTAGGTGTTGGTCACAGAATCTTTGTCTCACTCTCTCTCTCTCTCTCTCTTTTTTTAAAGATTTTATTTATTTATTCATGAGAGACAGAGAGAAACAGAGACTTAGAGGGAGAAATAGGCTCCCTGTGGGGAGCCTGATGCAGGACTTGATCCTAGAACCCTGGGATCTTGACCCGAGCCTAAGGCAGATGCTCAACCACTAAGCCCCCCAGGTGCCCCAGAATCTGTGTCTCTTATTTCCTCCATCTTCAATGAGGATCAGAACACCTGGCCTTCCAATGTATACATTCTTAAAAATTCAAGTATAGTTGACATACAAGACAATATGTACTGAATTTTAGCAGCCAACTCTTCTATTTTAAACACACAAGCTATTAGAGAAGTAAACATGATGACACATGATTGATTCTCACAAACACGGACTATTCTTCTGTATTTTACGAAATTCCCACTTGGTCATCTAGGCCTCCCCCCTCATTGATATGTCTGCTACCTATAACACGGAGTTCCCCAAACCGTGTAAAGCAGGCAGAAAATTCTGATGATAAGATCTGCCCCTCCCCACGCCAGGTCAAACAGGCCACAATTCTTCAGCTCTCTCGAGAGTTGCTCGGGGGAACTAGTCAGTTATTATTGGGTGGAAACAGCAGCCACCGGAGTGGTTTCAAGATGGAAGGTGCTAATTATTAGTGTTTTCTGTTTGTTTCTGGCCATGTTATTTAGAGAGTCTTCAGCGGTGGCTCGCGAAGGGTGACACCGGGCCGCAGCCGCGGCAGCATCACCTGGGAAGCTGTCAGAAATGCAAGTTCCTCCCCGCAGACCTCGGGCCGCAGCGGCCCGGGGGTGGGGCCCAGCCACGTGCGCTCTCCTGCGTTCCAGGCGGGGCTGCGCCGCGCGGCGTTTCACCTGCAGGCTTTCCGCTCGGCGGCCGTCGCCGGGGCGGGGGGCTTCCTGCCGACGCAGGCTCCCGGGCTGCACCCCGGAGCCGCCGCATCCCAGCCCGCGGCCAAGCACGGTCCCCGGGCGGCGTTCCCGTGTCTGCGCGAGGTAATGAGGACGTCTCCCCCACCGAGTCCAGGAACCCGGAGGCCTAACCCGAGAAGCGGCGAAATTGCCTGAGCCCCAGCCCCGCCACCCCCGCCACCCCCGCCGCGCCCCCGTCCGCCGCTCGGCTGCCCCGGGATCTGCCCGCCGCGCTGACGGGTGCAGGGGCAGCGGGCGGGGGAGCCTCGGGCGCGCTCTGCGAGCCAGGTGGGCCCGGAGCAGGTGTGGCGGGAGGGCGCGGGGCGCGGGGCGCGGGGGCGCGAGGCGGGGGGCGACTTCCACGCGGGGAGGGAGCGACCGGGGACGTTAGGCGGTGGTGCAGGGGACGCGGCGGGGCACGGGGGCGGCGGCTGGCGGGCCGGGCCCCGCGGGGGAGGGGGCCGCCCCTCGGGGGGCACGCGGCGGGCGGGGGTCGGGGCGGGGAGGGAGGTGGGTCCCCGCCGGCGCGGGGGCGGGCGGCTCCGCGGCTCCCCGCCCCCGGCCCGCCCCTCCGCGGCGCCATTTTGCAGGCGGCTGTCGCGGGGACCGGAGGCGGCGGCGGCGGCGGGCACTGCGGCGCCGAGGCGCGGCGGCAGGACGGGAGCCCAGCGGGCTGCAGCCAGGTGAGAGCCGGGCCGCCGCGCCCCCCGCCCGGCCCGCGAGCCGCACCTGCCGGGCCGGGCCGCGAGGTGCTCGCCGCGCCCACGAGGCCGGCCTGGCACGGCCCCCGCGCGCTGTCACCCGCCCCGCGCCGCGGCCTGCGCCCCCCGCCCCGGGCCGCCCCCGGGCGCCCGCCCCCGCCCCCGCCGGCCGGACCGCGGGGCCCCCGGATGCCCGGCGACCCCCGGCCTCCGCCCCCCGCCCCCCCACCCCCGGGCCCGGCCGGCTCCCGGGCGCTCGCGCCGCCCGCCGCGGGAGCCCAGCGCGCTCGGGCCCTCAGGCCGCGCCGCGGGAGGCGAGCGGGTCCCCGGGGCCGGGCTGGGCGCCGCCGCCGCCGCCGCCGCCGGGCCTCGGGCCGCGCGTCCCGGGGCCGCCCGCCCCTCGCCCCGCTCCCGGGGCTGCGCGCGGACCTCCCGAGCCCCGGAACTCAGGGCCACCAACAGGGCGGCGGGGGGCGCCTTGTGCATTTTCCGCTTTCTCCTCTCCTACAAAGGCTGCGCCAAGTAATTTTAGAAGCCGCTGCTCCCACCGGGGCCCTTCGCTCCGGCCGGATCCTGGGGGTCGCCGACTCCCCTTGCTGCTGCCTTGCCGGGAGCAGACATTGACGTTTCGAGTGTGACTACTCTAAGGGCTCGGGATTTTCTCCTGCCGTGGACTCTGGGTCCGCCCTGGAGGGGGCAGCCGGCGGGAGCTCGGCCTTAGGCTGGGGGCTGCGAGCGTGACGGATGTGAAATTCTTGGTTGTCAGGGCAAAGGGTAAATGAGGGCGATTGCATGTGGGAGAGAGTCCCCCTTAAGGGATTTCTGGCTCTGGGGCGTCAGCAGGAGCTGTGACTTTGATTCTTGCGATTCTGGAAGATGGGAGGGGGGAGATGCTCTCCCTGCTGACGTCTGGGTGTGCTGCGAAGGCCAGTGATGTGCGAGGCCCTGGGACCGGAGTCCCGAGGACAGTCCCGAGGCTGTCTGGCTTGAGCTGTCATTAACTGGCCATGTGACTTCTCGCCGCCAGTTCTTCCTCTCTAAAGCCAGAGACAAAAATCAGGGGTCGCTGAAGCTTCTTCTTCTTCTTCTTCTTCTTCTTTTTTTTTTTTTTTTAACGTGTTTGCATTTGAATAATGCTGTGGAGCTGGGGCCTCCCCCATTTGCACTTGTCTACACCTGTCTTTTCACCTTCGCACATGACTTTCCCTGGATAGTCTGGAAGGTGTCTGAATCTGGTGAGATTTATAAAAGGTCTATCAGCGCAGAGATTCCGAATTCTGTACTGGGTTATGGTTGCCTCTACCAGGATCACTTGTGAACCTGTCACTAGTGGTCTCCCTTCACTTCTCCAGAATTAAATAGCTTTTGGGCACCCGCCTTTTAAAGTGGCCAGCAGTGGATGTGCAGCGTAAGCCCACATGGCACACCTGTTAGTTGAAAGAAGGTGAGCAGGTGTGTCCAGCCAGGCTACCTGTTTCACCTGACAGCCTGAGCGAGAGCTATCTGCTTTCTAGACCATTTCCTTTGTCAAAATGGCGACCAGCTTCTTTCTTTGAATTCCAGGGCATTTCTCTCTCTCTTTTTTTTTTTTTTTTTTTTCTCTGAGTAGGGAGTGAAATTTTTTTTTTTTTAAGAAAAGTATTTCAAGAACTTTATATATTGACAGTTTTTTTTTTTTTCTACATGGTTGCATGGTAGTTGTATTTTCTGACTGTGGCAAAGTTAATGAAGCTGAGTTCGAACATCTGTTAGGATGTTTTAAAAATGCTTAATGAAAGTACCGGGCTTGAATATTGTAGAGGGTTTTGCTAGGTTTCATGCCGGCCACACTGCCCGTCATGTTTGTATAGCAAAGGCTAGAGGTCATAGTAGTGCAGAAATTATTTAGGTGTCCCAGGAGCAAGCTCACGTAACCTTCCATTAGTCCACCTGCTAATTTGGTGCCAGGTGTTGTTGAACAAATCATTGTTGAATAACCCTTAGTCTTTTGCCCTCAGGGAACCTAAGGTCTGGTATCTAGAAATCCTGTTCAGTGTCTCCAAAAACAAACCTGGGGTCCTTTTGGAGACTCCTTTCTGGCACCACTGATACCTTGAGGAATTTTCCCATTTTGCTTAGGGGAATTAAAAGTCAGCAGTCATACATAATTTGCAGTTATATAGTGCTTTGTACTTGTAAATGAAAGCTTTTTAAAAACTTATTTTTCTTTAATCCTCTTAGGCTTTTTTAATTTAAACATTTTACAGTCCCTCCCTGACCGGTTTCCAGGCCTTTCCTATAAAACTCCCAACACACTAGTCTGTTCCCAATGCCAGATAACCTCATTAATTCATTTTTACTCCCGCTGTTCTTCCAGTTATTCTCTCCTCAGAGGGCTGCCGGTCTGGGCTTTTATTCTTTTGCTAGGGAGCATTCCTGCTCCAGGTTAAGCTGTGCATTACTGACACAGGATTTAAACGAGCCCTGTGTGTGCTTTAAGGCACCGTATGGCCGTCTCCTTTTTCCTCCCAGCTTTGCTATTTCTAGCCTGTAATTTTGTTGCAGGTTCTAGATTGTTGACTCTGGAATAATTGAGCTTGGCTTGCAGCTTATACTTTTCATAGGACTTTAATGCATTTCGTATATTTATTGAGGACCTGCTGTGTGCCAGGCAATGTTTTTGGTGCTCTGCATGCTGCATGGAGATTCTGTGTCCACATGGAGCTCGCACTCTGGTGAGGAGGCAGACAATATTTCATGCCCTGAGGAAGAATCTGGCAGGATTGAGGGTATTAAGTGTTGGGGTAGGAGCTGAAATTTTAGAAAGGATAGATAGGGAAGGCCTGAGTCATCTTTGATTGGATATGTGAAGCAAGTGAGTCATATGGATATCTGGGGGAGGAACATTCCCAGTGGAGGAAGCAGCAGATGCAAAGGCCCTGAGGCAAGAGGAGAGCATTTGGTTTTGAGGTCAAAGAGGCAGTGGGCAGTAGGAGTTGAATCATGTAAGGCCATATGCTGTAAGGCCTATGGGTTTTACTTTGAGGGGGAATGGGAGCTGATGGAGGGTTTTGAGTAGAGGGGTTGTGGACTGATTTAGCATTTAACAAGGACCTGCTGGTTATTGTTATTTGAGAATTAATTAGAAGCAGAGAGGGCAGGGCAGCAGGGTGACCTGCTGGGTGAGGGCTGTGGGTGGTTGTCAGACCAGGATGATGGAGGGTAACCAGGGAGGTGGTGAGAAGTGATGGGATTCTGAGTTGGGGCTGAGGAGATCACTGACAGACCAGTTATGGGAGGTGAGGGGGGCAGTATAAAAAAAGTTGAGGGCAGTGTCCAAGTTTCTGGTCTGAGCACTTAGAATGAAAGGAACCCAAAACATCTGAGATGGTAGAAGAGCAAGTTTAGGGCATGTTAAGTTGTCATGCCAACCTGACAAACCCAAATGTAGTCATAAAGGGAAGAAGTGGGTGTTTTGGGGGAGCTCCTCCTCTGTGGAAATGTAAATCTTTCTGAGAACTTCTGTTGTCCTTAGCCTTCTCTTCTCTGACTTCAGCAAGTCCCTGACCTCAAGTGTAGGTGGCTTCTCAGGCCATCTGAAAATGTACTCCACGAAGGAGAGTTCTATCTACTCGTTTATTCACTAACCATTTCTTGCACTACTTCAGTGGGGTTGCTTGTTATGCAAGCTTAGAATCTAAAGATAGCACAAAAAGCAAAGAGCTGGATTAATCAAAAATGACCTTTGAAAATTCTTATATCCCAGCAAGTGTGGCAGGCATGATCTGCATATATACTCTATACAGAAACATCTAAGTATTCGAGTGTAATGGACACAGTAGTGAACAATGGATAATCCCCCAGAGGATCATACTCAGGACTTAAATCTAAGTGTTCTCACTGCCGTGAGCTGTTTCAGTGGCTTTAGATGGCAGCCTGAAATCTTCCTCTTGGCCCTGGTCTTGCTCGGCTCCAGTTCTTATTGTTTCTCTGCAGCCTCGGTGAGTCTTTCAGTGAGGAGTCAGAGTTGCCTTGGGCCCTTGCTTCCCTGGCTGCCCCAGACCGTGGCTTTCTCTGGTCATTGGTCAGGAGAACCTTCTTCTTTTACAGTTCTTGCCATAGATTTTGCCCAAAGTAGCCCCTTTGTGTCATTTGCCCCGGGCATCCCTATGAGTGCCTGGTAGAGGCTTTACCTCCCTTTCTTCACTCTCAACATGAATCTTGCAGAGCTGAGTCTCCTCATCTTCTAAGTTGAATGTGAGCACAGTTTCATAAAAAGCATTTCTCCTCCGGGAGCCTCTCCAGGCTATAGAGCAGACCCAAGAAAGACTGGCCAGTGGGCCCTGTAAGATAGGGGCTGTGTACATCGGCTCTGTGCTGAGCACTTGAGGTCATTGTTGTTAGTCTCAGCCACCGGCGGGCAGAGGTGTTCTGGGCTGCATTTTTATCATTGAAGAAACTGGAATGTGGTTAACTGATCTGAGTTAATAACTCTTGGGTCTTGATTCCTACCTTTAGTGAGAGTAATACCCTTAGTGATAGAGTGCCCTTCCTAGGTCTTGTCTGGAGCTCTGGGTTTGTAAGCTCCTGTTGGCATAGAAGAGGGTAGAGAAGCTAGCACCTCCTGTGTTCACTAATGTCCTTTAATCACGGCAGCCCTAGGAGATGGGTATGATTCTGGTTCCCACCTTACAGCTGAAGGGGCTGCGGTCTGGATCCTTCTCACTTTCTCCCACCTTCCTCTTACCTGGACTGCTTTTCATTCCTCTGAGTACCCTAGCTTGGTCCTTTGCTCCTTTTTTTTTTTTTTTTAAATAGATTTTATTTTTTTAAGAGTATTTATTTATTCATATAGAGACAGAGAGGCAGAGACACAGGCAGAGGGAGAAGCCGACTCCATGCAGGGAGCCTGATGTGGGACTCGATCCTGGGTCTCCAGGATCAGGCCCTGGGCTGAAGGCCGCGCTAAACTGCTGAGCCACCCGGGCTACCAGAGTTTATTATTATTTTTTTAAGGAACCTGTATACCCAATAGAAGGCTTGAACCCACAATGCTGGGATCAAGAGTCCCATGGTCCAGTGACTGAGGCAGCCAGGCGCCGGGGTCCTTCTGTTCCTTCTGTTAGTGCCTTCTGGCATTTCCTGTAGGAATCTTCCACAACCTCCCCACCCCAACACATAGACCTTTCTTTTATGTGGTCTCCCTTTGAGATGGCGTCCCTTTGCAATCAGCTTTATTTAATTGGCATTAGTGTTTTGGTTCTGGACCATCCCTTCATCGAGGAGGCTGTGCTGTTAGGACTCTGGATGGTCTTCCTCACCACTCTTCTTGTGGAGAGCCCTGCTGGAAACGCTGTTCCTCATATATTGCTACTGTAGTTGGAATTTCAGCCTCAGATTGGTTTGGTTTTCTCGTCCTTTCTGCAGTGCTGGCTGAAATCCTTAGCTGTCTCCAAAGGCAAATCAGCTGGCTTAGGGGTATAGTCTCTTCCTTGTCTGATATGGTTGAACTCAAACTGGAGAGTTTCCCATTCAGAAGGTCTGGGGTGAGGCCCGATAATTTGCATTTCGGATGCTGCCAGTGGGATAACCCCTGGCACCTGTTCTTGTAAATCAAGTTTTATTGAAACACAGCCACGTGCATTCAAGATGCTTTATGACCTGCAGGCGTAAAATATTTGCTATCTGGCCCTTTATAGGAAGGGCACAGTAGTATGGATGAAATCAGTGCTGAACACTTTCTGTTGAATTCATATTTTATCATCAAGAACTCTTTATATATTGGACGCCTGGGTGGCTCAGCGGTTGAGTGTCTGCCTTTGGGTCAGGGCATGATTCTGGGATCCAGGATCAAGTCCTGCGTCGGGCTCCCTGCATGGAGCCTGCTTCTCCCTCTGCCTGTGTCTCTGCTTCTCTCTCTCTCTCTCATGAATAAATAAAATCTTTTTTTTTTTAAACCTCTTTATATATAAAGACACTGATTCACAAATTATTCCACAGAAATATGGTATGGGGAATATATGTGTATTTTGAAGTGTTTGGGAGTATAACAAGCATGGCACTTCTTTTAAGTCTTCTGTTTTATCTAAAAATAATGTGAATTTTTTATTCTATTCCAGAAACATCAGTGCTTGGTTTAATATGAAACATTTTTCTTCCTTAATCTTTGAGTAAAGTTGATGCTACTGGATGTGTTATTTTAATTCTGCTTTCACTCTGTTTGAGAAATAAGCCATTAAGATTTGCATTTTTTTTGTCATAAGTTACAAATATTTGTGCTTTGAATTCAGATCTGTCAATCTTTTTCTTGTGCTTTCTCTACCCCAAGATTTTATTAATATTCCTTTATATGTTTCTTCTTTTTAAAAATATTTGGCTGTTATTTAAAGCTTTATTGGAGTGTGGCATGGAGTAAGGATTATATTTTCCCCTACAGTTTCTCCAGCACCATTTATTCATTAGTTCATCCTTGTCTTGTTAAATTAAAATGACCCCTTAATCATATGCTGAATCCTTAGGTCTGTTGTGGCACTTACTGTTTTATTCCATTTATCTATTCTCTATTCCTTTGCCATGACTTTGCTATTTTCTTCATTATGGTCAGTCTATAGTAGGCTTTACTGCTCAGTTTTTTTCCCCCTGGCATTTTAGGTTTCAAAATAATGGGAATTTTTATTAAATGTATAAAAATTAATTTGGGGAGACTTGTCATTTTTATAATATTGAATTGTTCTGTCCATGAACATAATGCAGATCTTTTTTTTTTTTTTTTTTTAAGATTTTTATTTATTCATGAGAGAGAGGCAGAGACACAGGCAGAGGGAGAAGCAGGCTCCATGCAGGGACCCCGATGTGGGACTCGATCCTGGGACTCCAGGATCATGCCCTGGGCCAAAGGCAGGTGCCAGACCGCTGAGCTATCCAGGGTTCCCCATAATGCAGATCTTTTATAGCTTTCATTTTTCTAGATTTTCTTCCTAATAAATGGTCTGCGGGTTGTTTATTGCTCTTTGTTTTTGTTATTTTTTAAAATTTTTATTCTTTAAAGATTTTATTTATTCATGAGAGACACAGACAGAGACCTAGGCAGAGGGAGAAGCAGGCTCCCTGTGGAGAGCCTGATGCGGGACTTGATCTCAGGACCCTGGGATCACAACCTGAACCAAAAGCAGATGCTCAACCACTGAGCCACCCAGGTGCCCCAATTGCTCTTTATTTAAAAATATTTACTATTTAGAATGAAGTGATTTCCCTTTGCCCTTCCTTTCCCGGCAACATACACCATCATCCAACTGGTAAAAAGAATAGAGAAAGTGATTGCGTCCATATCTTCTAGCCAATCACATGTATTACTCAGGGCAGTTACGCTGGTCAGAATCTGTATCCTAACAAAATAAAAAGTTATTTTTGTTTTAAAGATTTATTTATTTTAGAGAGTACACCGGAAGGAGGGGCAGAGGGAGAGAGAGAATCTCAAACAATCTCAATCCTTGCTGAGCCTGTTGCCCCGAGGTCATGACTTGAGTTAAAACCCAAGAGTGGGTTGCCCAACCAATTGGGCCACCCAGGTGTCCCTGGAAAAGTTATTTCTTGTTTATATTTTTTGACTAGTTCTCCTTAAGTGGCAAGTTGGGGATCTAGGCTCCTTCCATCTTACTGCTGCTGACTTTATAGTGTGGTCTCTGTTTGCCATGGAATTTTGGGCATGGAAGATTGTTCCTATGGGCTTTGCTTGGAAATAGCAGTATTTGCTCCCACAGTCTGTTGGCCCTGTCCTAGAGGCCGGGGGCGGGTGGGGTGGTGGTGGTAGTGGTGGGAGACAAGTCATTTTGTGTATCTGAGAAGAAAATGAAATGGCAGTGTGTTTGCTATTCTGCTTACCTAACTGTTTTATTTTTCAGTTGATTGTCCTGAGTTTCTCAGATTTTTGTCTATTTGAGAGAGAGAGAGAGAGAGAGAGAGAAAATGAGTGGGGAGGGGTAGAGGCGAAGGGGAGAAAGCAGATCTCCTGCTGAGCTGGGAGCCTGATGTGATGCCAGGGCTTGATCCTATGACCCTGAGATCATGACCTGAGCTGAAGTCAGATGCCCTTTTTTTTTTTTTTTTTTTTTTTAAGTATTTTATTTTCTTATTTGAGAGAGAGAGAGCGCACTCGAGTGCACTCATGCACAAGCAGTGGGAGCAGGATAGGGAGAAGCAGGTTCCCCATGCAGGGCTGGATCCCAGGACCCTGAGAACATGACCTGAGCCAAAGGCAGACAGACGCTTAACTGACAGGGTCACCCAGTTGCCCCCATTTGTGTGTGTGTGTGTGTGTGTGTGTGTGTGTGTTTATACATTTCTTTTTTCCTTTTTTTTCTTTTCTTTTTTTTAAGATTTTACTTATTCATGAGAATAAATAACATACACACACACACACACACACACACACACAGAAGCAGGCTCCATTCAGGGAGCCCAACGTGGGACCCGATCCTGGGTCTCCAGGATCACACCCTGGGCTGAAGGCAGCGCCAAACCGCTGAGCCACCCGGGCTGCCCTCCTTTTTTTTCTTTTTTAAGTAGGCTCTGTGCCCATTGTGGGGCTTGAACTCACTACCCTGAGATCAAGAGTTGCACACTTTCCCAACTGAGCCAGTCAGGCACTCCATATGTTTCTTTTTCTTAATAAATTATAGAGTATTTATAGAACAGGGTTTTTAAAAAAATTTTTTTATAGAACAGATTTTAATGTAACAGTCCTTTTAGCCAGTTTTTCCTAGAATACGTTATTGTATATAATCTTTAATTTTTTTTTTTTTTAGATTTTATTTATTTATGAGACACACACACACACACACACACACACACACACACACACAGGAGTAGGGAGCAGAGACGCAGGCAGACGAAGGAGAAGCAGGCTTCATGCAGAGAGCCCCGGGCCTCTGGGATCACACCCTGAGCCAAAGGCAAATGATCAACTGCTGAGCCACTCAGGCGTCTCAGTCTTTAATAATATTAAAGTAGTGTCCTCTTTTCAAGGTCTTTTTCACTAAATTGAAGTATTATATAGACATAATGTTTTTGAATGAACAAGGCCTGTCACCTTGACATTGACCCTGGAATTGTGTGTACCGCAAAAATCCTTGGTAGAAATCCTGTCCCTGTTATTGTGGTAATTTCTCCAAAGAAGTTCAGTTTCCCTGCTGATTGAGGATGACCTCAGATTTCTTGCCAGGAAGAATTATAGGAGTTCTATCTTATCTTCAGGTTCATCCCAAGGGCTTCTATTTTCTGACCATGCCGTCGTATTGTGCAGCTGCTGGCGTCTTTTGTGTCCAGACTTCTGACCTATAGTCTGAAAATGTGCTCTCCCTCAGAGAAGTTTTTGTGGGTTGTTGTTTCCCTTCCTTTCTCTTTCATTCCTGTGAAGATAAACCAAATACCCTAGCAATCTCGCTTTGCCTTTTCTGTTGAAGTTCTGCTTTTTGCACCTGCTTCCTGACACCCAGTGTTGAGTTCAGGCCCTGCACGTCCAGGCTGCCTACCCTGCCCTTCCTGCAGTCTCTGTCATTCCTAGTTTCAAATGATGAGTTTGCACCCTCACCTTGTGAGCTCCCTGTGGGGTCTGCTGTGGACTCCCCAACCAGATGCTGGTCTGCACCCTCTCAGAAGCCCTGGCAGGTGAATGGGATAGGGAATCTTTTATTATTACTTCGGCAGTAAAAGCAGATGGGGTCCAGCTCACTTTCCTAGCATTTAGTTCATTGCTTAGGGCAGTGCTCCAAAGTGGCTTCAACTCTTCAGTTTCTGTTTTCAATTATTAAGATCTCATACTTAAAAAAACAAACAAAAATCTCATACTTATTACTGTTTAATAGGTGTCAGGTGTCAATCAAAAACATTTCCAGACCTTGTTTGACTGACATACTTTAATTGATAAGTGTGTGTGTGTGTGTAGGTCAAGCGTGCTTGTGTGCATCTCAAACAAGTTTCATAGAAACCATACACAACTTTGTATGCCGTGTATTCGGAAATCGTATAGTTCCATTTCATGAAAAAATTAGTGTGATGCCCTGAACTGATTTTGTGATCTGGTCCTGGAGTTGATGCCTGGCTCTGTGAGTTGGAAAGATTATTTATCTGTACTATCCTGTGGTAAAGGAACTGCATGAGGTTCTGAGGGAATGACAAGGAAGGAGCTCTTGACACAGAATAACCTGCAAAAAGAAAAAAAACTTTCCTGAGTTGTTGTTCCATAAAACCCATCTTTTCAAAGGATGCTTTAGTTGTTTTAGTATATTCACTGAGTGGTAGCCACCACCACTGTCTGATTTCCGAACATTTTTATTAGCTCCAAAATAAACCTCATACCTATTAGTGGTCAGTCCCCATTCTTCCTTCTCCTCAGCCTCTGCCAGCTACTAACCTACCTCTGCTTCTGTGTGTTTGCTTTATCTGTATATTTCATATAAGTGGAATCATACCATATGTGTTCTTTTGTGATGGGCTTTTATTTATTTTTAAAAATATTTATTCACGAGAGAGAGAGAGAGGCAGAGACACAGGCAGAGGGAGAAGCAGGCTCCATGCAGAGAGTCTGACATGGGACTCAATCCCAGATCTCCAGGATCACATCCTGGGCTGAAGGCGGCGCTAAACCGCTGAGCTACCCGGGCTGCCCTGTGATGGGCTTTTAGCATGTTTTTATGACATATCCATGTTGTGGCGTGTGTCAGTGCTGCATTATTAGTTGATGGACATTTGGGATGTTTCTACATTGTAGCTGTTATGAATAATGCTCCTGTGCATGTTACCTGTACACGTTTGTGTGATCCATTCTTTTGGATAAATATCAAAGTGTGAGATCACCGGGTTATATGGTAATTCTTAACATTTTCAGGAATTGCCAAAATTTTCCAAAGTTAGGTGAGTTGGCAGTATGACAGTTGCAATTTTTCCATATCCTCACCAACACTTGTTATTGTCTGGTTATAGCCATTCTAGTGGGTATGAAGTATAATCTCATTGTGAATTTTATTTGCATTTCCCTAATACTTAATGAGGTGGGGTGTCTTTTCATGTGTTTATTGGCCATTTATATAATGTCTTTGGAGAAATATCTATTCAAATCTTTTGCCCATTTTTTAATTGGGTCATTGTCTTTTTATTGTTAGTGTGTTTTATGTACCAATCTCTGATACAAAGTTTATAAATTTTCCCCATTTTATGGGTTACCTTTAACTTTTGGATGTCCTTTTGAAACACAAAAGTTTTTTTTTTTTTTAAACATTTTTTTTAATTTTTTTAATTTATTTATGATAGGCACACAGTGAGAGAGAGAGAGGCAGAGACACAGGCAGAGGGAGAAGCAGGCTCCATGCACCGGGAGCCCGATGTGGGATTCGATCCCGGGTCTCCAGGATCGCGCCCTGGGTCAAAGGCAGGCGCCAAACCGCTGCGCCACCCAGGGATCCCCTTTTTTTTTTTTTTTTTAAGATTTATGTATTTAGGGAGCACAGGCAGGATGAGGGGCAGAGGGAGAGGGTAAGAATCTCATGAAGACTCCCCACTGAACACAGAGCCTGACATGGGACTCAATCTGGCAACCCTGAGATCATGCCAAAATCAGGACTCAGATGCCTTTAAAAAAAAAAAATTATTTATTTACAGAGAGGGGCAGAGACACAGGTAGAGGGAGAAGCAGGCTCCATGCAGGGAGCCCGATGTGGGACTTGATCCTGGGACTCCAGGATCATGCCCTGGGCTGAAGGCAACGCTAAAACCTCTGTGTCACCCAGGCGTCCCAGGACTCAGATGCTTAACCTAATGAATCACCCAGGCACCCAAAACACAAGTTTTTAATTTTGGGGAAGTCTTACTTACCTATTTTGTTGTTGTTGCTTGTGCTTTTGATGTCATATCTAAGAAACCATTGCCTAACCGAAAGTCGCAAAGATTTACCTTATGTGGTGCCCCTATGTTTTCTTTTTCTTCTTTTTTTTATTTATGATAGTCGCACAGAGAGAGAGGCAGAGACACAGGCAGAGGGAGAAGCAGGCTCCATGCACCAGGGGCCCGACGCGGGACTCGATCCCGGGTCTCCAGGATCGCACCCTGGGCCAAAGGCAGGCACTAAACCGCTGCGCCACCCAGGGATCCCGCCCCTATGTTTTCTGATATTCTTTATTTTTTTAAGAAGGCTCTATACCTGACTTGGGGCTCAAACTCAGGTACCCAAGATCAAGAGTCGCATGCCCTTCCAGCTGAGCTAGCCAGGTGCTCCTAAGAGTTGTATAGTTTTATCTTTTAGATTTAGGTCTTTGATTGGTTTTGAGTTAATTTTTGCATGTGGTGTGAGGTAGGGGTCCAGCTTCATTCCTTTATGTGCGATTTCCAGTTCTCTCAGCACATTTGTTGAAGACTTTTTTCCTCATTGAATTGTCCTGGCACCCTTGTTGAAAATCACCTGATCATAAATGTTAAGGTTTAGGGATGCCTAGGTGGCTCAACAGTTGAGTGTCTGCCTTTGGCTCAGGGTGTATCCCTGATTCTTCGGGATTGAGTCTCTCATTGGGCTCCTTGCATGGAGCCTGCTTCTCTTTCCTCTGCCTGTGTCTCTGCCTCTCTTTCTGTGTCTCTCATAAGTAAATAAATAAAATCTTTAAAAACAACAAAAAAAGTTAAGGTTTATTTCTGGATTCTCTGTTCTATCCCATAGATCTATTTGTCCATCCTTATACCAAGAAGTCTTAATTACTATAGCTTTGTATTAAGTTTTGAAATTGGAAGGCAGGAGTCCTCCAGTTTTGTTCTTTTTCTAGATTGTTTTGGCTATTCTAGGTCCTTTGCATTTTTATTTGAATTTTAGGATCATTTTGTCAGTTTTTGCCAGAAAGGCAGATGGGATTTTGATAGTGATTGCATTGAATCTGTAGTTTAGTCTCGGTAGTATTGCCAAGAACTACATATTTTTAACTGAAAAATTTCATGAGATAATATTTTTTGCACTAGAAGCAATGCATTTATGTACTCTAGCCTATTCTAGTTTATTCTTTTATTTTTTAAATTAAAATAATTGCTGGCCCCAGCTCACTGAATTGATTTCTCTATTCATGTTCATGGGTAGTTATTTATTGTTTGAAAAACTTGCTTCAGGTCAGTGATCCTCAACCTTGACAGCAAATTGGAATCATCTGAGGAACTTTAAAAAAACTACAGCTGCCTAGTCTCATCCCAGAGATCTGGAGTACAGCCTGAGTGTTGGGGTTAAGAAGAAGAAGAAGAAAAAAAAGCCTCCCAGGTGATTCCAGTGCACAGTCAGGGTTGAGAACCATTGCCATAAGTGAACTCAAGTGCAGATATTTACCCACTTTTAAAGCCTGTGCAAAATTGACTGACATACTATGGGGTGGAAATGTGCATCCTACTAGCTGTAGAGCTCCATGTGTGAAACATTTGGTCACTTTGGTGAAGAATGTGTTAGAGAGGTCTCTGTACTTTTTCTTAATTTAATCTGACCACTGACAGTGTTTGTCCAGGAAATAAAATTATTTTGCTTTTGATTTTCTCCTGGGTGCGTGTAGTGGTCTGTGGTCTGTATAGAGAGGAAGGATAGAGTAATCCGTGGGGAGTGTCATTTCTCAGGAATTTTTGTGTCTTCTGCTTTTCTGCCATAGGAAATGGACTGATAGAAGAAGAATATGCAGGAAATGCACAACTGTTTTAGAGATTGTTATATAAAGAATGCTGAAGCTATTGGTTAGAATTATTTAAGCATACGAAGCCATTGGTTGATCAGAATGAAGGTCAGAAATAATGGAAAAATATCTGGAAGTGAAACTGGTGACCTGTCTTAGAATATTAAGGAATATTAAGATGGTGTTGGAAACACATAAAATAGTTTATTTTACTCATAGAATGTTTTTTTCTGGTTTATTTGAAAGTAAATTTTTTTGTGTACATGCACATTGTACACGCATGTATATTTATATTTTAAAATAGAGATATAGGAGCTTTTTAAACCAATTTTTAAAAAATTTAGCAATGTACCTTAGGCATATGACTAAGTCATTAAATAGCCCTTTAAGACATGGCTTTTAACAGCTCATTTGTGCTGAATGCATCCTGTTTTGTTTGACAAATCCTTCTATTGTTGGGCATTTAGCTTATGAGCCGTTTTTTGCTGTGGTGAACATAATACAATAGTGAACAGCCTTGTATGGAAATCTGTGCATTTTTCAGCTTATTTCTTTAGACTTCTTTTTTGGAAGGGACACCATTTGCATTTTTAAGGCTTTGTTACATAAGGTATGTGCAGTATACTTACTGCATACAGGTTAACATACTGGGAATTATTAAAATTAAACTTTCCAGTTCTCTGTCTCCCCCCCACCCTTTTTTTTATAAACCGATATGGGCAAAGAATAGAATCATTATGTTCTGCTTTTCTTTGATAACTAGTGAGTTTGAACACTTCTGAGTTTTTGTTTGGCTTATTTATTTCCTTTACCAATTTTTCTAGTTTTGTGTTTTTTCCTGGTGATTTATAGCAGTTATTGTTACAGTAAGGATATTAGCACTGTAATAAATGTTACAGATATGTTTCCCATTTTGTCTTGTAATTTTATGATGTAGCCAGGAATTTTATTTGTAGATCATTTTTAGGGCTTTAGTTTTCAAAATAAAAATCTCACTTTTCAGACTCTAAAGTTTTAAATGAAATGTTTTTCTTAAAGATGAATAAAAATCTGTCAGAATGTGATTTTGCTTAAAAGGTTTTTTAGATTTCAAATCTGCTTGTCTTTTAAAGTGTGATGGGAATAATCAGCAGAATTTTAAAAAGTTAAATATAAACTTGAAGATTTTTCACCATCATCCCAATAACCAGGAACATGAATTGGGACCACCTGGAAGTTGATCAGCCAAAAGTAAGGCTAGATGCCATTTATATAAGCTTTCCACTCCAGTTTTAAATTTTGACACTTGTGGTGGTTAGTCTGCTGTTCCTTTGGGCCTGTATGATGTCTGTTTTGGGTTGATGGAGTTCTTGTGCTTTGATTCCTTATTTTTGCACTGGTACTGTTAAAAAATTGGGACTTGTGCATCATACTTCAGTAATAGCCTCAAGTAACTCTAATTATGTCCTTTAGGCTTTTTCCAAAGTAGGGACTTCGTCTGTACTCCAGGTCCCTGGAAACTCTTGTTCTAACTAGTTTTTAGTCTTGTTAACTCCTGAGATTGTGGGCAGGAATTTAATAACACGTGTAGCACAGGACTTGGAGTAGGCGCTAGACACTCTCTGTGCCTATCCAGGCATTATTTTTTTCTCTTCAGAGTTTCTGGTTGGAATCTGTTCTGCTGCTTCTAAATGGACATGAGTCTCTGCTTCCCATCTGTGCCCCTTACTGCCTTTGGTGGGTGGGTCTTTGGGATTTCTAGTTTACCCTTCATATTCATTCTCCCACCCAGCCTTTATTGGGCAGGATAATGAGGTACATCTGGGGAGAAGTAGCCAGTCTGGGACCCTGGCATGACCATCTCTAGGTCTTCCCTGGTTCTGAGTTCAAAATTCTGACTTTGAGCTACTTTAATCTGATTACAGGTATTATCTAATTGTGATCATTTGTCGACAGTTTGGAAAAGTTTTAGGGAGTTCTGGGGTTAGCTTGTCCCTGGGGGATTTGTCATCCCTCTTCATCATACACCCTCTCCTATTCTACTCCAGAATTATTCCTGTCTTCCACAGTGATGAGGCTCCAGAAATGGGTACAAGATGGGAGGGGTGGTTAGCAGGGGAGCCCCCTTGAGCTGTGGAGTCTGGTGGGTCAAGGAGCACCCCGCACCAATAGGCAGAGAATGGGGCTGTTCAGAGAGAGAGATTGGGGCATTAAAGGATGAAAGCACAGCCAGTCAGACGGGGAAGCTTTTGAGGTTAGCTTTTCAGCTTAGTTGAACTCATCTGTACTTGTTCACATGCTAAGGCACAGTTTATTAAGGAAAAATGGAACCGTTTGTGTTAGTTGAGCCTGACTTATTACCGCTGATAATTGTCATTGGGCTGTGTTTTTAATTTGGTCATTTTGCCAGGAATATAAATCAGACCTTACTCCTTAGATCTTTGGGTAATTAGGAAGATTGGCAAGCCTCCATTTTTCTTGAATTAAGTCATTATTATCCTATTTGTAATATGGGATTAAGTGTGTTAAGTGAAGGAAAGGCATTTTTAATTTTTTTTTTTTGAAAGAGTTGTGACTTAAGCATGTGGGCAAAATTCTTTTTAGTGGCTTGTTTTGCATATATATATTTATGAATTTTAAGCTTTTTTCTAATCACAAAAACATGTTCATTAGTAATGTAATACAGAAAAGCATAAAGTGATAAGACCTCACATGCAATCTGACACCCAGAGAGGATCACAGTTAATATTTAGGTAAAGTATCTAGAGTGCAGTGGTTTACCAATTAAGTGTAGTTTTTGTATGACAATTGGAGATGTTCTTGGCCGCCCCCCCTCCCCATGGCTGTTTTCCTGAATGGCTTTGTAGTGTTTTATTGTAAAGCTTTTACTGTCATCATTTAGTTAACCAGCCTTAAATATTGGACATTGACTTGTTCTTCAACTAAAGTGAATATAATTATACTCATCTGGTTATTTTCCTAGAACAATGATTTTATTGGATATGCATTTTTAAAGGGATGGATGTTAAACATTTAAAAATTATTTTGACCAAAAACATCTAGCTGAAAATGAAGGTGAATATTTCTCTGTTCTTGGAATGAGGAGGGACTTCCTAAGCATGAAAGTATTAGAAGCAATTGCAAAAAGGTAATAGATTTGACTTTAGAGTGATTACAAAAAATCCTTTAATTTCAAGTGCTATCAACAGGAAAAAGCAGTCATTTACTTTTTCTGGGGAAAATATTTGCAACATGACAAAGGGTTAATGTCCTTAATGTGTAAGGAGCTCTTAGAAGTGAATTAAAAAAAAAAAAAAAAACTACTGGAAAAAAAGGACAAAAGGCACTTTAACAGTTCATAAGAGAACTATAGACACATGGATCAAAGAAATCAAGATTGAAACCAGATGTCATTCTTTGCATGTCAAATTTACAAAAGTCAAAAAAAAAAAATCTAGGACTGGCAAGTGAAGTTAACATACAGTTTTCTTCTCTTGTGCTTTCTTTGTTAGCTTGTCAGTTCTCAGAAGGAATTGGGAAGGTTTCCCATTTCCTATTTCTTTACCAGGAAAAGTTAGGATGTAAATGGTCTGTAAATTTGTCTTGAGCCTGGCATCTTTTTAAGCACGGTTCTTTGGTTCTGTAATTTTCTCTTATTTGTATACCATTATTTAGGATTAAAAAAATCGTTTTAAAAAATGGCCCATCTCCTCTAGATTTTTGGGTACATACATGTGCTCCTTTGTTAAGTCCTTTAAAAAATGCAAATTTGGGATGCCTCGGTGGCTCAGCAGTTGAAGGCCTGCCTTCTGCCCAGGGTGTGATCCTGGAGTCCTGGGATCGAGTCCCACAGGCTCCCTGCGAGGAGCCAGCTTCTCCCTCTGCCTGTGTCTCTGCCTCTCTGTGTCTCTAATAAATAAATAAATCTTTAAAAAAAAAAAACAAAAAACAAAATGTAAAAGCATCAAGAGTATATAGTATCTTGTGTTTGCCCTTTTTTTTTAAAAAAAAAAATTAAAGATTTATTTATTTATTCATGAGAGACAAAGACTGAGAGAGACAGGCAGAGGGAGGAGCAGGCTCCTCACAGGGAGCCGGATGATGGACTCCATCCGGGATCCTGGGATCACGACCTGAGCCGAAGGCAGGGGCCCAACTACTGAGCCACCCAGGCGTCCCAATTGCCCTTGTTTTCAGATGATATTCTTTGTCATATTCAGCAAGTATTTTAAGTTTCATCAAAGAGGTTTTGTGTTTGTTTTTTGAATGAGGAGTAAGTATTTTGTCAGCTTTTTTGGCATCTGCTTAATTGACAAAATGATTTGGTTCAGTTTCTGGCCTATGAATGGTGCTGGCCCCAGGGCTATATCCTTCCTGCTTCTGAAGTATTAACATCCTTTTTTAAGGGAATGGTAAAATACAAAGATGACAGACAGTTCTATATAGATGTATGTTATTCCCCCTGCTCCCCCCACAGTATTTTTACCCCCCAATTTTTTTTTTGTTTTTTTCTCTGTGAAATCAAAACCTGGAAACCATTTGCATACCGCAAGAAACTAGAGAAGCACTGTGAATATTTTCCTGTGTGTTCAAAGTGGCCTTTACGGGGGAAAGTCAGGTGGTGTGTCATTGAGCTTCAAGTGACGTTTCCTCTGAACTGCTCACAGGGGCCTGGGCTTTGATCTCAGCCTTGTTACCTTGTGTGCAAAGGGCAAGTCTTCATGTTTCCAGATTATGATGGCATACAAAGGGGAGAGGTGTTGGCTGGCGCTGGGACAGAAGTTCAAGGATGTGCACTGATAACTCAGTCTTGCTTTTGAGGAGCGGCTCCTCCTGCTTAATTCCTCTCTAAAGTACATTTGTATTTTTCCAGTATTAGAACTTCTGACCCAATTCTGTGTTTTGGTCTCTGATCATCCAGTGGAGTAGAAAGCTAGTCCTTCCAAACACTGGTTTTACTAATCAGCTTTAAAAAATACTTTCCAAAAACAAATCTTCATGGGGTCATAGTACTTGGACTTGCCCTGTACAATTTTTCTTTGATTTTTAGCTAAAGTGACATTTTGTTAATTTGCAGCTTTGCCCTCATGGAAACTTTTTTAATTAATATTTTTTAGCGTTTTAAGGGATTTACGAAGGAAGCATATACATGTTGGAAAATAATTCTAGCTTGTCAGAATTGGATAAAGCAAAATTTGAAAGTCACATGAGCCTCTTTTACCCCCTGTACTTCAAGGTGGTTTGATCTTTATCCTTTCCAGCCCTTTCTTGTGTCCACAAATATGTTCTATATAATTATACTTTTAATAAAAATGGGATTATACTATGCATAATGTATGACTTGCATCTCTCAAAGGATGAAATATATTTCAGTTTAACTGAAAAAAAGCTGTTCTTCTAAAGCATTTCTTTTGTTACTTTTTTCCATGTTATTTCCATTATTCCTCTTCTTGACTAATCTTCATTGATGGATGTTGCCTTTGTGCTTTTCTTCTGACTGTAGATTTTTAATAAACATAGAATAGATTTATGGTTATGAAGATTTTATTTTGGGAAGTAAATTACCTTTTTTCCCCACCTTGAATGCAGAATGTTCTAGCAAGAGTAAAACAGTTTCTCCATTTATATTCTCATCAATTAAAAGGAGTAATTTTTTCTTTGTCCCAGACAGCTAAAGACCAGTGTTTAAGTTTCTGAAATTAAAAAAAAAAAAAAAAAAAAAAAAAAAGGATCATTGGGGGCTTATTGAAGGCTGACCTGGTACAAGTGATGGCATTTGTGTGCTTATTTAACTCAGAGTAATCATCAGTGATTGTGATGCTAACTTGCTCCAGAACAAACTGCAGAAAGCATCGCAGCATTAAAAAAAAAAAAAAAAAAAAGGATCACAGCATAACTGTTTCCTTTTTTTTTTTTTTTCATAACTGTTTCCTAACAAGAAACTGTTGGTATCTGGTTAAACTCATCACCTGTATTTTTCTTTATAATGATGGGCCAGGCTCCTGACCTGGTACCTGGTGTTCCAGAGAAGCCACCAGGGTTAGGCTCTGGGTTGTTTTGTTGTGAAACATATGCACGGATATAAGAGC
Source organism: Canis lupus baileyi (assembly GCF_048164855.1). Classification (NCBI taxonomy): domain Eukaryota; kingdom Metazoa; phylum Chordata; class Mammalia; order Carnivora; family Canidae; genus Canis; species Canis lupus. The sequence goes on from NC_132863.1 coordinate 18,747,675, forward strand.
ATATAAAACACAATAAAATGAACATCTGTGTATCTGTTGATAACCTAGAGGGAGAAACAGTTTCCCCGCCAAGCAGGGACCCAGGATCATGGCCTTAGCCAAAGGCAGATGCTCAACCAACTAAGCCATCTAGGTGCCCCCAAGCCAGCTCTTTTATAAGCACCCTCCCAAGACATTTGTAAGAGGCTTTAAAAGTGATTTTTAGGTAATCTTCTCTTTTTTCCCCCACAAACCAGCAGTATATTGCCGTGGTGGCATTGAAAGCAGTGCAGAGTCATGAAGCTCAGTTATCACAGGTGTGATTGGCTCTGACATCTCTTAGAAGCTCCGGGACCTGGATCAGGCCTTGCTCCTCTGGGGTTTTCTTACTTGTAAAGTGTGGGTCCAGTAGTTTCCGAGGGTTGCTGTGAAGATGGAATTGCATGGGTATGATACAGTAACCTGAAAAATAAAGTTATTTTATCAGTAAAAATGGGCTTATTTGGGAATAACTGAGACTTGTAACTTTGGACGCACAAGCTATGACCAACAAAAAAGGAGAAAAAGGTTATTTTATGGGGAATGAGGAAGTCGGAAGGGGTTATTTTGAACAAAAGTCCTTTGGAAAAAGCAGGAGTTCAGGGTGATGGAGTTGTAAGGGTGGTTAATTTCTTTTTTTTTTTTTAATTTTTATTTATTTATGATAGTCATACACAGAGAGAGGCAGAGACATAGGCAGAGGGAGAAGCAGGCTCCATGCACCGGGAGCCTGATTTGGGACTCGATCCCGGATCGAGCCCTGGGCCAAAGGCAGGCACCAAACCGCTGCGCCACCCAGGGATACCAGGTGGTTAATTTCTTATAGGAGACACTGTGTAAATTTCCCCCTTGAGGCCTGTTATTGATGATTCTTTGCTGTTGAAATTCTTCTCTTGGGGTTGTCACTGACAGTTCTTCCTGTAATTGGCATTCAGTGGTACTGGCTTCCCCTTCTAACCTTCTTAGAGAGGTATTGTTTCATAAATTTTTACATTTTTTCCCTCTTTTGATCAAGATCTTCCCCAAAAACCTTACTGATCAACAATCAGATCCTTTTAATTTTGTGACCTTTTGTTCCTCACTGCTAAAAAGGATCTTTCCTGGGTATAAATGTCCCACATTGGGGGAAAAGTCTATAGATTGGAAACCTCCTGAGGTCACATTTGAGTAACGAGCACGGAGAACACTCAAGCATCTCCCACCTCTAGGGTACATTTATCAAGATTGTAAGTGTTGGAGATCGTCTCTTCATTAGGTACATCATTTTTAGAAAAGTTTGATAGGCAACAAGTATAGAGTCAAAAGTAACATAACAACTCTCAATTGTGTGATGTTTCTGAACCAGGATCCTAGATCTGAAGGCCATCTATGGGCACCTGGCTGGCCCAGTGGTGGAGAGTGCAACTCTCAATCTCGGGGTTTTGGGTTCAAGCCCCACATGGGGTGTGGAGATTACTTAAAAAAGATAAAATCTTTGAAAGTAGCCAATTAAAAATATTAATTGGCATGGATTCCAATTTAGGGAAGAAAAGCTCCCTCTACAGGAGGCAGACCCAGAGTCCTGAATGCCTACTAGAAGTTGCCCCATTGAGCTGTCACGAAAGCAGAATAGTGCATGTGATAAGAGCATTCTAAGAATTAATGGAGTTCATTTGGGAAGGTATGAAGCAATAGCTGGTGGGCTTTTGACAAAACAGCAAAACTTCAAAGACACTTTATTTTTTAAAAGATTTTATTTATTCAGGAGAGACACACACAGAGAGGCAGAGGGAAAAGCAGGCTCCATGTTGGGAGCCTGCTGTGAAACTCGATTCCGGGATCGCGAGATCATGCCCTGAGACGCTCAACTGCTGAGCCACCCAGGCATTCCAAAAGACCCTTTTTAAACAGTATTGTTATCTCAAGAGAACTGTTCTAATCAAATATGTTAAAAATAAAGTCGAAAATTCAGAAACCAGGAGTTTTGGATAAAAATCCAGAGTCAGTTAGTAGTCCAGAGGAAAAAGACTGAATCCTGAACCTTCTAACAGACCTGGTCTGGACATCTTGTGGAAGCAACCTCTTCAGATGTCATCTGCTTCAATTCCAGGAAGTCTTTTAGGTCACCAGATGGTGTGTAGGTCCAGTCAGGGTTTGCTTTAGACATGTCATGTGAATGCAAAAGTCTCTTGAGTTTGGCAGCACAAGGGTTGGTTTAGCAGTACATAGGAGGGGCCTTTACGGTGAGGTCGCAGAGAGTCATTCCAGAGGTGTCTTTTCCTACAGATGAAATCTTTAGTTGCAAGGTGTGGTTCTTAAATTTTCGTCTCTCAAGAATGCATGGTGAAAAGATTGCTCTACCAAAGCCTGGTTATTTTCATAGAAGCAGTTAGGCCTTTACAGTGGTGAAGTATATCTTTGTCAATTGTGGGTCAAAGGAGGCAGGGTTCAAGTGCATTGGATGTTCTCTGATTATTTTTGGAGGGTAAAAGTCTGAGTTCCAAGGGGATAGATCTGAGTTAAGGACCGCTGGCCATGCTGTAGGCCAAGATAATACGGGAGGTCTCTCCACATTTTGCCAATTGAATCTTAATAGTGACCTTAGTACATTGGACCAACCTGAGGATTGAGGATGGTATGCACAATGAAAGTGTTGTAAAACTGGCCAAACGGCACAGATGTTTTGAAGCACCTGCCTGTAAAATGGGTTCCTTGATTACTATGAAGTAAAGAGGGTTTCTCCACATTGGGATAATTTTCTTCTAGCAGAATTTTAGCTATAGAAGCAGCAGTGACCTGTCTGTAAGAGCGAGCTTTGGTCCAGTGAGAAAACCTACAAACCATGACTAAAACATTTAAATCCATGAGGTGGGGGTAGCTCTATGTGATCCGTTTGCCTAACTTTGGCCCCTTAGGTAATGTAAAGTGAGCACTGTGAGCATGTTTTTCTGCATTGTGTTTTGGACACATGGGACAAGCAAGGTGCAGTCACTTTGTGCGGCTTTATTTATATTTCCCCACCTGGATTGGTTCATGAATTAGGCCAAATTTGGTCCAAATCACAGTTCTTTTTATCAAACCAACAGTGATTAGGTTCCCAGTATTGTTTTTCCTTTTCTGGGGTCAGTTATTGAGTATCTCTTGTCAGTTTTTCCCAAATCATCATTTGGGAGAACATCCCCTTGGACTGTGACAGAAGTTTGGCTCTTGATTTCTTTGAGAGCAGTGTTTTGGTGGAAATATCAGCGAGGTGGTTTCCTCCAGAGAGTCAAGTCTGGAATGCCCAGGAACCTTAATAAAAGAGCAGCTGGCAGAGGTATAGCACTTAATGAATTTTGAGCCTAGGAGCCATTTTTAATTTTATCCCCGTGGAGGTAAAGGCACCACATTGTTGCCATAACATTCCAGAGTCCTGAGCTACCCAGAGGCATACCAGCTATGGGTATGTTTGTGGTTTTACCTTTGGCCAAAGTACAAACTTGACTGAGGGTGTGTAACTTCAGCCTGTTGGGCTGAAGTAGGTAAAGGTAAAAGTGCTGCCTCAGTTACTTCTCAAGGAGCTGCGCTAGCATTCCCAGCACGGTATTTGTCATTTTTACCTTTTAAATAAGAACTATCAGTAAAACATGAGAAATCTGCCTTGGTTAGAGGATTTTTCTATGAATTGTCACATGGAATCAAGAGGTTATTTGTCTTACACAGTTGTGAGTGGTCTCCTCCGTGAAGGAGGAGAGAAAATAGGCTTAATTAAGGTTTCTGCAGTGAGAAGGAGTTATATGAGAGCAGTTATTAGGGGATCTCTTAGGAAGTGAGGCGGGTGTTGAGTGTGGTCAGAATTTAGGGGGCCTTGTGCTGCAAGCAGCACAAGCTTCACTCCAGGGGGTCCTATACTTTTCACTGGCCTTAGCCAGAGGGCAATGGCAGGAATGGTTCTGAGGTGGAGGATATCTGGTCACAGGCTCCAGTGGTTGGCTCTCATATCCTATGGGTCAATGAGGACCCCCCCCCCCCCATAGTTTTGGGCAAGTACTCCAACGGCATTTTCTTTCCAAACAACGAGGAAAAGGGAAGTTGATAATTAGGATATCTGAGGGCAGGTGGCTTTATTAGCGTTTTCTTTAAAGTCTCCAAAGCTTAGGTCTTCTTGATCTTTCCAAGTGACAGGGTCAGGTTTTTCATTTTCTTTTTAAAGATTTTGTTTATTCATGAGCAACACTGAGAGAGAGGCAGAGACATAGGCAAAATGAGAAGCAGGGAGCCAGATGTGGGACTCGATCCTAGGACCCCAGGGTCAAGCCCTGAGTCAAAGGCAGACCACTGCAGCACCCAGATGTCCCCAGGTTTGTAATTTTTAAGTAAAGCATATAGTGGTTGAGCTGTAAGAGAGAAGTTTGCAATCTCAATTTTGACAGTAGATAGCCAGTCCGAGAAAGCTTCGTAATTGACACTTAGTTTTAGGTTTTGGGACGTTCAGGATGCCATGAAACCTACCTGGATTGAAATGTAGTCCTTGCCCTGAGATGAACCTGAGTTCGTGCAAACTGCAAGTTTTTTTTGAAGACTTTATGTCCTTTTAAGGACTTAGGTCCTTTTAAGGCCAAAAGTTCTAACAAGTGAATGCTCTCTCCTGTGAAGAGATTTGAGAAAGGGAGCAGAGAAACAAACCATATACATATTGTAACCAACTAGAGCCTACAGAAAACTTTCTATCCTCCAATCAGCTTTTAAGGTTTATAAAGAGTTGAGAAGGACTGCCTGTGTAACCCTGGGACATTACTGTCCAGGTTTATTACTGTTTTTACCAAGTGAAAGCAAGAAGATACTGGCAATCCTTATCATCTGGAATATGAAAGGGCACTATATAGAACAATTTTAGTGAAGAAGAATTAGCCTTCATTGGGAATGGATGGCAGTATGTGGGGGTTAGGAACAACAGGGCCCCCGGGATAATGTTATTTATTGCTCCAGGGTCCTTGACCAACCTCCATCGTTGGCTACTGGATCTTCTCACAGGTAAAATAGACGACCAGGGACTAGTGCAGGAGAAAATAAGACCCTGAGTCCTGTGATCCCCTATTACAGGCTTGGTGCCTTAAAGAGCTTCATTATTTATAGGCTATTAGTTCTGGGGAGAGGTTTTGAGGGATCTGTTTGAATCTTGATGGGAGGTGCACTGTGAATCCTGCCAATATCAGTTGAGGAATCTGCCCATGAAGAGGGTGGTAGCTGACCCAATAGGGACAAAAGATCAGTATCCCCAGGCTCCCCTATAGTGCCACCAGAGATGGAGCAAATAAAAGATGTTGAAGGGTCATTTAATTTGCCTGGTTGGCGATTTTGATTCTAGAGTTATTTATTTCCTTCCTTTGGGAGAAATTCTGGCGTGATACTTTTCTGAGAAATCTTGGCCCAGTAAATGAATGCGGTGGAAAAACCAAGGAGAGAAGGGTGAGAATCTCTGAGGCCTAAACAAAAGGGAATAGGTGCAGAGACAGAAACCTGTTGAGGTTTAGGAGAGACCCCCACTATTTGAGCTGTTTTCATTCCCTGATGCCTGCAGGACCTGCTTTCCAGGAGTGGTGTTGAGCACCAAGAATGTGGCTCTGGGGTCAGTAAGACAAAGAGATTAATTCTCAGTCTGGAGAGTGGTTTCTCTGAGCAGAACTGATTAAGAGGGAGAACTGGGAAGAGAAGAGTCCCTGTAGGTCCTTGGAGCCCTGTCACTGGGGATTAGGAGGATGTTGGAAAGACTGGCTAGAGGGCTTCTGGAATGCTTAATTTTCTAACAGTCTTTTTTTCCAGTACCCTGGCCCTTGGCAGCACTAGCAGAAACCAGGAGGTTTTGGTCTGTTGAGGGACCTTCATTTGCCAGGTTTGAAATTGAGACTTTAGTGGTCTTTATTTCAGGTGACCCCTTCTAGAGTTTGAGTGAGCTGGTTTGCCAAGCTAGCTAAATGTAGAGTGGACAGTTTTCCCATTCTATGTCGGCCCTTCAACTAAAAGATCCTGGTTCATTCAGCCTGTTAGTAAACATAGAATTAAATGCTACCCAGATGGATTCAAGCTTTAGAAGAAGATCAGAGTCTTCTTCAAAGACAGTTTGGAGTTGATAATAGAATGATCAGGTTCATTAGGTTTTTGTGTGCAAGCCAGAATTTTGTTCCAATCAACAGGCTTATTAGGAAAAGCTACTGTGATTGCCAAGTGGAGATTTCCAGTGAGTGTTCTAGGATCTTGCCAAAAGTTAGGGGTTTGTCTCTCTAAATCTTTTAGATGTTCTCATGGGGCTAGTTTCATCCAGTGTTTGGCCTGGTCCTCACTGAAAAGCACACGGCCTGGCTGATACGAGTCTGAGAAACCAGGATGGTAAGTTGGAATAAGTATGTTAAACTCTTAGTAAACGTGAATTCTGAGTCACTTTATTAGGAAACTTTTCAACTCTGGCTCGCAGTCTGCCCTTGGTCCAGGGAACATACGACATTTGGGGTTTATTCAGATCCTCAGAAGACTTAACTTTAAAAGGGCAGGTTTTATTAGGTTCAGGAAAGGAGGGAGTAGGGAGAGAGGTTCAGAGGAAAGGGGAAGTTCAGACCTGAACACAAGACAGCTGCTGCATATCCTGAGACATAGATGACAGGAAGGAAAAAGGCCTCAGAAGTCTTATTCCCCTTTTGTTTATGTCCAGTAGTCTAGAAATTGTATCTTGCAAACAGGCAATTTTAGATGCCTGGTAATGTTCAGAAGCTTAAATCCCACAGAAGGCATCCCATTCAGTTTTGACAATTTTAGGGCCATGGCTGTGCAATTAAGATTTGAGAAGAGTAAGTTTGGGGAGATGGCAAGTTCCCTGTAATGGCCATTGGAGTTCTAAATTACTATGTGCATAAAGAGGGACCACAGTTTTTAAACAGAAAACTGGCTAGGGTCCCAGAAGTGGGGACATCCTCAAAACATTTTGATGACTGGAATCCTATTTCTTTGGGTTTTTTTTTTTTTTTTCTTCTTCCCCTAGAAGCAAGAAAGAAAACTTCTAAACAGTATGAACAATCTGGTTCTAAAAGGAATCAGAGCAAAAGCCAGTTCTGTTCCAGTAGGCACAACCCTGTTCCCAAGAAGTTGGGTGAAAGGCTAGCACAGTTTCAATAGGGGTAGCCTGGTTTGTAACAGGAGTTGGACCGAAGGCCTAGATAAGTATTCTCGTAAAGGACAAAGCTTTAAAACAGATCACGAATAATTCATGGAGAGCTTAAAACACAGAGTGGAGCTCAAAATCTGATAGAAAAGTTACCTTCAGATTCTAGGGTTGGTCAGAAAGCAGTGAGCTCTGGTAGCTCTGTGAGTATGGGTACCTATTTGCTCACCAGCCTTGGAGCTGTTGGTGGCCTTGTGGATCCCACTTCTTTTTTTTTTTTTTTAATTTTTAATTTTTAATTTTAATTTATTTTTTAATATTTTATTTATTCATGAGAGACACAGAGAGACAGAAAGAGAGAGAGAGAGAGAGAGAGAGAGGCAGAGACACACAGGCAGAGGGAGAAGCAGGCTCCATGCAGGGAGCCCCCGACGTGGGACTTGATCCTGGGACTCCAGGATCATACCCTGGACCGAAGGCAGGCGCCAAACCGCTGCGCCACCCAGGGATCCCCCCCCCCTTTTTTTTTTTTAAGATTTTATTTATTCATGAGAGACACAGAGCGAGAGGCAGAGACACAGGCAGAGGGAGAAGCAGGCTCCATACAGGAGCCCGATGTGGGACTCCATCCTGGGTCTCCAGGATCACGCCCTGGGCTGAGGGCGATGCTAAACCTCTAAGCCCCCTGGGCTGCACGTGGATCCCACTTCTAGTCACCAAATAATGTTAACCTTAAAAATAGGTCATTATACCAGCAAAAATGAATTAATTTGGGGTATTGAGCTATGGCCAAACCATAGGCAAGTCCAACAAAAGAGACGGAGGTTATTTTATGGAGAAGGAAAAAGTTGGGAGGGGTGGCTTTGAAGCAAAGCCTATTGGAGGAAAATACTAGTTCAGGGTGATGGTAAATTGTCATTGGCTGAGTTGGCAAGGGTAGCAGATTTCTTGTAGGAGCTGCAGTGTACATCTTTCCTTTTGGGGACTTATCATTGATTCTTTCCTATTGAGATTTTTCTGTTGTGCTCTATAATAGACAGTTCTTCCTGTAATTGACTGAGTGGTACTGGCTCCCCCTTCTAGTCTCTGCTGCTTTCTTCCCCACTCCACATTAGTGAGGTTTCCATTTATTAATTTTAACAGGTACTGGAGTGCCTGGGTGGCTCAGTCTTTTGAGCATCTAACTCTTGGTTTCGCCTCAGGTCATGATCTCAGGGTTGTGGGATCGAGCCCTGCTTGGGCTCTCTGTGCTTGGTAGATTTGGCTTGTCCCTCCTCCTTTGCTTCTCCCCTGCTCTTTGAGCTCACTTGCTTTCTCAAATACATAAATACATACATACATAAATATTATATTCAAAAAAACTTTAAGAGATGCTTAGTACAGTGCCTGGCCCTTAGTGAGCACTAGAGAATTATGTAAACAAAATTTTTAGGGGATCCCTGGGTGGCTCAGCGGTTTAGCACCTGCCTTTGGCCCAGGGCATGATCCTGGAGTTCCGGGATCGAGTCCCGCATTTGACTTCCTCCATGGAGCCTGCCGCAACCCCCCCCCCCATGAATAAACAAAATCTTAAAAAAAATTTTAATATATTAAGATCTTATGCTAGAGAATATGGAGTTTGAAAATTATCAAGGAGGAAACCCCAACTAAGTACGAAATTGCTGTTTCCAGGCATTCTAAAATACCATTTTACAAAGCATTCAGTGCAAATTAAGAGTCAATTTTGAAGGGAATGAATGAAGGTCCCATTTGTGATCCTGCCCAGGAGCTGGCTGGGGCCTCCTAGATGCTCCTCAAGAATGAAGGCGTAACAGAGCAAGTTCTAGGATTGGGCACAGCTGAGTGAGAAGTAGACTCCATTCATGTGGAGAGCCTTCTGGTAGATTTATTATTACTGTTTTTATTTACCATCTGTTTTTCTTTAGCTAGGTCTTGACTCTGCTAACCGGGACCCCCCTGTGGTTTCAAGCTTGGACCTCAACAGCACCAGGAAATGTAGCTCAGCGGATTGTAACGGAAAGCATATGGACAGGTCCACGGCCCAGCATTTAGGTGCGTCTGAAACCCAGCCTTTTTTGTTCTGCATTTTGTGATGCAGTTGTGCTGACAGCCTTTTAGTGTTAGAATTCATTTGTGCTTGACCTTGCCCTTTGCACATGTCACGAACAGTCTAAATGCAATCCTGGGAATAATTAATTGTTCCATTAATGCTAATGATAAGGTAATGGACTGCTTTAGGCCAAATTCCTTGTAAGCAGATTACAGTAGAAAATAGGCAAAGTCTTGCCACTTAGGGGTAGTGATAAGGTAGGAAGTAAATATTTTCCTTTTCCTTTTTATGCTTTTGACATTATCAGTAAAAATTTGAGTACCTATTGCCAGTTGAGGCTCCTTGTCTGGGTCCCAGGTCTGAACCCTGGGGGTTAAGATTAAAGACCTCTTCCCTCTTTTTCAAGCATTCTGCAGTTTAAGTAGTAAGATTATTACATTGCATTCCTCCCTTCCCCCATCCCAAAGCTTGAGGGGCATTTTGGTTATTTTATTTTATTTTTTATTTTTTTAAAAGGTGGGTAGGTAGGTAATCCTTTATTATTATTAATATTTTTTAAAGATTTTACTTATTCATAGGGGGGGGGGGCAGAGACACAGGCAGAGGGAGAAGCAGGCTCCATGCAGGGAGCCCAATGTGGGACTCGATTCCGGGTCTCCAGGATCACACCCTAGGCTGCAGGCAGCGCTAAACCGCCGCACCACCGGGGCTGCCCATTTTGGTTATTTTAAAATTTTTGCTGTTACAAATAATACTGCAGTGAAATTTCTTATACTTATTTTAGGGAGAATACCCATAAGTAAATTTCTAGCAATAAAATTGTTGGGTACAGTGCTTAAGATTTTTTTTTTTTTTTTAAGATTTTATTTGAGAGAGTGAATTTGCATGAGAGCACAAGCAGAGGGGAGGGATAGAGGGAGAAGCAGGCTACCCTTGGAACAGGGAACCTGATTTGGGACTCTATCCTAGGACCCTGGGATCACGACCTGAGCCCAAGGCAGATGCTTAACCAATTGAGGCACCTAGGTGCCCAATTTTTAGTTTTAAAATTATGACATATTGTCCTGTAGGGAAGCTGCAAGAATTTATACTCCTACTAATAAAGTCTCTCAAACAGGTTGTCTTGTCAAAACTAAATTTATTCAGTATAGTGGGTGTAGAATGTTATGTCAGTGGTACTTTTATTTTCTTTTAATTTACATTAAAATTTACAGTTAGAGTTTTCACAGATGCTGAAAGGGGATCATTTTTAAAAGTTTTTTTTTTTTTTTTTTAAAGATTTTATTTATTTGACAGGGAACATAAGCAGGGGGAATAGCAGGCAGAGTGAGAGGGAGAAGCAGGCTTCCCGCTGAGCAGGGAGCCGGATGTGGGGTTTCATCCTAGTATCCTGGGATCATGACCTGAGCCGAAGGCAGATACTTAACTGACTGAGCCACCCAGGCACTTCTTAAAATTTTTTTTTCATTTTCATTTTTTTTTAAAGGTTTAATTTATTTATTCATGAGAGAGAGAGGGAGAAGCAGGCTCCATGCAGGACTCGATCCCGGGACTCCAGGATCACACCCTGGGCCGAAGGCAGATGCTAAACCACTGAGCCACTCAGGGATCCCCCTTTTTCCATTTTCTAGTAGAAAGTCTGTACTTGCTATTTAAAACAGGAAATTCCAAGAATTTAGGAGGAAGATTCTTGATCCTACCACCTAATGATGCCACCGTAAACATTTGTGGATTTCTTTCACTTTTTGTTTTCTATGCAGTTTTTTTTTCTTAAGCTGGTATCATTATATTTAATACATTCTTAAAAGTAATGTTTATTAACCATGAGGAAGGTGAGGGGAAGACTGTTCTGTCTATGGATACCTGCAAAATACATAGTTTCTCAGGTCTTAGAGTTTGTTAGTGTCTTTCTATTTTAGTCCACACATCCCTTTCTCTGCTCTATTTGTGCATAGAGCTTCTGTTTGTGCATAGAGCTTCTGTCTCAAATCTCTGGCCTTCAGGGGCTCTTGTCAAGTGTTAATGCCACTCCCAGCTCAAGTTCAGCATGTCCAAAAACTTTGTCCATTACTTATCTCGTCAAGCCCCTTTCCTTATTTAAAGGAGATACTCTTGTTCTTTTTTTAGAAGTCCTCTTTGACACCAAATCTTTCCCCCCCCCTTTCAGATCTCTCCCTTTGTCCCTTCTACCATCCCAGTTGCCAAGATCCTCATACTTGGGTTAACACAGTAGCTTCTTAACTTTCCATCTTGAAATTTTTTTTAGCAGTAGACTCGGTTTTCCTCACCTGCCCAAAAACTCATGTTTCATAAAGCTGTGTTTCATTAATGTTGGATTTTTAAGACTCCTTTGACCCTGCAAGGTGTTTTTGTCTTCCACCTCCTCTCGTGTGCTGTGGCTAAGCTGTTTGCATGGCCTAGAGATTCCCAATACTTGGTTTCCATGGTGGCCTACTGCTCAGGACTTTCTCTCCTCCAAGGCTGACATCCAAACTCCACTTTCCCAAATTAATTTCTGACTATTTCTGGCCCTTGTGAGTTCCTTTCTCCCAATTGTTCATGCACAGTTTAATAATTATCATTTCTCTCAAATTCACTTACTGTCCTAGTCCACTGAGATGGCAGGTGGCTTTACATGTAATCCATTTCCATCAGTGCTGAGATTTGTGGCGGCTCACGAAACTAGCCAAATGGTTGGTTTATCCCCCCCCCCCCCCTTTTTTTTTTCCTCTACAGGTCCTAAATATTTAGCTTACAAAGCTGGGAAAAGCAAAAGCTTGCTGATTAGTATGTTATCGAGAGCATACACGTGATAGTTCACTGTCTGGGCATTCATAGCTGAGAACAGTGCCAGGAGCCTGTAGACTATGTGGCCGGTTCTGATTCAGGCACATTTTATAAGTTGATCCATAGACGTGGAAGGGTTCAGATAGAAACTGGATTAAAGACTCGGAGCTGTGCGGAACCGTGTTTTATTGGTGGCTGACTTCCGAGAGGCTGTGTGTGGTAATTCTGGTGTTTTTGGTTTACAGACTGTGCTGTTGACATCAGTGCCCCACTTTCTCAGAACTAAACATGTTATATAAAATTCATTGTTGATAGTTTGATTGGTAGCAACAAGAGAATTAAATATTTACTGGAAAAAGTGGGTACTTTCAAAAACCTATGTAAACACTGATGATGATCAGGGAGCTTGCATAAGAAGGTAAGGAAGGAAGACGGTTACTATGGAACAGTTACTATGAAGGGACTCCAAGCATATTAGAAGAGTGTTGGCCTTTTCAGTGGGGTGTGTTATAAAATCAATGTGTTAGTGTTGAATTAAGACCCAACTATTGATAAATTGCCTAAGTCCTTGGCTGGCTTTTCTTTGGTATGGAAAAATCTAATCGATAAATTTGTCCCATTCCTTCTAATGATAATTAAAAAAACCAAACAGGTATTATTTGGCTTTAGGTTTGCCATATAAAGTCAGAACTTGCAACTCAGTAGTTACAAGGGCCCTCTGGTTTTGAGCCCTTTGGATGGACCCTGTTAGTTTTATTTTATTTTTTTAAAAGATTTTATTTATTCATAGAGAGAGAGAGAGAGAGAGGCAGAGACACAGGCAGAGGGAGAAGCAGGCTCCATGCAGAGAGCCCGATGTGGGACTGGATCCAGGGTCTACAGGATCACACGCTGGGCTGCAGGCGGCGCTAAACTGTTGCGCCACCGGGGCTGCCCCTACCCTGTTAGTTTTATTTAGGTTTCTTGTGCTGGTTCTGAGCTTGTAGGGCAGACTCCCCCTGCCCTGGCTCCCCTTAGGACCTTTCAGCTAGCCTTGTTGTTAGCAAGTGGATTTACTCTTTGGCCTTTCTCACATCTGGCTCCCTCCTTCTTTCCAGTGCTGTGAGTGTGAGAAATTAGGTTATTAAGGTTTTGGCACCTGCTCCCCTCCATCAGATTGCGTGCTGCAGAGCTGATAGTGTAGCATAGTAATATAGGGTTTGTTCTGATGTCTGAGCTAGGAAACACGGCCATGCCTATGTTACGTGTATGTGCGTTTTGTAAAACCTAAGTATTGGAACATACTCTTTTGATGGAGTCTGATCACAATTACCATGGTTGTGTACTTGCATAACTTTTCTCGTTTCCTGGTATCTTCTTTCTTTAGACCAGTGCTGTTCAGTACAGTTACAATGGGAGTCACATATGTGATTTTCCAGTAGGTATATTAAATGAAGTAAAAAGGGGGTGCAACTAATTTTAGTAATGTACTTTATAACATATGAAAAGATTATAATTTCACAATTAATTATACGATTATAATTTCGTATAAAATTATTGATAGAGATATTTTGCTTTTTTCCTCCATAGTAAGTCTTTGGAGTTTCATGTGTATTTTACATGTAGCAGCACATCTCCTTTGGACTGACCACATTTCAAGTGCTCAGTAGTCATGTAGGGCTGTTGGCTCTTGCACTGGGTGGCACAGCTCAAGGCCCACGTTGTTCTGCACCACTAAATAATATGTTTTCAACTTGTAAGCTTTTGGATTTTGGGGTATTTCATAACATAAGCCACTGCATAATAGCATGTAATTATAATAGTTCATGGGCTGCCTAATAGAATGTACTCATTGTCAAATGATGCTTCTTTCAGCTTCCCTTTCTCATTTTTTTTCCTGTCAAATTGAGAGATTTCCTGTTGCCTGGAAAATGCTTCTGAACTAGTTCTATAAGTAAATTGATTGATAGGCAGTATTTCTAGATAATTTCATTTATTCCCTGGCTTGAGAAGAAAAAAATTTCAATGTATTTTAAATTTATATATTTATATATTTATATATATTTTTGTATATATAAATTTTTGTTTATTTATTTATGATAGTCACACACACAAAGAGAGAGAGAGGCAGAGACATAGGCAGAGGGAGAAGCAGGCTCCATGCACCGGGAGCCTGACGTGGGATTCGATCCCGGGTCTCCAGGATCGCGACTTGAGCCAAAGGCAGGTGCTGCGCCACCCAGGGATCCCTGTATATATAAATTTTTTAAACTAGTTTTCTATTTTACCCAAGAGCCACAAATGTTTTGTAGCTTACAATTTTTACATATGATTGATTTTAATGAATTAATATGTATACATTAAAATTTATTAAAAAATTTTTTTTCATGAGAGACACAGAAAGAAAGGCAGAGACATAGGCAGAGGGAGAAGCAGGCTCCCTGCGGGGAACCAGATGTGGATTCAATCCCAGGACCCCGGGATCAGGACCTGAGCCAAAGGCAGATGTTCAACCACTGAGCCACCCAGGAGCTCCTACAGGATCTTTTCTGGGAGTTTTATTTCCAGTTACTTCAGCTCTCCTGAGCCTTGCCCTCTCCCACACAACACTTGTGGAATCTCTGCACACATCCTGTCCTTCCTAGGTCTCACTTGTTCTCTACTGTTTCTCCTCAGGCACTCTGGTGCTCTCTGGTTTCCTCTTCCCTTCCTCACCTTTTTTACCAGCTGTGGATGCCACAGGGAGTCATGTGATTGCCCACTTACTGGCATCTTGGTTTCTTCACTGAACTGTCTGGGTGATTTACCAGCCTTCCGCAGTAGCACAGTTCTGCTATTTCAGTTTTTCCACAGTTTTTGTCCTGGTTACCCTCTGCTTGGA